>NC_140950.1:76092904-76492904 GCF_014529385.1 Adiantum capillus-veneris | reverse complement strand
CAACCATAATGTAGGGTTGCCCCAGAATTAATGGATAAGAGGAATGCTCCTGTATAATGAAATTTTTCTCATCACAAACATCCCCTACAGTTACCTTAACATTGGCACATGCACCATAGAGGTCACCTGGAAGCATATTGGCAGCTCGAATCCGCCAACCATGGTCCACATCAATAGGCCATTTCCCCTTTTTGTGCAAGCTTTTTTCCATCAAATTGATGTTCGATCCATGATCTATGAGTGCTAAGACCAGTTCTTCAATGTCGCCAAGCTTCACAACAGTTTCGGTTGTTGCTCTTGCCCAATGAGTTCTTGAAAAGTGACTCCTTGGTATACTTTCACTATCTTCATCTTCATTGCAATGAACATGCTTTACCTCTGGTACGGTTGGATTTGACACCACCACAGACCTCGACTCTTCTTCTTTTTCAAAATCTGTCAAATAATCTTCATAGTCGTCCAAAATTGCTTCAATGTGGCGAACCGACTGGCTCTTAACTGACTCCGGCTCCTGTTCACTTGGTATCTGCCGCTTTATTTTGATGATGTCAATTATCTCCTCGTGAAACTCACGTTTGGCAATGCCCAAAATATCACCCAATGTGAGCTCCACCTTACTATTCAGAATGCGCTCTTCAAAAACTTTCTTTAAATCTATAGCTAATTCAATGTCAGATTTAAGCTTATATGAGGGTCCCCTGGGTTTACTTTGCTTTTTGTCCTTAGGTGCATCCTCCATCACCACTTCAGGAGCGGGCTTAGGTGTAGGACCTTCATCTCGCTTGCTGTTGAATCTCGTTGTCCTTTTCGATGTCCCAGGAACTTCTTCATCTCTTTTCCGCTTTTCCTCCACCATAGCTTCATGAGCTTGAGACTTCGCAATGAATGCATACACCGAGAGGGAATCCACTGGATCAGTCCACCCCGTGGTTTCTCAAATTGAATTCCCTACTGGTCGCAGCTTCTCATAAGTTACCTGCCTTGTTTCTGTTGTCTTCAAAGCATAAGGCCATAATTGACCCTTGTACCTGCACCATCATCATCACCCTTCCCGCAGACTTGCAGCCCATATGTAGCTGCTTCTACAAGAGCAACATTATGCTGAATCTCTTCAACTATCTTTTTCATGCCGCCCCTATCGATGTTCGGGCGGAGCATCTCACCTATTGCCCTAAGGTGTATCTTCTTGTCCTTCCAGAACACCACGTTCCTTTTATAAGCTTCGTCAAATTCATCACATTCTTTAACGTATTTGTGACCTTGACTATCACACCACATGCATCGGTCCCAACCTTTGCGTGGAGGCTGCGGTCTAGGCTCAGATGTAGACCCCTTTGCAGCTAGCCCTTCAAATTTAACAGCTTTAAAATTGAGATTCACTTCTTGAATACATTTCACCAATTCGTCAAGAACTGGCTCCTCCACTCTGGGTATTGCCGAGGTTGTTTTCTCCTTAGGTTCCTCTTCCACAACATCCATGATGTCAGCCACGATCAGCTTATCGACTCTCATCTGTCATTTCACGATCATGTTGACTGCTTCAGTGACTACCTTCCAGTCAGATGTTAAGCCCAATTCTCCTGTTGAATCCTCCAGCAACTGCACTAGACTTTTTTGAAGTCGTGGATCAGTAGCCTGAATGAACAATTCAACCTTCTGATCCTTCATTGAATGTTGCTCTGTCGAGGACAGTTGCTCGAATTTCTTCTCAAATTCCCCTAATAACTCTCGTGCAAATAGATTTTTGTTCTTCTTCTGCACCCACTTCATTAAGCTTTGTCTAGTTACCCTTTGCGAATCCTCAAGGAAGTATTCCTCCTGAAGCGCCTTCTTGAAATCCTACCAATTCGGGCCTTGAACCGCATGAATTTCTTTTATTCGGCTCCTAAGTTCTGGCTCTGCAATTAAATGGAATCCTTCCATTGCATTCTGATCATTGATTCCATTATCTTCCATTGCCTGCTCGTAGATATTGCAAAACTTGCTAATATCCCGGCCTTCAAATTGATGCAATTTCTCGGTAACTATGTGCCGAGCTTTACGGATCCTCTCTTGCAAATTATACTACTGTTGGGCAGCCTGTTATTGTTGCATGTAAGCAGCAAACTGCTGCATCATTTGTTGCATGGCTGCCTCTTGTGGTGTCGGCATCTTCCTCCACCACACTGCTCACCCCGGCACGTTTCACGTCGGGTTCACCAAGAATGTCGAGGGATTTGTATTCAAAAGGTGAGCTGGGAAGGCACCGCGCCCCTGGCTGTGAGAGGTGCAGGGGAAAAGAGGTGTAGCATACACAATTAACGGAAACAGAGCTCAAAACAGACAGTTCGCTTTACACCAAATAAGCCACAATATCCTGCTTTAATCAAATAATAATGGAAACGTTTATGCACTTTAAAAAGTTTAACCTGACTTAATCCAGGTGCTAATCAAGACTATCAGTAAAGAACTGCCTTGGATTGTCTTTTTGCCTTCAACTTCCAATGGCCTTGGTTGTTCCAATTTGATTTAAGGTTGTCGGCTTAATTCCGGGTTACGGGCTTAAGGTTTTGGTTTAGAGCTTAGGTTGAGGCTAATGAGTATGAGAAGCTTGGCTTAGAGCTTGTGATCATCAAGGCTTCGGCTTGGCTTAATGAGGGAGAGATTAGGCTTAGAGAACTTAGCTTCAAAAACTTTGGATTATCTTAAGGAGGTTAAGTTAGGCTCGGCTAATGAAGCTTATCGAAGCTTAGCTTGGGTTCTCCAACTTATGATCTCAAGGCCTGGATTAGTATAGGAAGTTTAATGGAAAAATGAGCTTAAGCTTGGTTTTTCTCAAGAGATTAGGCTAAGAGCTTATGATAATCCGATGAAAGAGTTTAAGGTTATGAGCTTAGGAAATAATCCCGGCTTAAGTGCTTTCTTAAGAGGTTTCTAAGGAATCCTACTTATGCTTGCTCTTAGTGAGTGCTCAAGAAGAAGAGGAGAGATCCCAAAAACATCCGAGAGTGAGCTCAAGGAGAGCCCCTTCCCTCTTTATATCTTGCATGAACTTTTTCTTGCTAAAAGGGACCTACCCATTAGTGATGCCGCTAATGGGGTCCCCCCCCCCCCCCCCCCCCCCCCCCCCCCAATGACGTGGTAGGCGGGTTCCGGAGTAGCATGAAAACCAGTGCAACTGGTGTCGAAAAGCTTCGTGAGGAGATTTTATGCCACTTTCGTTTTTGCGGCGAGGGCGTTTGAGCGCCATACTGGCCAGCACGAGCCCATGAGCTCCCTCCTGGTCGGTTGCAGCTGTCGTCATGGCTTTTCCTTGCTTCGCTTCACATTAAAAGCCCTTTAAATGGGCGGCCTTAGTTGGCTTGGGCGGGTGGCCTTTCCCTTTGCTTGGGCGGGCTGCCTTAGGCTAAGTGGGCCCTTGGCCATGGTTTGAAGGGTATCACCTTTGGCTCACATAGCGCCCATAGCCCTTAGGTGGCCAAGTTGAGTGGGTGGCCTTCTTATTGCGGGCGGCCACTCAGCTCAAGAGCACTACATTTGGGCATTCATTTCGACCAAGCTTGCCCATTGGCGGCCATAATTTGTTTAAGCGCACCGCATTTGGTATACATTTCGGCCGAGCAATGCTAAGCTTCTCCATGGTTCAGGTGCTTTGAATGACATCATAGCTTCCAAGATGCAATTATCAGTGTCCGTCAAGGCTAGGCATTAGGTATATTATTAAAAATGCTTCCGCATCGGCCCACATTTGGCATACATATCGGGCACCGCACTGCATTAAGCCAGATGAATTTGACTGATCAAGGACTAATCAGGGTGACCAGGGCGGTTCGGAACCGGCCCCCGACGATACTTAAACTGGCCATATCTTGCCAACCGAAACCCCGATTGACGAACTGGAAAGACCGACATGCTCCTAGAAGTGAGCACTTTGGACCCGTGCATTCCTTTCATCTTTGACCTTTTATCTGCAGATGCTCAATCCGGTACGGATTTGCTACTGACTCAACTTAAAAACTATCATAACTTCTTATCCGTAGCTCTGATTGACAAGCCATAAAGACTAGCACGTAGAGCCCTTCAAGTACTTCAAATTTGATTAATAAAATCCCAGCTATGACCACTTTAAGCATACTCATTGTTTAGCATTACCAAGACATCTTTTGGCCCTTAGAGCCCCATCTGGTACACTTTTAGCTTAAAAGTTGGGTTGTTAGCAAGCCCTTATAACTGCTGAACAATCATGGAGGATTCAAATACACCTGATTGGCATTCCTTTGCTCATTTTCTTGTCATCGGAGCGGAGCGGCACGACAAGAGTGGGGTTGGCAACCAAAAAACTCCAGTAGGTTAAGGACTTTAACCAAGACCATATGAATATTTTGAGACTCGCTCGCCAGATGTCCGACAGGCACAAGATCGGTATAAGAAGTATGCTGACAAGAAACATTGGCAAGTTACCTTCAAGGAGGTCGTGAGACATATTTGGCTTTTCTCCAATGGACAATGAAAAAAAGGTCATTTAGAGATATATAAAGATGAAAAAAAGGGTGCAATAAAGATGTGGTCGACCATGTGGATGCTTTTTTGAAACTATGACATGATTGGGAGAACGAGTTACTAGAAACTGGAGACTCCTTACTAGTGGATCTTGACATCTACCATTCACACATTCAAAAAGTGTCAGAGACTTATGCTAAAATCTTTGCAAGTGTTCACGAGGACCATAATAATTTTGTAATTATTTTTTGTAATGGACATTCTTCTTGAGGTAGTTCCATCTATGACAAATATAATAACTACATATGTAAAGTTGGGTTCAGACGATCCGACAATAAAGAGCAAGTGTCCATGATGGCATAGGCTGATTGGATGAAGCGACACCCCTCCCATTGAAAATGAGGGTTTGTCGTGCACTTTGCACCATGAAACATAGACGCTGCAGCTTGCTCTCGCATGGCAGCCAATAGATGCATCGTAGCTTTTCACTTATTCGCTGCTTCTTGAGGCATTGTCTTTAGCTAAGATGCTGCCTTTGGCTCTTGTGAACAAGCGGAATGGAGGCAAATAAAAAGATCACAATTACCACTGGGTTTGTTTGAAACCAGCCTAAAAAGCCAAATAGATTGGAAGGAACTCCATCTTGTGATGATGATGTACAAAGTTTCTTTCCTTAATATATTCACACATATTTACCCAAATTAATGGAAAATGGAGGGCCCTCCCATAGTGCCTTTAAAGGGCCTATTTCTTAACATATTTAGCTATTAGAGCCTCTCAACCTTCGAAAAATAAAAATCATTTCAAAACATTTTAGGTGCATAAGTGAAGGACGAGTTTAGGAAATGAAATGACAACCACATGTGGTGGGTGAGAAACCGTCGTGTGTTTGTAGGAGACTTGATGTGGCAAGCTTCTCAAAGATTAAACAAGAAAGCAAATTGATGATCTTTATGCTCAAAAGCAAGCAAGACTCGGGAGACTGGTTTAGGGCTACCCATGCCGTATTCTCAACTACGATAAGTAAAAGCATAGAACTATGGTTTACCTACTTTGTAAAGCCGGTTACGTTTAGCCTCGGTGAGAGGTTGTAGACATCCTATCATTAATCTTCTGCACCTCAAGGCTTGGCCTGAGCTTGAGGTTGTTTTGTAAAATTTTTATGCTATGCTTAATACAATTCGCTCACAAATTGTGAGTTTTGGAAGAAAAAAAAAGAAATGAAAAGACACGTGAAGGTGGAAAGCCAAAAAACTTTCTGTGTCCATATAAAGAGGTGATCGAGTGCACATTGGTACATTTGTGTTTCTCTTTTTCTTTATTTTCCCTTCAATGTTTTTTTCTCTTTAGAGTGTCCTTCCACTATGTAGATAGTGAATATAATTTTTTTGAAGCTAGTATGTGCCCATAATCCAAAGAAAATACCCTTAAGGAGAATCTTTCACAGATGTTGGGGATGGAAGTTGAAAAAAAGAAAGATGGCGTAGCAGTGTAGTGATTAAAATGATTATCTAGGGGGAGGTCATTGATAGCCGCATCTACAGGCAGTCACCCATTGGTGATGGGGAGTGGGACGACGGTGCAGGGGCAGGGCTAGGGAGGGAAGGCTAGGAAATGCCTCCTTTTTTAAAGTGAGTGAGGTGCTACTCAAGAGCAAGAACAACTCTCGCATGGATTGGTTAGTGCAACACACCAATGGATGATAGCCACAATGATCGGGTTCAAATCTTGCTGGCCATTGGTGCTTTTGCTATTGTAGACGAAGCAAAAGGGCGTGTAGGAATATATGTAGATTCTCATTAATAAAATGAGGATGAGCTAGTGTATGTTTGTAACAACGCATCTGGAGACAAACGTTAGCACTGCCTTTTACTCGATTGAAGAAAGAGAAAGAGAGAGCGCTTATGAGAAAGAGAAAGAAACGTAGAAGAAGAGAGATTAGGCTATAGACTAAGGGTGTGTTCAGATTGTGCAACGAAGCCAACCTCGTCTTCCCTTTTTCATGCTATGGTTATTCACACTGTTGACACATACGAACATGTCGAAAAACTACAATGTATCAAGAAGCCATAGCGATGGGATTGTTGGTTTAGCCACTAGTTTAGATCTAGCGGTGTCGTGATACTTCGCTTTCACTAGGAGAAAAGCACTGGATTCATCTGATTGTTTTTAAGGTTTTGGTGAAAACATGTGAGGTTTTGATATGGTGTTTTGGCAATTGCAGATAAGTATGCTAAATGCAATGACCTTCATGGTTTGAGGACTTTATTACCCGAGATGGTGTCATTTGAACACGATCATGACCAATAAGGCATGGAGAGCTCACGAAAGCAACAAAACTTCTTGAGGAGCTTCATATTCAGAATGTTGTTTCTAATAGATGCAAAGTGATGCTCTGTTCTTGAATGCAATCAGTTGTGCTTTAGTCTTGAAGGATTTTGGCATTGTGCAAGGCATTGGTGTGCATTCACGATGAGATTGGTGGCCATGAAGGCTGCGATCAAGGAGGGTATCATTGTTGGCGGAGGCTCTGCACTTCTAAGGCTTGCATCAAAGGTGGCCACGGTTTCTTAACTGCGCCTTGGTTTAGTTGTATGCCAAAGTTGATGGGGAGTTTGAGTCAAGGGAACAGGGGGGTGTGAATGGCCGCTTGTAGTAAGAAGCTAATAATAAAGCAAGGTTTTTTTTATAATAATATCGAGGGGGGCCAGTAATAAAAAGCGGGAGGAGGCGTCGACTGCAGGAGCAGCACGAGGATAAAAGCAGGGTGCTACAAGCAGGCGGGAGCCGCCATCCGAGCAAGGAAACGAGGCCGAGGTATCCCCAGGCCCTGGGCGGTGGCAACTGCAGCAGGTTGAGAGCGAGAGACAGTGCTCCATAAATTGCAACAGCAGGAAAGCCGAGAGCAATGCTGTCAGAGAGCGGACGGAGGGAGGTCATTTTTGGCGATGACGACCTGCAGGAGAAGATCAGCGGGATTGGCAGACCAAGCGTTGCGGGGATCAATAGAGGAGTGCTTCTGCAGATGACTCGTGGTCAACCTTGCACCATACTTAAAGCTATGAAGGGGCACTGATGCACCATGCTGAGAGCTGTGAAGGGGGACGGGAGCAGTGCTCTGAAGAAATGATTGTCATCAGAAGCAAATGAGACAGCGATGGTGGTTTTGAAGCCGTTGGCGAACATAAAGTGATTAAGGCCACGGTCTTGAGATGGTAGGGAAAAGAGGAGCTAAACAGTGGAGGTCCCTTGGGTATACAATCTTTGAAAAGGAGCTTCTTGATACACGACAGAAGCTTGAGGAGACTGAGGAGCGCAGGAAGGAAAGTTTGAAGATCATGCAAGATACTGAGAACAAAAGGAAGCAGATCATTTGAAGCGGTTCAGTACATTAAAGAAAGGCCCCAGGAGTTGGACAAAGGAAAAGAAGATATTGAGGAGCACATAAAAAAGGGCGACAACCAGGGGAGTTGACGAGCCAGAGCACGATTAGAAGAAGAGTGCATGCTTTTAGGAGATAGATAGGTATCAAGAGGCGAAGGATTTTAACAAAGCTGGCAAGGGGAATTGGAGAGTAGGAGAAGCAGAGCCAATAAGGGCAGTATAGAACCGCAAAGAAAGGTCTCTCTCTCTCTCTCTCTCTCTCTCTCTCTCTCTCTCTCTCTCTCTCTCTCTCTCTCTCCATTAATCAAGAAGCTAAAGAAGCTACCAGTGCCATTATAATTCCAGTTTTGTAACTAAAGTCCATCTTGGTTATGAATTATCAAATTGAAGTTCTCCGGATATCAGTCGTAAGATTTCAGAGTGAATGTTAGGTTCTTTGTTTGGTGTTACGCATCTTTCTCTAACACGTTTCCTATAGGCAATAGCCCTGTGCTGACCCGGCTCACTAACCGCACAAAATTACCCTCACATCTTTGGTGAACCCGATGCGAAGCGAGCCGGGGTGGAAAATTTTGGCAGAGAGGATGACGATGACATCTCAAGTAGAGATGATGCAGCAAATGATGCAACTATTTGATGCTTTCTTGCAGCAGAGCAGCTATAGTAAAGCAGGTTACTTATGAGCAATTAGGTTTGGGCCAAGCAGATTTATCACGAGGATTTTCTCTTTCGGATGAAGCAAATATGAAGCAAGCAAAAGTGGAAGAAGCATTGGATAAGGTTTATGCTGAAAGAGGTACATTCGACAGTTATGATAGTGATGGATATCTTGCATGCTACGGATTTGAGATGGAGCTTATGGGTATTCCAACTAAGCATAAGATCAAGGAGTTTGACCGATTAGTAGCTCTAGAAATACATGATCAAATACAAGAGCTGACTGGTATGTTTGCAGATAACTGGGTAAAATTTAAAGAAGCAATTATACAAGTGGGTGATTGGCATATAGCCTTGGAAATAGAGCAGATGACTCAACAGAAGTAGGTTACTTTCAATGAAGGTGATGGAGATCAATTGTGGACAATCAACTATGATGAATTTTGGAAGGAGATTCATGCAAGAAGTACAGCTAAAGAAGATGCAACTTTTCAAGTATCAAATTTAGCCCAGAGGATCATGCTCCAGGTAACCTCGCATGGGTAAATAATGAATTCCATCTTAAAACCATTGGTGAAAGTTTTTCAAAGCCTACTAGCCTAAAAGCTACTTCCATCATTGATGCTTGTGCGGATCTAGATGAAGATAGAGATAATGCTGGCGTGCCTTCCTATGCAAATGTTTTTAAAGAAATTTGAGCCAAGCTTGAAGCTGTCATGGATGAGTGTCTACTTGAAAATGACAACTTATTGCAGATTGCAGATGATCAAGGGATTGCAAAGACGGTTTATGTAAAGCTTGGGATTCCATGTTCTACAAATCCAGTTACGCCATTAGATAAGGATGATGATATACAAGGTCTACAAATACATGAGGATTCAAATGGCTTGGATGTGCTAGAGAAGATATCAATTGAAGCAGCAGATGTACATGGTTTAGCTATGCAAGAGGATATATATGATGAAATTGAAGATTTGCATGGCTTGTTTGTACCAAATGAAGCTCCACAGGCGGAGGGACGCATACAAGTGCATAATTACAATCATATACAGGTGCATATGGATGACGGCCTAGATTCAACACTTATGCATACATATTTTATGATCTTGACTTTCAATCGATGCCGGTAAGTGAACTTGAAGCACCCAAGTATACAGATTACTCATTGCTTAGTATCAATTCAGAGGGGGTGAAGGAAGGTGTTGAGCAGTCATACAATGCTTGTTAAGCCAATCTATTATGATGATGCTCTTACTAGGAAGATTGATGTCATCTTTGAGATGCATGCGAGATCTTGTGTTGAGCAAATTGAACAATATTTGATGGAGAGTAAAAAGAATGCAGAGTGTTTTACCAAACCGATGATCTCTATGCATGCTAATACTTATTTACATCAAGGTACAGGGAGTTTACAGGTTTATGTGGACCAAGGTATACAAGCTTTACAAGATTCTTTGCCGATTGAGAAAGATCTAGAGCTTATTGTTTGGATGATGCTTTAAGAGAGTTTTTTGTTCCGTATGGGAAGGGTGTTTGAGGCTTGCATTTCATAGGCAACTCAGAGCAACAAAAAGAAGCAGATGATAGAGAACTCTTGAAGATACACAATGAAGCTCTAGAGGATTTTAAGCTTACCAAAGATGACTTGCCTACAGTTTTTCAGGTACATACGGATGGTATGGATAGCGATGGTTTCTTATTACATGCTTATACCTCCCATGCTAGAGGGGGTGATGTTGATCTAGGACCAATTAGGCCAGAGATTGAGGTAACTACCTATTTTCTTCAGGTTTCTGATCTCCTATCGAGTAGTGGTGGTACATGTGGTATATGGGATGTTACAAAGATGTGATCAGCATGTTTATGAAGAATTTGAAGCCATTTGATCCAAGAGGACAAGGCTGTGTGTATGATCTATGGCAATTGACCTACTTACTATATGATCCCGGTGGTGTTCGTCATGCTTATAGATCATGGAAGGATATTTACAGGCTTTGTCATGCGTTATGTTTTTTTGGATGGGTGTGTTTTAATGATGGAAAGTTTTTGACTTTTCCCTTCGATCCTGGAGGTTTATGCCTACCTGAAGTCAAACTCTTGAGAGGTTATCAAAACCATGCTTACAATGGACAGTCATTAGATTTTATGCTTGCAATTTTTTGAAGATTTTTGGCACATACCGGAGGATGTGCAGGTTTAGAGGGGGTGGATGTCGTGATGCTTCGCCTTCACTCGCAGAAGCACAGGATCCATCTGATTGTTTTTATGGTTTTGGTGAAAACATGTGAGGTTTTGATATGGTGTTTTGTAGTACTGGGAATTGCAGATAACTATGCCAAATGCAGCGAGCTTCATGGTTTGAGGACTTTATTACCCGAGATGGTGTCATTTGAACACGATCATGACCAACAAGGCATGGAGAGCTCACAAAAGCAACAAAACTTCTTAAGGAGATTCATATTCAGAATGTTGACCAATAAGGCATGGAGAGCTCACAAAAGCAACAAAACTTCTTAAGGAGATTCATATTCAGAATGTTGTTTCTAGCATATGCAAAGTGATGCCCTGTTCTTGAACGCGATCAGTTGTGCTTTAGCCTTGAAGGATTTTGGCATTGTGCAAGGCATTGGTGTGCATTCACGATGAGAATATTGGTGGCCACGAAGGCTGCGGTCGAGGAGGATATCGTTGTTTGCAGAGGCTCTGCACTTTCAAGGCTTGCGTCAAAGGTGGCCACAATTTCTTAATTGTGCCTTGGTTTAGTTGTATGCCGAAGTTGATGGGGAGTTTGGATCAAGGGAACAGGGGGGGTGTGAATGGCCGCTTGTAGTAAGAAGCTAATAATAAAGCAAGGTTTTTTTTTTATAATATCGAGGGGGGCTAGTAATAAAAAGCGGGAGGAGGTGTTGTCATACAGCTCCGCTTCCATGACAAGAAAATGAGCAAAGGAATGCCAATCAAGTTTACTTGAATCCTACATGATTATTCAGCAATAATAAGGGCTTGCTAACAAGCCAATTTTAAGCTAAAAGTATGCCAGATGCGGCTCTAAGGGCCAAAAGATGTCTTGTTAATGATAACAGTGAGTATGCTTGAAGTGGTCACAGGTGGTATTTTATTGATTAAAATTGTAATCCTTGAAGTGCTCTACAGGCCTGTCTTTACGGCTCGTCAATTGGAGCTACAGATAGGGAGTTATGTCAATTTGAAGTTGAGTCAGTAGCAGATCCATACCGGATTGGGAAGCTACTCATAAAGGGTCAAAGATTATATGAATGCATGGGCTTGAAGTGCTCACTTCGAGGAGCGTGTTGGTCTTTCCAGTTCGTCAATTGGGGTTCCGGTTGTCAAGATATGGCCAATTTAAGTTTCATCGGGGACCAGTTCCGTACCACTTTGGTCGCCTCGGTCGGTTCTTCATTTGGAAGTTTTGAGCTTTAGCCAGGTTCTGGAAAATGATATCTTATTCAGAATTTCATCACTTGTAGTGCATTGACAGCTGGTACTTCAGTAGATTTGTTTTCCATGACCGGCTATTGAAGACACAAAAAATGTGCAAAGCAATGCCTTGGCCGTTATGCATGTTAAATGTGGTGTTGGAAAAGAGGTCCGATTCGAGAAAGAAGTCATGCTTGGTGGTGCTTTGGAATGCAGACCAATGATCCCTAGGGGAGAACAATGTTGAGCTACTGTATGCTTAGCATTGCCTTGGGTGATAAATATGCCAAATTTGATGCCGTCACGAAAGCACATTAAGATCTTGATACGCTTCGAATATTTAGCAGGGGAATGTCTTGGCTAGTATACACGCTAAATGTGATGCTATGAATGCCAAATATAGCGCATTAAAAAATCACGTTGAGTTGCCTTGGTTAATATGTAAGCCAAAGGTGGTGGGGTAGTGGCCGCCCAAAAGCCCAAAACCCCAAGGCATGGCCGCCCACTATGGCAAAGGGCCACCCTAAAACTTATGAGGGTGTGAACCATGGGAAAGAAAGAGAAGGAGGTGCCGAGCTGCAGCGAGCAGGAGAGAAGCGGGGGGGAAGGCAAGCTTGCCCAAGGCAGTAGAGGGCACCGATGAAGATGCCTATGAAGCAAAAACTGTCCAGCTTGCCATGGCGCTTCGATTCGACCCCATCTTCGCAGATTTTCGTGCACCCACCACTCTAGCATGCCACGTCACCAAGGAGCGCTACCCATTAGCGATATCGCTAATGGGTTGGCCGAAAATAGCAAGAAAACTTACCATGGAAACTCCCAAAGTCGGCTATTATAAAAAAGGAGGAAGTGGCTCTCTTTTTTCTTCTTCTTCTTCGCTCCAGAGAAAAATCCATACGCCTTGATAAGCCCAAAAACTCCTAAGGTGCCATCATAATCCTAAGCTAAGCTCCACATTCACCTAATCTCTAAACCTAAACTCCTAAGCCCACTTAAATTGACCCTCTTAAGAGAGCCTTAGTACTAGGCTAAGCCTTCTCTAATCGAAAGCTCTCTTCATCCATTATAAACTTAAGCTAAAGACCATAAGCCCATCAATTCCTACTGTTAAACAAACTCTCTAATCCTAAGCCGGAAGCCAGGTCTCTAATCCTAAATTCCATAGCCATTCGAATCCAAAATCAAACCTAGCAGAAGCAGTTGGAATCCGAAGCCAAAAAGCCATAACTCGAGTCGAATTTCTAAACCTTAATGAATCATTTCTCTGGGATCTCTCTCTCTCTCTCTCTCTCTCTCTCTCTCTCTCTCTCTCTCTCTCTCTCTCTCTCTCTCTCTCTCTCTCTCTCTCTCTCTCTCTCTCTCTACAACGCCAATGTATTACGGCTTGGGAGAAATCCGGTGGATCACGCTTCATACATTACACCACCTATATTGCCCCCAACTACAAAACCATGTTCTTCGCTGAGAGAGGAAACCGTACTCACACTTACATGCTTGAGCCTATTCCCTTCTCCGCGATACGCACTATCGCAGCAATTCGGCTTAGCTCCCATTTCCTTCGATGCGAGATAGGGCGTTGGGGCAATGGAGAAGAGTCAAATCGATTGTGCACATTATGCTCAGTGCAAGTTCGAGAGTCTGAGTACCACACACTACTAGAGTGCTCAGCTTTTGATCACATCCGAACTTGCTTCTCTCACATTTTCAGCCATAACTTAGACCTACACACTTTCCTCTCCCAGCCAAAGTGTGGGCTCTCCATTGCGACTCTCATCACTACAATTTTGGAGCATCGAGAGTCACTCATCAGCCATACACATACTACATCACATGTAACTTTGGTCCCATAGGTCATATTTGACCTCCGAGGACGATAATAAAATCTATCTATCTATCTCTCTCTCTCTCTCTCTCTCTCTCTCTCTCTCTCTCTCTCTCTCTCTCTCTCTCTCTCTCTCTCTCTCTCTCTCTCTCTCTCTCTCTCTCTCTACTGTGAAGCAGCAAAGGAAGAACAAAGGAGAGGAACTTTGTCAAGACAAGCTCGGCAGGCCAATTAAGAAAAAGGGGAAAGTACCGTCATACTGCTGTCATCGGGTTGGACATTATCATCATCATTGAAGTTTGATTTTCTTAATTAGCACCTAGATTAAGGCAGGTTAAACTATGTAAGGAGCATAACTCCTCAATTAACATTTGATTAAGTAGCGAACTGTTAATTGTCCATTTTGGGTATTCAAGTTTCGGTGATCCAAGCTGTCCATTTCAAGCTTTGTCTACATGGATTGTGCCTGCTGCAACTCTCTTCCTCGCACCTCTCACAACCAGAGGCCCCGTGCCTTCCCCGCTCACCTTTAGAACACAAATCCCTCGACATTCTTGGTGAACCTGATGTGAAACAAGCCGGGGTGGGAGGTAAAGATGGAGATTCCAGAAGAATTGATGCAGCTTATTGAAGATTACAATTTCAATAGGTTTGATAAAAATATAGCGGCTGCATATCTCCCAAAAATGTTGGGCTTAGTAATTCAGGGATGTTTGCAAGAAGTAAAAGCTATGAAGATAAAAAAGCATATTGATGATGCAGTGGAGATGGCACTTGATGCCGTACATGAACAGTGTGGAATGTTTCAAAGACATGATCCAGATGGACTTCTTACATGCTATAAAGCGGAGATGAAGAGCAGAGGAATTCCAGAAGATCGGATGATTTTGACTTTTGAAGAAGTTGTAACCTTCGAATTTAAATATAAGGTTCGAGAACTGGCAGAAACATATCCCACACAGTTGGACTATTTTGCAGATGGGTTTGTTCATGAAAGCTCAAGGATTATCGAGTTGACAATGAAGGAGATTGCCGAACAAAGCCAAATTGTTTTCTAAAAAGAAGAAGGGATTTAGATGCAGTTCCTTAATCACGATCAATTTTGGGAACATATTACTGCAAGGAGTAAAACCAAGGCAAATACAGCTTTGGAAGTAGCAGATTCAACTTCAGAGGACCATATTTTGAGCAACCTAGCAAAGGTAAATAATGAATTTAATGTTGAAACAAAAATATATGATTTTTTTTCAAAGATTGCTCACATGGAAGTTACATCAGATAATGGTTCTAGTGAAGAGCTAGACTGTACAACAAAAATTTTACAAGCTATTGACCTTGGCATGGGATGTTCTCAAGAATTCTATCAAGAAGATGAGCCACTATAGGCTTCTAATGGATCTATCAGCACTATAGTTGAGCAGGGCCGCAAGTTTACTACAGATGATTGCATAAATAAATCTATTATATACACATTAGTTGATGAAGTGGCCGAGATTGTGGACCTAACACAGAATGAGACTGATAATGCCAATGAGCCTATGGTTACCCCTAACAATATGCTTGCTGATTCTATTATCACAGAAGAAGATTCCATAATTGATGGTTTTTTGGCTCGATCTGAAGGAGAAGGTTATAACAGTATAGGAGAGCTTTGTGATGCATGTACCCCTTCAGAGGGAGTGCCAGATGAATCTTTACAAAGTTATAATGTCTTGCTAAGTAGCATGGATGCAAATGAGGAAGCAGAGGAAGATATTAATGAGTTTGAAGATTGCCTAGATCATGTTGATGGTACACAAGATATTGACATGGATTTAACATCTATGCTTATATACGAGCTGCAAGAGGAGCTAACTCCTATAGTTTTGATGAATGTTGCGACTTCCAAGGGTGATTTTCCCGAAGATGCTATGGATGAAGATCTACAGGATAAATCTATTTTACATTATCAAACTCAAAAACCAGGTAAAAATTTCTCTGATGATACAGGTCCAGAGAGTCCTAAGGTTTTTCGTAATGGCTATGAAGCTAGAGCATTAGGGCCAAAAACGACTCAAAAAGGGCTGTTTGTTAATCTAAGGATTAAGGAATAGTCCAATAGTTATTTGACACGTATACAAAAGTATGGCACTCTTGTCTCCTCTATTGTGGGTTTTGGTGGTCCTATTTTGACGGAGAACCGCTAAATGTCTTGATCACAAGGCTGAAACTGCTATATTTAGGTGCTTTCGGCGAGAGAGCTCATTAAATTTACGGCTCAAAGCAATGAAGTCTCATCTTTTATTCTATTTTATATTTCACAAAAGCGTTTTCAAAAGATACGAAATCTATGTCAGAAGGCTCTCAAAACAAGAGCATTAATGATAAATCACCTACTTTTTTCAAACGTATACCTTTCTCGCTCTCTAGTTTGTGAGAGGTTTTAGTTTCTCTAGTTTCCGTCTATACTTTCTTTCTTCTCTAATCTCTGAGTTTCCATGGCATCTTTTGCACGTCGCCCTTCACATAACATAACTTCTTGTGACTTTCATAACGTTAGAGAGGATGGTGTTTGGAAGTCCATATCTTTTCGTGTGAATGACTGGGTAACAATGCTTCCTTCATGCAAAGGTGTACACAGAGTGAAGAGAACTAAACGCCATAAAGTAAAAAACCATTGGAAAGGTCATGTTCTTGCTTTCAAAGTGACCGACAATGGCTGGCTAGCTAAGGTTCAACATGTGTACATGGCCAAGGATATGGTGTTAGACTGGGAAGAACATCCCACACTGCATTCTTACTGTAAGTACAAAAAAAAACTATTTGATACAGTGAATTTTTTTCATTATCCCATTTTTTTCTCATTTTTTGATTCCATTCCAGATATATTTCCTTCAACAGCTGTGGAATGGCAGCCTGTGGAGAGTCTGAGTGGGACGTTCAAAGCAATGCATAAAGGGATTGCAGATGCTATGTATGCTGACAAGCCACCTTCCTTTTACAAAACAATGGATTTGTTTGTCTATTTTGCAGAATACAAAGTTCCATCACGAGAAGGTGCATATGGAGAACTACATCAGTTACCTGTTCCCACCATAAGTTCACTTGATTGGGAAGCTCCTGATGCATGTACTATATCAATCTTCAAATCCAAGATCAAAGAAGACATCCTTAAAGCTATGTCTCCGGGCAGGATATCAAGAAGGATTAAAGTTCAATGGTTCTTGCCTATACATGTCTTTGTGGCATGTTTCAAAACAATGGATTTGCAGAGGACAAAGACGATGTGGCTTAATAGAAGACTTTCTATGACTGAACTTGATAATGTTCTTGGAGACGGATGGAGCACCAAAGAAACTTTCCATATTGGCGACAATATTAGTTGTAGAGTAAGCCCAAATTCTATGTCTATCTCATATCAACTATGTCGTCAATCATTAGTTATGGGCTACGACTATAGGAGATGGAGAAGCAAATTAGGTAGCTGGGTTCCTCTCGACTCTGAGGAAAATTGTCCAGAGTTTGAACTAAAGGTCACAGTACATCCACACACCGAGTATAGAAGCCTGATAGTAACAACAAATTGGAGACTAAATGATGTTAGAGAATCTCTTAGAGTTTCTTGATGAAACATCTCCCGAGTATAGATTCAAAGTGGATGAAATTGTGGTGAGCACAAGGATGGAGAATTCAACCTCTTGCATCACATGCCTTCCCCCAAAAAGAGTTGTATTTGAGCCACTTGCAAGGACTTGAAAAAACAAGTTCAATATTGTAATCATTTTGCAAATATATTTATCTTTTCTCTACTTATGTTGTTTTAAACTTACATGACATCATGATACACATTTAAGAATCGACAGTTGGTATTAAGTATTTGAAGTACAAAATTATGAATCACCAAAGGGTATATATATATGTTCATATGGACAAAATGAACAAAAGTGTACATAGCTTTTGTGGACTATTCAATCATGAAATTCCACTTTTCTTTTTGCCTGAGAGGATTCTGCATCCTCAGAGACCCTTTTCCTTTTGTGTTCAGAAGGGGGTGAAAGTTCAGGAGTGGGTGGTGGTGGTGACTTGGCAGGGGTTGGTGCTTTGGACCCCTTAGGGCTTGGCACGGGTGACTTGGCAGGGGTTGGTGCTTTGGGCTCCTTAGGACTAGCTGTCTTGGGTGATTTGGCAGCTTTCTTTGACAACATAAATGGTAGCTTGAAAGGTGAGCTAGGTGCCTCCCCCTTATTTCCTTAAGTGTACGACGCTTTTGAACCTTGAATTTCAATGGTGAGTGGAATGGATGGCCCTTTGTATCTGCTCTTTTGTTTTGCAGGGCTCTCAGTGGGACTCTTTCCCTTGGCACTCTTCTTAGTGGGACTCTTCCCCTTGGCAGGGATCTTCTTTTTGGTAGGACTCTTCCCCTTGGCAGGGATCTTCTTCTTGGGACTCTTCCCCTTGACAGGACTCTTCACCTTGGTAGGACTCTTCTTGTGATCGTTTTTCTTTGTATGGATCTTTGCAGGACTTTTCTTCTTTTGATCCATTTTCTTTGCATCCAAACCTTTGGTGGCTCTACCTTTCTTTGGTGGCAAAGGAGAATCTGGATCATTTGGATTTATTGATCTTTCCAAAACCATAGAAACAGCCTTCTCTCTCACCCACATGACCCAAGACTCTGGATAGTCATGCAACTGAAAAAAATAGAAAAAGGAACTAAAGGACATGACATACATACATAAAACATCAAAATAAATACATGAACCACACTTACAGTGAGTTTAGTCATCCGGCACCTTGACTCAAGATATCTCCATGCATTTGCAAGCACCCTCCATCCACAAGATGTTGAGTCTGTCTGTAAAGGCACTTTTTGATTGTAGTACTTGAAAGCTTCTATATTGTAATCCTTGTTTGTGGTACTCAGGTGACCAACAATAAGTTTGGCAGCACTGCAAGAAGACATTGAATCAAAAAGCTACTAATAGAAAACAATGGGCCATCATCAAGCATAGATTATGCTTCATACTTACAGTTTACTTTTCCCATGGATACTTGACAATGAATTCATAAATATAATATCTTTCTCCAAAAGATTGAAGATAATAAGACTCCAATGTCCTCTACAAAATAAAAAACAAATTAGCTAAGAATACCACAAAATGTTAAAAATAACATGTAAGGAGTTAAGAATTACCCTTCAACATAGGGGTATAATATGTAATTGCACGTCAGCATGTTAAAATCATCAAAAAAACTTGAAAGGGTTCCTTGCTTGTTGAAAAGGCACTGTGTCACTAGAGGGTCAAGTATGGCAATTTGCATAGCTAGAGCCTCTGGAAGATCCCTCATAAGACACCTGGAAAAGGAAACACAAGCCACAATGAGCCCCTTGTGCCTGTCTGCCATGCACATGCACATTATAATAATTAGCAAAGCAACACACCTGAGAGAGATATAGAGCACAGTGTCACCAAGCTCAATGTTGGGATTTACAAGCATACTTGTGTCTTGAGGGAATATGTCCAAATATGCCTCAGTATCTCCAAACAAGGAAACATCCACCACCATTTGGCCTGTGACTTTTTCATAAAGAAGAGAGTTGGATGCTCTTAAAATTTCAGCTTGCTCTTTAAGGATAGCATCCTCGGATATCATGTCTTGCTCCCTCTCAACTTCCTTAACTGCTTTAATATCCTGAGACTTTCTTGTCTCGTATTCATGTGTAACATCCTCAATGACAACCCCAGAATCTTTCTGCTGCCTGGAAGGAGGGATGTTTAAAATTTGGAAGGCTCTAAGATCCTCACTAGGAATGAGCTCAAGAGCCTTATCAAACTTGTATATACCTTAGCCTTGACACAAGCACAAAATCTTTGCTCATAAGTGTGACCCTGTGAGCAAATGCAGCTGCAATGTAGCTATCATTCATAAAGTCTATGAGAAAATCCTCAGCAGCTTCCTGAAGGCACATCACAGCTTGAGACTGCCACCTCACCGAGACAAAAGTTTTGATATTCATCATGCTTACAAGTCTATCAGATATCTCTTTCACAACCCTCATGAAAGAGAGCTTTGGAATTAGTAGACAAGTAGACTTTTGTGCCTTCCTTATTTCTCTTAGGGACTTCACCTGATAATTCAATCTCTTTCTGGCATTGGCCCTCTGACGAGGTTGTGGAGGGGGTGCTTTCTTTGCATCTTTCTCAGCATCACCTACTTCTGGATCGGTTGGGGCTTGGTAGACCTTCCTTGCAGTTTGCTTAGTCCTAGCCATTTGGGTACAAGAACACACCACGCGACAGAGGGGTAGGCCACAACCTTCAAGATGTTTCTATTGCGCCGTGTGTGATGAGAAGGATAACACGACGCGATAGAAGGCTGACAAAAGCTGTGGAAAGCGTCGTATGTGACCACTGGAACGTGCGAAAAGAATATCACAGAACTTCCTGTACGACGCGATAGAGGGCGCAACCACACCCTAGAACATCGCCGTATAGCGCCGTATGCGAGGTGAAATCTTTAAGCCGAGAAGCCCCGCACGACGCGATGAGAGCCCCACCCAGAAGTTGCAACATACGCTTATCGCGTCGTATGGGAAGCCATGAATATTTGGAGGTAGAGACTACCACAACGCTGTAGAAGGCACACAAACACCGTTGGAAATGGTATAGAGCATCATATGCGAGGTCTAATTTTTATGAAGTGTCGACCTCCCGCACGACGCGATGAGGGGTTCATCGAGACTCTGGGACTTGCGCCAATCGCGTTGTAAGGGACGCTTAGGAAGCGGTAGAAAGTAGAAAGTGCGCCCACATGCCCAACAGTTCTGATCGCGTCGATGAGAGGAAACTTGGTTTGGCTTAGTGGACGGATGACAAGTGTACGGGTAGTTGAGGACGACACGACGCGAATGTCGACTATAGCAGAAAGCACAAAATGAGCACGTGACAAGTGTTTATATACATAAAATCGTCCGTACGACGACCGTTGTACGCATGCCACGTGGCACGTGTGCATGGCTAACACGTGTCACTAACGGTCATATATCGGATATATATATATGTAGCTTGGTCTCGAATTTTAAAAATGTTCCACGTTCACTTGTCGCATACGACGCGAGATATTATCTATTTTTGTGTAATCCTTTCGCCTCGCACAATCTTATCTTTGCAATTTGCACATTGGTGGACACTATCGCTTTTTGTTTTCCTTGTCACGTACGATGCACAGGGAAGAAGTTCCAAAGGTTGGGTCGAACGCCTATCGCGTTGTTTGGTGTTGTTTTACGGTTTTGGTTGGCTTTGTCCCGCACGACGCGCAGGGAAGCAATTTCAAAGGCCAGGTCCAACGTCTATCGCGTCGTTTGGTACGTTTGGTGTTTGTGTGGTTTTGTCCCACACGACGCGCAGGGAGGTATTTCCGGAGCTTGGATCAAGCGCCTATCACGTGGTCCGGTTTCGTTTTGGTGTGGTACATTGGCACTTGTACCTAGCTTCACCTGTCGACTTTTCCTCTACTATGATGGAAGGCCGGGAGAAGATTTTGGAGGAGAGTCCAAGTGAAAAACTATTGGTGGTTGTGATGGATGGTGGTGACATGAAGGTGTACACCAAAGCATATGAAATATTCAATCCTGTGTTTGATCTTGCAGCTTTGTTAGACCATTTGAAAGACTTCTTGACATAAGAATTCAAAGAGTTTGAAGAAGCAGTTGAAGGCAAGTGTTTGGTTTTAGATGGGAAGGCGTATTGTCATCTAACCGAATATACTACAAACTCAATTGAAAAGAGCAAAGTAACAAGGAGGTTTGGAAGATTTTCTAAGAAGACTTCCTTTGTTTGTCCCCCTACCATTTCTTGTCAATTACATTTGAAACCTTGTAACCTTGTTCCAAAAGAAGTTGCTTTTCTTTTATTTTTGTTCCTTAAAGTTGACATGCAAGGCAAAGCTGATGAAGTGAAAGATACAGATGAGGCAACAAATAAAAATGTTTCCACAGTTTTGCAGCTTGAGAAAAGTGAAATTCTAGAAGAGGAGGAGGTTGATGTTGCAGCTGAGGAGCAGGAGAGTGCAAATTTTGATGTTTCTCAATTTAGAGCTAGTACTATCATTGACGAGCCAACAGATGAGGTAGAGGTATCTGAAGCTTCCCTTACTATTCCAAACCTTCCCTACTTCTTTATCAATGGGAAAGAGTATATTCCTCTCCATCATATCCAGTGTTTGCTTCTAAGGTGGCCAAAGATTTTATTGACACAAAAGAAGAGTCAAAAGAGGAGTTTTTGGCACTTGATCTTCATACATCCAATAAAATTGTTTTGCCTGCTCCTGATGCACTTGCTCTATGCATGAGAAGAGTGAAAGAGGAAAAACCTTCCCTCAAAGATGAGGATTTTGAGAAGAGGCTTGTTGAGCTTGGCATCCAATCTTTTGGCAGAGACTTTAAGCTGAAAAAAATTGGAAAGGAAGTTGACATAAGAGAGATGACCGGATCATGCAATCTCCTTCAAGAAAAAGTCATTGCCGAAGATGAATTGCAAAAGGTGATCTCCCTACTGAAATCTTTCTTTTTTTCCAAGTTAGTTTTAATTACTCGTTGTCTTGTTTTGCAGATTGAACTCCTTGACAAAGACAATTTTCTTGGGAGAGCTAAAGGCTCTAGAGGGAAAGCAATAGAGGGCTCTTCAAGAAGGGATGCCTCCTCTCTCATGCACTACATGCCTACATTGGATAGTGCCACCTTCTGTGCTTTCCACATGCAGTATTCTGAAGATCCTGAGTTGCCAATGTTTGCACTGAAGATATTGTCATGGTTTTTAGGGTACACTCCCCTTCAAATCAATGCAAACAAGATTATGCTACTTGAGAGAGCAGCAGCACTTTGAATGTTTGGATATGCTGCAGGATTCAATGCCTCAAGAGCAGGATACTTTCTTTGCTACTCTAGCTATGCAGCAACAGCTGAGGAGACAAATGTCAACCTTCTTGGGGGCTATAAAAGAAGAAAGTTTTTGAGATATAGGGGTGACATGCCTGGAGATATTAAAAAAATCAAAAACTGATGTAAATTTGACAATTTTTTGCACCAAAATATCTTTTTTGAATTTGGATCTCTTTAGAAATAAGTACAATGTTTCAAAGTGAAGCATTAATCTCATATCTGTGGTTGAGCAGCATGGTTGTTTGATCTTATCCGTTGTAATTGCCTCCTATAGAACCAATTGAATAATTCCTTTAGTGCATTGCTCCTTCTTTGTCCACCTCCCTTTCTCGTACATTTGAAAAAAGAAGTCCTCGCTTGATACTGAGATTTTTCCATTCCCTGAGTATTCTATGTTGCAAGGGGTCCTTGTTTTGCAAAATATGGTCCATGCAGGTACAGAATATGCTAAAAATAAAAAAAAACTTAGTTGAACTCAATAGGATGCAAAGTAAAATACTATCCAGACTTTAGAAAGTAATTGAATACTCACCAAGTAATATGTGATGTCTTTTGCTCCCCAAGCATCTGTAATAGCAGTTATTAAAAGCTTTATTGTCTTTTTAAAGTCATCTGCATAAGTAGCAGAGCTAACTTGTTGTCTCAAAACTTTCAAAAAACTGTCGAGCTTCTTCCACACTTCCATGCGTTTGTTGGCTACATATGGTCTACTTTTGACATTGGTTGTTATAACACAAAGATCCTTCCAGCAGTTCCACATAGCATCAACTTGTTTGTTGTCATGGTTACTCAAAAATCTTCTGGCTTTTGCTCCACCCATTGAAACATCTTGCAAAACATCACCGGATCCTTTTGAAAGAGTGGGATCTTTTTTTAGATGCACTTGACCACCATGAAAACCCATTTGAGAGAGCAAAGCCTCGCATTTTTCTATGCACTCGTCTGCAAGTTTAGTTGGCTTAATAGAATATGCATAGTCAAGATGGAGTCGAAGCAATTTGTCCAAGATTCTAATCTCTGCATGCATTGTGCATATATGTACATTTTTTAAATCTATTGTTAGAATTGGATCCCAAATCATAGAAGACGATGGGTAGTCAATGACGTTAACACTATTCCTCGATGGTGCTTTTCCAACCTCGTGTTCTGCAAGCCATCCTTTTGTTCCAGTGCTTGCCATGCAATATAGACATGGATACTTGGTATTGGCACCTCCACATACACCAAACATGCACTTTAATGCTTTTAGGTCGGCACTCAAGTGCCATTCTACAAAAAAGTCACCCATGCCATCTACACAGAGTTTTTCACCTGCATTTTGGTCCTGTATAACAAACGGGATATCGGTCTGCAAAAACAGCCATTTCAATGTATCGTGATTTTCTACTAGTATTTGAGCTGCTCCGATCCACCAAAGTTCCATTTCTGATTGAGTTTTGTGGTATGGGGAATCAAGCTTACCCTGGCTATAGTCCAATGCTCTATTCATAAGGGATATGGATACTCTTTCCATTTTTTGACATTTTTGAATTTGAGCTTCATCCAATTTCAGAACAAATATAAGTTTTCCTTCACAATCTACTTCTTGCATATTATAGTATCTCACCATAGCAGATTGAACATTTTTTATACTCATCCAAATGTTATTAAAAACATTATACTCAAAAGAAGATTTCTTTTTCTGTTTTTCATATGGCATCGTTCCTTCTATATGATAGTACTCTCCAAAATATTCGGGTATTTCTTCGTTTAATAGAGTCCTAACTTTCCCAACATTATGAGGCCTAGGCAACCCAAAAGCTTTAATCTTGTAATACTTTACAACCTGAAACCAGGTTTTAGAGATGGCCCTGTAACCCCTTCTACTCACCCCCACTGTGTCACAAACTTCTTGCATTTGAGAAGGTTGGACCAGTAAACCCATATCTTTCAGTAAACTTTGAAATACCAATTATTTCTGAGTTTGATTTTTAGGAAGTTTCAAAATTTTAAGAATATCACTTTTGCTCATTACCTCATTCAAAAATCTCACCCTTTCTTGACCATTGGACATATCAAATCCTAAAAGACTAGTCACATGTTCTCTAGTAATCTTTAATCTTTTTTTTCTTTGTCCAGAACCTTCTGTTAAGTTTACTACATCTCTCATTCGTTTTACTCGTGCTCTTAATCCTATTGCAGCTTCTTTTAAAGTCCGAAGTTGGTGATTTTCTTGTTTTAGAGATGCTATTTGGTTTTCAAGTTCTAAAATTCTTACTGCATTTGAAGACAAAACAGTTTTGAGATATTGAATGTAATGTGTATGATCAATGTGTAAATGAGATAACCTAGAACTATATCCTAGTAAGCCATCAACCCCATCACCAACAAATCTCATCAAATCATGAGGAGTGTTAAAAGATGGATACCTTCCAGTGATAGGATCCGGTGGATACAAGCTCCCATCTGTCCATATATCAATGTGTTTCTTTCCCTCGTTGCGAAGTTGTTGTGCTTCATTTGCAGTTGTAACTGGTCTTTGATAGACACTCCTCGTAGTAGCATATTCCTGGCTTAGCTTAATGTTCAAGTGAAACTTGCGGTTATCACTAGTGGAAGATGTATTAGTCATTGTAAGTAATGAAGGAGCAGAAAGTATAATGAAAATAACGTAGCAGCAGAGAAGAAGGTGCATCAGAGAAGAAGAGAAAAAGCTCGCGAAAGGTGAGAGAAAAAAGAGAGATTCAAAAGTGGAAACAACTATTTGCCGCCAAGTGAAGTAATGAAAACAAATTTCGAGGTGAGCCACAAAGGAATGTGAAGAAAACGATATCTTTTTGAATATTTAGAGATATGTACCTAGATACGCATTAGATTGCGTAGATATGCTTTAAATGACCAAAACGGACAAATTTGGAGCCGTTTTGACCACAAACGGCTCTGCTAATTAGTAATTTAACCAATTCCTTACACAACCCTTTTTGAGTCGTTTTTGGCCCTAATGGGGGGTGATTATGCTAAATCATTCTTGATACTGCATAAAGTGCACAGGGTTTTTCATTTCTTTGGACAATGTGCCAAATGTGGTTGAATTTGGATACTATTCCTAATGATGCTTATGCCAGTGATGGTTTGGCTGCCAGTAAAAGGGAGTCAATGCTCTTTAAGGCTTATTGGTACCAAGCTTAAGTTGCCACGAGTTTATGGGATGTGGGAGTTGCACTATGCCTCAGTTGAAGCTCTAGTATATTGCGGAGCCCATCAATGCTATGTGATCTTAATGGTATTTGAACCAGGAGATTCAAAAGATCTTCAAAAGCAGGTTCACCCTTAAGACACTCTTAAGCCACTCTTAAGGTCAATCCTACTAAAGTAGGTAAGAGCCTTGTAGCTTATCAAACAGATCTTCTACCCGAGGCACGGGAAATCTGTTTTTGATAGTGATATGGTTTAGTGCTTGATAATCCACACACATACGGTATGTACCATCTTTCTTTTGCACTAAAAGGACTGGAGAACAAAAGGGAGAGGAACTAGGCCTCACCATCCAATTCCTGTACTTGCCTCATGATCTCCTCTTGTTGAGCTTGTGAGACTCGATAAGGAGGCTTGTTAGGTGGTGAGCTTCCATAGGGATATCATCGATGAACAACACTTGCAATCCTTTTAGAAAATTAGACACGCCTAACTCTTCTTGACTCCTACCATTTACATTTGATGAAACATTAGGATCTTTTAGAGACTCTTTGAAAAAAATCATGTACGCAGAATTTGAGCTCTTAATTGACTTATCAAAAGCAAGAGGATTTACAAGTGGAATAGCGCGACCAAGCTCACTAGCATCTATATACATGTTCTTTTCCATGTAGGTGAAGTACGTTCACCTTTTAGGGAACTTCATGTTGGCAACCATACGATCAAACCATGGCGCCCCTAGGATAGCATCCTCATGTTGGAGAGGAGAGATGAAGAAGTCTTCTTTGTCAACATAGCTTTGGACATGAAGCCTCAACTTCCCAATCAAGAGAGTAACGGAGGCCTGTTGTCCCTTGAAAGCTGCATCAGCCATTACCATATCTCCCATCTCAAAAGCTTGAATGCCCAACTTGGTGGCCAACTTCGTTGATATGAAGTTGTGAGTAGAGCCAAGGTCAAACAAGATGAAGGCATCATGCTCTCTTACCTTTCCCCAAGCATAGGAAAGTGATGATCCTTTGCAATGAGCATCCTCTTTTGGAGCTTCGATGGTGGAAGCCCTAGGAGTCTCATTGCAAGTATTCTTCTTGGGGCAAGAACGATAGCCATGTTGTTGCTCCCCACACTTGAAACACTTATGGTCCTTGCGAAAAGCTTCAAGCTCTTCAAGAGAGAGTTTGTTTTTACCTGTATAAACTCCCTTCTCCTTGGACCGATTGTTGTTGTTGTTGTTGGAAGTAGTCTAGCCCCTTGATGGAAATTGATGCATGAAGCAACCATGGTGTGATGGATTACTTCCCCAATAGTACCAGGCCATTGAGAGTTGATGTATTCGGCCATCTCTTCAGGTAATCCCGCACAGAATTGCTGCCTTTGCTCGGCAAAGTCTATCTTTTGAAAGTCAGTAGCCTTGAGATGTAAATCCCAAAACTTGTCTACATACTTGTGGATAGACTCATGGGAGGGAAGCTTCAAGCTGCGCCATTTGGTAAGCACTTTGTCCTTTGCATCGCTTGCAAGGAATTGCTTCATGATGGAAACTCGTAGAGTTTTCCATGTCTTTGGGGCTTCACCATTGCCACGAAGGCTAGCCCACCATTGACGAGCTGATTTTTTGAAGTGCGTAGCTACATTGTGTAGCTTGGAGGACTCTGTGAATCCCTCGTCTCCAAAGGCCGCATCAAATTGATGGATGAAGGCCAACACTTTGTCGGTAGCACCAAAGGTGCCATCATAGGTGAAAAAAGAGATATACTTTTCTCCCTCCTTGAACTTCTTTAGCTTTTGTGACCTTCGCCATTCAGGAAATGATTTGCGATGTCCTCCACTCTTGTATTTTCTAGGAGAATAGCCATAGATTTCGTCGGAAGAGGAGGAAGGTGAAGAAGAAGGAGAAGAGGGTGACCTCTTCCTAGCCCTTTTCTTCCTTTGTTTCCTCTCTTCCCTTTCGGAGTGACGAGGAGAAGGACTATGTGTTGATCTTTTCCTCTTGGGAGGAGTGGGCGATCGTCTAGACCGCCGTCTTCGTGGAGCCACATCTGCAGAGGAACTTAAACTTTCATTGCTTTCTTGCTCTTTGGATTCCTCCTCTCGAATGGGAGAGAGTCTTCTTTTGGGGGTCTCTTCAAGAGGCCTCCTAAGCTCTCTCTCCTCTTGGAGAGGAAGGGAAATTCCATAAGCACGAAGTTGTTGAGTAACTTCTGCTTCGTGTTGAGTAACTTCTGCTTGCAAAGCAGGGTTGCCCATAGCTTGCTGCAACCTAGTGACGAAATAATTCACAAACATGGGAGCATCATCATTAGCACCTTCATGTGCAAAATCAAAGCTATCAATGTTCATTCTACTCTCTTAATTATTGTCAGCCATGTTAACAAAATTTATGTATGTACTTAGTGTATGCTTTGGCAATTCAAAACCTTAGTTGCCACTCCTCTTAGCCTTTGAAAATCGGCTCTTAAGTATCTACACCCACTGCTCGAAGTGGTTAATTATAAGAGTAGAGGAGTAGGTCTAACATAGCAGAGTTGCCGAGGGCTAGCTCCTTTCGGACTTCTTATGGCTCAATAATGGTAAAGCCGTAGGCAAGTCTAAAAAGACTCCATTATTAAGTCCAAAGCTCCCGAGGTGTGCACCATATCCCATATAGTGGGCTCAACAAAACCGATAATAGATCCCAGTTCCACTTACCCTAATATAATTAACAACATCAACCATTTATGGGATACTTAAGGACCTCTCTTCTTAAGCAAGAAAAGAGAAACCAAAAGCTCTGATACCAATGTAATGGAATTGGCCTATTTAACTTGAGAGTAGCGGAAATTAATGAGAGTACTTTTGAGAAATGACTTTGTGAGCATAGATAGTTACATAATCATAGCAATTAGTTAACTTGGCATGAGCAATACTTTTGCAAGAGAGAGAATTTAGAGAACATGACAACAGTTGAGGACCGGATTTATGTGGAGCCGGTCCCCCCTCCGATAGGCATTTGTATTATGATTTCTCCCATTAAGAGAGACTTGTTACAATACAATATTTGTGTTCCTTGTAACCTAGGTGATGTAATGAAGATGGAAAGCTTCATGCATCACAAGCATAACATAAACTTGAAGAAAGATTTAACTATCCCAAGCCTCAGTCCCAAGACCTCAAACACCTTCGAAGGTGGAGAGAGCTAGTAGGGAATGAGGGTAGGGAAGAGGAAGAAGAAACATTTCATAGGAGAAAGAATTAGTTCCTCACTTATCATAACTCTTCTTGCTAGCATATATAATAGCATAGTAATGAAGAAGAAGGAGATGGCAAGCTTAAGCATTGAAGCATGGCTCTTGGTTGGATTTGCACTCCATAGCCAAGAGTGTTGGTGTAGGCTCTCAACCTCTTCTTGCTTGGAGAAGGAGAGGGAGCCCTTGCACTTTGCATAGCACACAATGAGAGTGTTTGTTAGTGTGTGCGGGTGAGTATACCCCCTAAGCAACCCCCTAGCTTGGTTGGGTCGACCCCCCCTTGTAGCTCATGCTTGAAGCTCATTGGACCCCTCCAGGCCTAGCCAATCACAAGCAGGAGGCATTACAAGCAGCAAGGGTAGCCTTGGGACAAGTGTCCCCCTTTCCCCTTTGAGAGAGAGGACTTGATAAATGCAAAATAAATTAATTAAATATCCTAAATTATCATTGGATCCCTTGGGTGGCCAACCAATAGGCTTCAGGTACACCATGAGGGCAACATGAGGAGGAACTTGACAAGTGTCCCTTTTGTTTTCTTTGTACCATGCATGCCTTCTGTGAGTGTGTGGGTGTTGTCTCTCATCCCCCTTCTTGTAGGGATCGCCCCTTCCTTGTAGGGATTGAATCTTGACCTTTTGACACCTCAAGCCCCTCATGCATAGGCCTAGTTCCCACAACAAGCTTGGCCCTTAAGCACTTTAAGCTTGGGCTAGCCTCAAGTGAAACCCTAGCATCTCTCAAGCATGTCAAGCACCTCAAGCATCTCAATCATCAAGCACCTTAGTCATCAAGCATGACAAGCAGGACAAGCACCTCGAGTTGAGTCGGGTTCCCGCCTCAAGCTCAACCCTAGCTTACCTAAGGTCAAAGGACTTTTACAAACATCATTGGAGGTCTTCAATGAAGCTAACCCTAAGGTTTTATGCTCCATTGGTTAGCCTTGCTCTTTGATATACCATCTCTCATTTGGGCCCCTTTACCATTGGCCCCGTGTTGAGATAGATCTATAAGCACATGTTTATATATGAAACCTTGTTCCCGTTTATTCTCCCACATTAAGTGATCATTTTAATATGAGAAAATCATTTGGGTTGGTTAGATACTAGATATTAGATTTTATGACAAGCTGGCTTGTTGGGATCGGAGAGCACACACACAGAGAGCCAGCACGAAGAAGGAGATAGACGCAGTGTGTGGCGGGGCGGTACTCACACTACAATGTGTAGTTGTGAGTATAGTTATTATGAATGAGTAAATGAATGGTTGTACATGGGCGGCTGAACAACGGGCAGCCGGGCACACGGGCCTTTAACCCAACAATCTCCCACTTAAAGGAAGTGTGCCTTTAAAGTGGCCAAAGTACAGCAAAAGAAGTCAAGCCATACCCATCAGCGATCTGCAGTGTGCAAACCGCTGTGAGGCTAACGACTTCGTGAGTAGATCAGCAGGGTTATCGTCAGTGTGTACCTTGACAAGCTCTATGCGCTTGTCCTCTAGCACCTCTCGTATGAAGTGATACCTCACCTCAATGTGCTTTGTCTTTGCATGGAAGACAGGATTCCGTGCCAACGCTATGGCACTCTGGCTATCACAATGTAGAATCGGAGCATCACCAGCCATACCAAGATCTCCCACTAGTCGTGAGAGCCATACGGCCTCCTTGGCAGCCTCAGTGGCAGCCATATATTCAGCCTCTGTAGTGCTCAAAGCAACGCATGGCTGTAAACGTGATGCCCACGAAACCGGTCCACCTGCAACTGTGAACACATAGCCGCTAGTAGACTTCCTCGAGTCCACTGACCCTGCATAGTCTGAATCTGTATATCCGCAAACAGACATATCCTTCTCACCATAACATAGGGACAACTCTGAAGTCCCTCTCAAGTATCTGAGAATACCTCTCACTGCATCCCAATGACGCTTGCCCGGGTTAGACATGTACTTGCTAGCCACACCAACTGCATGAGCAAGATCTGGACGCGTAGCCACCATGGTATACATCAAGGAACCAACAGCTGACGCATAGGGAATCTGAGACATCTCTGTAGTCTCCAAATCTTTCTGAGGGCAGTCATCATGGCTGAGTTTTACATATGGAGGCAACGGGGTACTAATGGCCTTCCCCCCTTCCATATGAAAACGCTCAAGCACCCTGTCAATGTACTCTTTCTGACTAAGAAAGAGCATCTTGCGAGAACGATCACGAGTGATCCGCATACCCAAAATATGACTGGCATCCCCAAGATCCTTCATGGAAAAGGTCTCATGTAGCCTATGTTTCAAGGCATCCACATCAGAAATACACTTCCCTGCGATCAGCATGTCATCCACATACAAAACCAAAACAATAAGACTACCATCTGCAGCCTTGCGAGTATAGAGGCATGGGTCCTCATAACTGCGTACATAGCCCAATGAACTCATGAATGCATCAAACTTACGATACCATTCACGAGATGATTGCTTCAGCCCATACAAGGTCTTAAGAAGCCGGCATACCATCTTCTTTGAACCATGAATAACAAACCCACTTGGTTGTTCCATGTACAAATCCTCGTGCAAGTCCGGATGTAAGAAAGCTGTCTTTACATCCATTTGCTTCAATTCCATGTCTTCTGTAGCTACCAAAGCAAACAACATACGCAAAGTAGACATCTTCACCACTGGGGAGAAGATCTCGTCAAAATCAATGCCCTTCTATTGCTTGAATCCTTTAGCCACAAGCCTTGCTTTGTACTGAGGCGGTCCGGGGCGGGCAACAAGAAGAGTGGCCTCTAGACACCCTTCAAGGCTCCCGTGCTGCTCAATGGGGCTGGGGCACAACACAACACAAACCAAAACAACAAACCCACCGCCAAATCCCAACTACACAAGGGGCACCACCTAGTTTAAGAGCGAACTAGGACGCAAAAGAGGAGAATCGTTAGAGCAACCCACAAACAAGCAAGGAATTACACTAACCCTAACACCAATGGAATACTCTCACACACTAAAACACGAGAGAGAGAGATAGAGAGAGAGAGAGATAGAGAGAGAGAGAGAGATAGTGCTCGGGCTGCTTTGAAACGTATCGGCGATGATCAAGCAAACACAACTATATATTTAAGAAAGAGAGAGAAAGGGGGAGGGGGTGCTTGTTGCATTAATACCTTCTTACAAATCTGTCATGACAAATCAAAGTGAGATTAGTACTTGTTCAACATAGCTTGCGTAAATTTCACCACAACACATCACTAGAAAAGCCACCCCAATCACTGTCTTAAGGCCAGGGGAGTCCTCTCCACCCTGTCGCCCTCTTACAGTATGTGGGATTTATGGCTAGATTGATGACAACACCAGAGACAAGCTATCAAGAACTTAAAAAAAAACCAAGACACTTACGCATCATTGTTGTCCATTACTTCACGTTGGAAAGGGAGACAAAATATCCAAGATTAGTCCAAATCCACCCTCCTTGATTTAGCGAATGTTGGGCTTACACTAGTAGGAGAAATGATAGATTTCCTACTCTCAATTGAATGATCACTCTCTCTCTTACAATGGCATAGATTTCCCTTGCTAATCCCCTATTACAACACATGCACATGCATAAGACAATGAGCTTCCACTCAAGAGCTCCTTCTAGAGAGGTTGAGCTTGGCTTCTCAAGCTATAGCATAGTGCTCTTGCTTATGGCTTCCCCCCTTTTATGCTAGCTACACCCTCCTTTTATAGCAATTTTGAAGGCTAGGGTTACTCCTCTAACCATGGTTGGGTTAGATTTTCAGCAATTTATCTAATTTCTTTTGCTTGGAATTATCAAGAAGTTGGTGGGGAAAGAGAGAGGAGAGAAATGGAGGTGATAGGACTTTCCATAGTGGGTTAGTGTTAGTAGAGTTAGTATTAATTTACAAATGGAATTGAATATTTACAATGGGAGTATCCATGTAGGATACAAATAAGGAAGAAAAACTCTTAAGAGGTAAGAAAAGGTGGATTTCTTACAAGGTTGATGCTCCAAGTGTCTTGAGTAGGGCCAATTTTGACGCTTGTTGACGGTCCACTAGCTTTGACGGTACATTTTTTCTCCACTCTTGACCTTCCTTGAGAGACAAGGTAATTGAAGCTGAGTAATCAACCACCATGATGCTGTCTTTTAAGAGAGGAGGCTGAATTTTGTGTTTTTTTGATAGATATGGGTAATTTGGAGGAGGAAAAATGAGACTAGGTGGTCAATTTTGGAATGGAATTGTGTGTGGGAGGTATGAGTTCACCATGGTTTCTCTTATTCTTCAAGGTTGAGGAGAAGGTGAGTAGTGTGCAGAGAGGAGTGGTGAGAGAGATGGGGATGATGAGTGGAGAAGTGTGTGTGAAAGAGGAAAATGATAAAGTGGAAGAGAGAGTGTGGCTGCATAGCATGGGAAAACTGGGGTCCACTAAAAAAATCATAGCTCACAGTTGGTAGCTCCAAAAATCATGAAAAAATTTGGGGTGATTATTCAGAGCGTGGGCTACATTTTCTCTTTTGACCACCGCTCCAAATTCGGAGTGGAGATAGGTGCCAAAATTCTCACAAAAAAACCTGTTTTTTAGGCCTGCAAAAGTCTTTTAGTGGTCCCCTCCTTTGTTGAATTTGTACAATGCATCCAAGAGTGAGCCCCTCCTTTGTCATATTATAATACAAAGCATTCAAGTTGCCCTTGACCCATGCATGGAGGAGGATTATTGGTGAAATAAGAAATATATACATGGTGGGACTAGTGTATGGACTATTCATGGACTTTAGCTCAATGAGCACATGGTGTTAGAATAATGAGTAAAAATAATAATAAAAATATGGAGGAGTTATGGATATGGAAAGATATTGGAATCATATGATATGGTCCCTCCTTGAATTATTTTGGGTGAAAGAGGAAAAGGTATGCAAGTAAATAATATAATAAAAGTAACCAATGAGTAGAAATCAATTTTTTGTTTTCACGAGGGTGAGGGTGAAAATGTAGGAGTGATTTGTATAAAGGAAAAATATGAGGTTAGAGTATGTACATATTGGAAAAAATATATATATATAATTATGGTGTAAGAGGATGAAAGAAGGTGTACATAGGTTTAATAAAACACACACCTAAGTAGAAATATTTAAATAAAATACCAAAATAATTATAAAAAATCCCTATATTTAGGCCATATATACAATGAAATATTTACACACAAAGAGGCCATAATATACTTTTATTTTTTTTATTTTTTTTATTTTTTTTGGCTCACCTAGCCCAGTGACTAGCTAGCTGAGGGTTTTTAAGAAGATATGGGAAAAGTCCCGTGACTCACGCACGCCTATGTACAGTGAAATGGTAGGGATAGCCACAGTGTTTGGGTGATTTTGGTAGGGTGAGGTAACTCACTGTGGCAATTACAAAGAGCCGAAAAAACGGCTATCAGTACCTAGGCTTTGCATCCATTGAACACAATTTTATCTTGTAAACCCACTTGCATGGTAGTGCCTTCTTACCCTTTGGCAAAGGAGTAAGCTCCCACGTTTCATTTTGGATCAACGAATCCATCTCTGACTGCATAGCCTGCTCCCACTTGAGCTTGTCAACACTAGACATGGCCTCATCATAACATGATGGCTCCCCGCAATCAGTCAACAATACATAATCCATAGAAGGCACAAAACGCTGAGGTTGTCTTGCACGCCGCTCTGAACGCATCAAAGATTGTGCAGGAGGTGCATCTGGCTGTCCCACATCTACATGATCTCCCAACAAGGGCTGATCTGGCTGTCCCACATCTACATGATCTCCCAACAAGGGCTGATCTGCCACTTGAGGGTCAATGGGCTGCCCACGAGCAGCCATGGGACCATCATACCGATGACCATCCTCCTCAAATATCACACGCCGAACCTCAACCGTTCGCGGTGATGCTCTATACATAGAGTCCTCATGAAAAACAACATCATGACTGCGCACAATCTTCCTGTCAATAGGATCCCACAATCGATAACCCATCTCACCAGAGCTACCATAACCCAAGAAGATACATCTCTTGCTCTTTGGATCCAATTTGCTGCGTTTTGCCTTAGGTACATGTACATAAGCTTCATAGCCAAAAACACGAAGGTGACCATACGAAGGTGTCAAACCTGTCCATACCTCTTCAGGCACTTTGAAGCCCAAAGGAACACTAGGTGAACGATTTATCGAATGCACAGAAGTGGCAACAGCTTCAGCCCAAAATCCATTTGACAAACCAGCCATAGAAAGCATACTACGGACTTTTTCCTGTATAGTCCTATTCATGCGCTCTGCCACACCATTTTGAGGAGGTGTATAGGGAGCACTAAGCTCGCGCCGTATACCCTTCTCAACACATAATGTTGTGAAAGCATGAGACATAAATTCACCCCCATTGTCCGTACGTAAGCACTTCAACTTACAACCTGATTGGTTCTCAACAAGAGCCAACCATTGCTTAAATATATCAAACACCATATCCTTCTTACGAATGGGGTATGCCCATACCTTCCTGCTAGCATCATCAATGAACGTAACAAAGTACATAGCACCTCTAAGAGAAGCATTGGGCATCGGCCCACATACATCACTATGCACCAAAGCTAGCTTTTCCAAAGATCTGTGTGGAACACTCTTCTTATGAGAAGACCGAGCATGTCGACCATAAAGGCAATGCTCACAAAACTCAAAACCACCAAAATCTGAAACGGGAATGTAATCCGCACGTGCCAACAACTTCAAACCTTTCAGTGACATATGCCCCAAACGCTGATGCCATAAAGAAGCAAGAGGTTGCTCAGTGATCCCCACAATGTGATCAGCCACACTAGCTACACAAAGGGAATACAACGTATTCCTCTTAGCACCTTTAACCAAAACAAGGCTGCCCTTAGTGATCTTCCAACCTCCATCACCAAAAGATACATTGAAACCAAGTGAATCCAATTGACCCACACTAATCAAGCTTTTTGCAAGAGCCGGCACATGACGCACACGCTGCAAGACAAACGTAGTAGAGTTTGGCATAGCCAAATGAATATCCCCAATGCCATGAATCTGCATAGAACGCCCATCGGCAATCCTGACAATACCTGTGCTCGAAGCATCATAGTCATGAAACCACGACCTATGAGGCGTAACATGAAAAGAAGCACCACTGTCAATGACCCAATCCATAGGCATACTACGCTCATGAGTGAGAAGAAAAGCGTCATCAAAATAGGATGCAAGCAACACATCACCAAGCTCTTCACTAGTAGCACTAGTCGGAGCACATACATGGTCATCTTGAGAGCTACACTCTCCCTGTGTTGCATTTAACTCCTCAATCTTGACATTGGACTTAGGCTTGTCCTTAGCATCATGGTCTTTCTTCTTACCATCTCCATTTTCCCTTTTCCACTTGTAGCAATCCTTTTTGAAATGGCCTTTTCTACCACAATGGAAACATTCCACATCCTTTTTACTTGTGCCTGCACGGGACCTGCTTCTAGATTTACCCCTGTTGGACTTATACTTGTCCATAGTCCTGCCTCTGACAACCATTGCACTAGAAGACTTACTACCTGCATTATTCTTTCGATTAATCTCTTCCGTGAGAAGACTAGACTCCACATTAGTACTTGTCAACTCATCCGCAGGAACCGAGTTACTTATGGCTGTCCTAAATGTGTCCCATGACTCAGGCAATGTGACAAGTAAAAACATAGCTTTTACATTGTCCTCAAACGTAATTTCCTGCGTAGCAAGTTGGCTGAAAATTGTATTGAACTCATTCAAATGCGCATTCATGGAAGCACCTTCCTCCATTCGCAAATCAATAAGCTTTTTAATCCAATACACCATAGAAGCAGCCGAATGCTTATCATACATATCGCAAATCCACTGCCATAGCTCATAAGCTCCACCCTGTGCATCTTTCACATTGTAATAAACAGACTTTGAAAGGGAAAGCCTAATGGTAGACCTGCACATCTCATCCAACTCCTCCCAATCATCCCTCTCCATGTTCTCTGGCTTAACTCCATGCAACTTTAGAGGTCGAATCTGTTTCTTCTGCACCAAGACATCCCAAATCTGATCTTTCCAATATGAGAAATTAGCACCATCCAATTTCTCAATATTGAAAATTGTGTCCTCTTTAGTGCCCATTACAACAAGAATGCAACAATGAGAAACCTGTAACCAACCAACAAACTGCCACAACAAAGTAGTGTTGCAAATCTGACAACACCTGCTGCTCAATCAAAGAGCAAACGCATAGAGTATAAATCAGCCCATAATATGGTCAAAAAACGTACGTAGAAATCCACAAACAAATGCATAAACCCGTGACACCTGTAACTCAACCGGCCTAGGCAAACCGTGCCACAAAATGCATCAACAATGAGCTGTCATAGAGGCATAAACATACTCCATGTCTGAATAACCACAATAGAGACATAAGCTGACCAAGCTTACACAAATCCGTGAGCATAAATGGATCCAAGTGAGCATATAACCAATGCACAAGCTCAACGAAGTCCAATCTCTATTGTCAACCAAGTACCTGTCCGTACTCAAACCGCAACACTGCAAGCAAGAGCAAACCCGCTCTATGTATAAGTGAACCAAATCTCCACAGTATCATGCATAAAGAGTGTCTGTCAAACTGCCATATCCACATCCATCAACATACATAGATGATGTCAACCTGTAGCTCAAGAACACGCATAAACAGACTGCCCAGAAGAGTAGAAGCTCCCACTCAAACCACAACCATATGCATGGCTGTCCCACAGTCAAAATACATGTTTTGTAACCACAGAAGAAACCTGTATCCAAAGTCCCTGTAACCTGTAACCCGTACCCGTACCTGTACCTGTACCTGTACCTGTACCTGTACCTGTAGTCGAAGAAGACAATGTCGCCAAACTCCCACTCTATCTGTGTGTATGAGGCCACTCCAAGAAGAGGCTACACACTCTCAAATGAGCTGTGGGCTCACGTAAGTGGAAGACACTACAACAATGGCACCTGTAATGGCTATGGAAGCTCTGGCAGCAGAAAACTACCAAAGAGAGATGAAAAACGTAGCTCCTAGTTTGTAGCTCGGATGGGATTTCTAATGGCACGAATGGCTCCGAAAGGGGGGTTAAACTTCAGGACACCTGCTGAAAATACTCGCAGAGTGCTGAACCTTCCAATGCCAAGCTCAGAAAAACCTTCTGCTCTTTGGAAATGCGCGCGTGCGCGAAACCGAAAAACGGCAATGAAACAGCAGCAAGTTTCAACACACTCAACAATGATGATGAAGCTCTCAATGCTCTCACTACCAAGCTCTGATACCACTTGTTGGGATCGGAGAGCACACACACAGAGAGCCAACACGAAGAAGGAGATAGACGCAGTGTGTGGCGGGGCGGTACTCACACTACAATGTGTAGTTGTGAGTATAGTTATTATGAATGAGTAAATGAATGGCTGTACATGGGCGGCTGAACAACGGGCAGCCGGGCACACGGGCCTTTAACCCAACATGGTTGCCCAAAAGCCCAAAACCAAAAGGCATGGCTGCCCACTATGGCAAAGGGCCACCCTAAAACTGATGAGGGTGTGAACCATGGGAAAGAAAGAGAAGGAGGTGGCGAGGGTTTATTTGAATCCTACATGATTATTCAACATTAATAAGGGCTTGCTAACAAGCCAATTTTAAGCTAAAAGTATGCCAGATGCGGCTCTAAGGGCCAAAAGATGTCTTGTTAATGCTAATAGTGAGTATGCTTGAAGTGGTCATAGCTGGGATTTTATTGATCAGAATTGTAGTACTTGAAGTGCTCTACAAGCCTGTCTTTATAGCTCATCAATTGGAGCTACAGATAGGGAGTTATGTCAGTTTGAAGTTGAGTTAGTAGCATATCCGTAATGGATTGGGCAGCTGTTGATAAAGGGTCAAAGATTATATGAATGCATGAGCCTGAAGTGCTCACTTTGAGGAGCGTGTTGGTCTTTCCACTTCGTCAATCGAGGTTCCGGATGTCAAGATATGATCAGTTTAATTTTCACCAGGGGCCAATTCCGTACCACTTTGGTCGCCTCGGTCAATTCTTCATTTGGGAAGTTTTGAGCTTCAGCCAGGTTCTGGAAAATGATATCTTATTCAAAATTTCATCACTTGTAGTGCATTGACAGCTGGTACTTCAGTAGATTTGTATTCCATGGCCGGCTATTGAAGACACAAAAAATGTGCAAAGCAATGCCTTGGCCGTAATGCATGTTAAATGTGGTGTTGGAAAAGGGGTTCGGTTCAAGAAAGAAGTCATGCTTGGTGGTGCTTTGGAATGCAGACCAATGACGCCTATTGGAGAACAATGCTGAGCTACTGCTATGCTTAGCATTGCCTTGGGTGATGTATATGCCAAATTTGATGCCGTCATGAAAGCACATTAAGATCTTGATAAGCTTCGAATATTTAGCAGGGCAATGTCTTGGCCAATATACAAGCTAAATGTGATGCTATGAATGCCAAATATGGCGCATTAAAAAACCACGTTGAGTTGCCTTGGTTAATATGTAAGCCAAATGTGGTGGGGTAGTGGCCGCCCGAAAGCCCAAAACCAAAAGGCATGGCCGCCCACTATGGTAAAGGGCCACCCTAAAACTTATGAGGGTGTGAACCATGGGAAAGAAAGAGAAGGAGGTGGCGAGCTGTAGCGAGCAGGAGAGAAAAGGGGGGGAAGGCAAGCTTGCGCAGGGCAGTAGAGGGCGCTGATGAAGTGCCTATGAAGCAAAATTTGTCCAGCTCTCCATGGCGCTTTGATTCGTCCCCATCTTCACAAATTTTCGTGCACCCGCCACTCCAGCATGCCACGTACCAAGGAGCGCTACCCATTAGCGATATCGCTAATGGATTGGCCGAAAATAGCAAGAAAACTTACCATGCAAACTCCCAAAGTCGGCTATTATAAAAAAGGAGGAAGCGGCTCTCTTTTTTCTTCTTCTTCTCACTCGTACAAGCCAAACCTCTTAGCTAATCGGAATCCTACGGCTGTTAAGCCACGCTAATCAAAGCTTTCATAGCCATTTTGAACTCTAAGCTTTCATAGCCGCTCCTAAGCTAAACTCCATAGCCTAAGCTAATCCTCCTAAGCCCATTCGAATCCGAAATCAAACCTTCCATAACCCATCATAATCCTAAGCTAAACCTTCCTAGCCATTCGAATCTCATTCAAGCCCTCCTAAGCCATTCTAATCCTATGCTAAGTCACCATAAGCCATTGGAATCTGAAGCCTGCTAAGCCAACTCTAAGCTCATCCTAAACTCCATAACCAACTCTCATGCAACAAGCTCTCATAGCCATAGCCGAAGAGAAGATCAGGCTCTCTTTCTCGACCTTGAAGCCGCAGAGGAAGAACAAAGGAGAGAAAAATTATCAAGACAACCTTGGTAGGCCAATTAAGGCAGGTGAAGCCGATGTAAGGAGCTTAAAACTCCACAATTAATATTTAATTTAGGTAGTGGTATTGTGCATTGTCCGTTTTGGGTATTCAAGTTTCAATGGTCCAAGCTGTCTATTTCAAGCTTTGTCTACATTGATTGTGTCTGTTGCAACTCTCTTCCTCGCACCTCACACAGCCAGAAGCCCCGTGCCTTCCCGGCTCACCTTTCGAACACAAATCCCCCGAAAACGTCAACTGTAGGAGCAGCGCGAGGATAAAAGCAAGGCGCTACGAGCAGGAGGGAGCCACCATCCGAGCAAGGAAACGAGGCCGAGGTATCCCCAAGCATGGGCGGCGACAACTGCAGCAGGTTGAGAGCAAGAGACAGCGCTCCATAAATTGCCGAGAGCAGCGCCATCAGAGAGCGGACGGAGGGAGGTCATTTTTGGCGATGACGACCTGCAGGAGAAGATCAGCGGGGTCGACAGAGTGAGCGCTGCAGGGATCAATAGAGGAGGAGTGCTTCTACAGACAAATGGTGGTCAACCCTGCCACATACTGAGACCTATGAAGGGGCGTCGGTGCGGCTGCATGAGAGTTGGTGGTCAGCGCTGCGCCATGCTGAGAGCTGTGACAGGGGGCGGGAGCGGTGCTCTGAAGAAATGATTGTTGTTAGAAGCAAATGAGACAGCGGTGGTGGTTTTGAAGCTGTTGGCGAACATAAAGTGAGTAAGGCAACAGTCTTGAGAAGGTAGGAAAAAGAGGAGCTAAACAGTGGAGGTCCCATGGGTATACAATCTTTGAAAAGGAGCTTCTTGATACACGACAGAAGCTTGAGGAGACTGAGAAGCGCAGGAAGGAAAGTTTGAAGATCATGCAAGATAATGAAAACAAAAGGAAGCAGATCATTGAAGCGGTCCAATACATTGAAGAAAGGCTTGAGGAGTTGGACAAAGGAATAGAGGAGATTGAGGAGCAGATAAAAAAGGGCGACAACCAGGGGAGTTGACGAGCCCGAGCATGATTAGAAGAAGAGTGCATGCTTTTAGGAGATAGAGAGGTATCAAGAGGTGAAGGCTTTTAACAAAGCTGGCAAGGGAATTGGAGAGTAGGAGAAGGAGAGCCAATAAGGGCAGTACAGAGCCGCAAAGGAGGGAAGCAGAGAGCCAGTAAGGGGCGGTATAGAGCCGCAAAGAAAGGTCTCTCTCTCTCTCTCTTTCTCTCTCTTTCTTCATTATCAAGAAGCTAAAGAAGCTACCAATGCCATTAACATTCCAATTTTGTAACTCAAGTCCATCTTGGTTATAAATTATCAAATTGAAGTTCTTCAGATATCAGTTGTAAGCTTTCAGAGTGAATGTTAAGTCCTTTGTTTGGTGTTACACATCTTTCTCTAACACTTTTCCTACAACCAACAGTCCTGTGCTGACCCGACTCACTAACCACACAAAATTACCATGACAACGGGTCAGCAGCTCGACGCACGATTGTAAATCCTCGCTGCAAAGACCAAAGGAAACGTTTTGGTTCGAGGGTTGGAGGCCACCCACTTTGGTGGTGGGTCCGGACCATGAACTCCTTTTTCAAAGCGAATAGTCTCTTGCCATGTGCATAAGACGCCCAAGTCCATCTACATCTTCCATGCAAATAAAAACAAGTTGAAAGTTCACTATGGCCTACATAATGCTATTGAGAGGAATTTAATAATAAGAGGGTTCTTTATGAGAGGAAAAATAAGAAAACTGACATTAGCATTTATTTATTTATTTTATCACGATAGAATATTACACTTTTTGACAACAAGTGTAACAATAACTTATTTAAATCACAATATATTCCAAAAGCATAAAAAATAATGACTAAACCAATATTAAACGATCCTCGTTAAAAAACGAGGTACACAAATGTCAACACCTCTCATAAAGACCTAAAAAAATATTAAGTCTTTTTATTGCCACGTGGCACTAATTTACAAGCTTTATCCAATGGTCGACAATTGCACCAAAAATCCAACAAACTTTACTAAGGAGTCCTTATCTTATATCTATATTAAAAAGACATGCCTTAGATCCACGTGGCGAGATCTAAGGCCTTCTCTCTTTCATTTTTGTCTTCCTTGCCAAGCTTTATGACTACGCCATGTCGGCATGCGAGCTTAAGCTATTGCGACACGACGGACTTGCTGCAACTACACCATTGCCACATCTGCATGAGAGCGGAACCTCCTCGAGTTGAGGTCAACTGTGCCACTATTACATTACCTCTGCTGCCATGTCGTCTACCTCGGGGTGGCGCCTCCTCGAGTTGAGGTCTTCATGCACTATAATATCCTCTCCCCTTCCATTCTTTATTTCGGCAATCTCTCTCTCTCTCTCTCATAACGCAGCCCCCAATCTCTCTCTCTCTCTCTCTCTCTCTCTCTCATGCGCAGATAGGAGCCAGGCTTCTGAGCTTCTTCTGTCCCTCGCTCTCTCTCTATCTGAGAGGAGGAGCTGAGCTCCCTCCGTCTTTGTATATGGGTGCACTCGAGTACCTCTCTCTCTCTCTCTCTCACACACACACACACACACACATACAACACACACATTGCAGCACTAATCGTACCCGACAGTTGCAGAAATTCGCATGAGCACACTTGCCAAAGCTTGCAGAAAGAAGTACGCAAACCCGTGCCCAACCCGTTATGGTAAGTTTTCATGCTTATCGATCCAAAACGGAAGCAATCTTAAATCTTACTCTCTCTGATCTCTCAGACACGCGCCCATTGTAGGGTTCTTGGCTACGAGGCCATGTTGAGCAAAGGTGGCTAGCAGATCAAGAAGCGTGCGAGGGGGAGAAATAAGGATCTAGGGTGGTTGCATGTAGGGTCCTCAGTGTCCTCTCTCTCTCTCTCTCTCTCTCACGTGTTGTAAGAGTTTCATCCTCAAACTCCTTTCAAATTCCCCTCCCTATATTTCGACTCTAATTTTCAGCTGGAGTTCCACCATCAGCCTCCAGAAGTCCCAGCTACAGCTCCCTGGAACTCCTGTTGATCGTCGTCGCGATTGTCGAGCCAATGCGTCTGCGCCCTTCATGTCACCTTGGTTGCATGAAGGCTCTAATGAAGGAAGATTTTTGGCCAGAAGTGTTTCAAAGAGCTTCTTTTTGGCCCTTTGTAATTTTGCAATGTAAAAAGGATTTTTTAAATATACTTTCTTTTGCCAGGCAACTCAGAGTAACCCAAAGACCGCCTACATATTTAGTGCGATATTGTATTTGAATTCTCCTTAGGCCCAGAGGGTATTGTCCCCTTGAAATCTTGGCAATGTGATAATAATGCAGGCAAGAATATAATATGGAGCATATAATCTACTAATGGGTTTGAAAATGGGCAAATACACTAGGGCCAGAAGAGAAGTTTGGATATTATTGAGTGCAACCATGAGATGTTTGCTCCATTAGATTTTGTGGTTTCTGCCGCTAGATCTTTGCTATTTTTAAGCCTGACTTTTTTGAGTGATGGAACTTTGTGTTTATCACTAGCTTCCTTTTACTCAATTCTTTGCATGCGCCTAAATGTAGGTTTTGGTAGGTAGTGTATAGATCACATCAGTCTCTCTCTCTCTCTTCTTCTTTCTTATTGCTGTGGGCAGCACCGCTGTCGGAGGCGGCGATTGCACACGCGCGCACGTGAGAGAGAGAGAGAGAGAGAGAGAGAGGCGGCCGGCGATACTAGTGCATCCAATAAAACATACTTCCCATCCCAAAATTTGAAGGGTCACTTCAAGTCAGCATCATCCTCCCCTCCAGCACCATTTTCGTCGTCGCCAAAGCCACCTCGCGTGGCCATTTGCCTTGTTGGTCGTACAAGGGCTTTTGAACTTACAGGGCCAACCATCAAAAAGTACCTTTTGCAGTCGGTGCCGAACAGCGATGTGTTTTTACATTGATAAGGACTCCTACAAGCTCTCTCTCCTCAAGGATGCTTTAAATCTGATACATGTCCGTATCTTCTCGCCAAAGCCCATTCCAGAAAATAGGGTTTTTGCAGATGTTCTCACTGCCTACAATTCTCCTTATGGCATTCAGGTACTTTTTCTCAGCGTATTTTTTGAATATGTGAATGAGAATGTGAATCGTCTCAAGCACTGTTTTTCAAAGATTTTAAACCTTGAACAGATTTTGCTAAGATAGTATAAAAGAGCCAAAACAGTTTTTTAATGTAACAATGAGACTTGTAGTTTGTCTAATAGTCTTGTCACTTGTTCAAGAATGCCCTTGGCATTTACCCTCAATTAGCTAACGGCAGCCAGTGCTATTGCGCACGCGCGCTAGTTGTTAGGCTGCTGCTCCATTTCCGAAGCTATGTCTGATAAAGACCTAAAAAAGAACGCACATCATATGCTGTTTTGGGCAAATCCCAATTACGAATCTGTTTGAGCTTTGCGGGGTCTAACGTGACACTGTTTGCAGAAATGATCTAGCCCATGTAAGTAACTTCAACTAGAAAAAAATCCGATTTCTTAGCTGCAATGTATAGCTGACACTCATCCTAACGGGCTAACACCCTTTCTACATCCCGTTCATGTTGTTTCCATGATGTAGAAAAAATGAGAATGTCATCGACAAAATTAAACACATATATGCTAATCATATCACCAAAACGACCTACCATGAAACGGTTGAATGTACCCAGGTCTCACGGCACCTGTCAATCCAAAAGGCATAACAACATATTCCCATTGCCCCCGCTCCCTGTGGAAAGCGATCTTGTAGATGTCACGCTTGAATACCCTTACTTGATATTACCGAGGGAAAGAATGGAGGCCCTGCTCGCTGCGGATGACCACGGGAGAGGAGCTTGCTAGTGAGAGAGTGAGCGTGCTTTTTTTCCAATTAATTTGTGGATCATGCTCACGAAACCATTTAATGCTGAAAATCATATCACATTCTGAGAGAGGAGAAACAACAAATTTTCGGCGGAAAGATGCTTGCTGAACAGAGACTAACACATTCGGACATTTCTGCGTGATTAAAGAGTATATGTTGAGAGCGAAACCAGACACCTCGATAGGAGCCGTTGGAATAGCTTCTAGGCGAGCCCTCTTTTCAATCCTCCAGTGTAAACCAAAGCATAATCCCGCCAACAATGCCACCAAACCGCATCTCGATGTGGCTCTCAATGTGAATGAGCTGGGAGTGGCCTATTGCCCAAGTTTAAGTGCAGGAACTGATAGACAAAATGACTGCAGCATTTTGGTCTGAATGATCTCGATAGACATGGATGCAATAAGGATTAGTCAATCGGACATCTATGAGGTCCCGACTGGATCTAGATGCGATTGCTAAATATGTTGCCGATAAATCATGGTCTGAGATCCGAATGACTTTTTGAATGTGATTTCTCATGTGATGTCCTGTGATGTGACTGTCGATTGGTACATGTGCTAGATGTGTGTTCCTAGTGCGTCAGTACTAACAGTCAGTGTCTATTACGACAGTTTATGGCCTCTGTCTGTTTTGTAGGCGTAATCGAGGGCGATTACAATGCTTTCAAGAGAGGGGTATGTCACAAATTGGTGACATGGCATGGCTCGGACAATAGGCAGGAGAGCATACACACATCCTTCCTGGCTGGTAGCTGCTGATATGGCTCACTGTACAGAAATCAGTGCTGACATGGCGGGCTGTACGGAAACCCGTGAGTTGCGAAAATCGTGATTTACGGAGATCAGTGCTGGCGTGGCTGGCTGTACGGAATTCCGCGTTTTGCGCTGGGGAAAATCGGTAGCTGAATTCTACGCAATTGCTTAGTGAAGCTGTTGGAAAAAGTTGCTTTATTTAAGTTGATTTTTATGAAGCTTTTGATTTTGAAGCTTTTGGGGCTCTGCTTTTAGCATCCCTTGCAACCTTTATTAAGAAGAATTCTTGTCGTGTTGCGGTGGGTTCTTGACTTGGAGTGTCCAAGTCTGTTACAGAGCGGCGTGCAATAGGAGTGTACTCAAAGCTAACAGTTGGAGTAGGAGAAGGAGCGGGGGGAGGGTGAAGTGGAGAGGGTGAGCTCGGGCCCGTTGGGAGGGGAGAGGGACGCTCGGAACTCGATGAAGGTTCAGCCGGCTGTGGAGCTGGCCAAACTCTCTTGCGTGGACAAGCCCTCGCAAGATGGCTCATCTGTCTCCAAATGAAACAGTGGTTCGAGAGGCCCTAATTCTCCACACTCTGTATGATCCAACCACCACTCCTATGAGGCAGCAAAACCATCTTCGGGAGTGTATGTGTGTCTTGAACGAGAACCCGCACAGTGGGTAAGCCTGCGGCCTTGGCCACAACGGATGCTAAGGTGCGCGGGGTCTCTAAGACTGTTTCAATCATGGATCCAATCCTGGACAACGGAAATGAAGGTGTCACGTGACACATCCAACCCTATGTGTCCGTGGACAAGCTACAGCATGATCATGGTTCAGTCAGTTCAGTCAAGTTTAGATCAGAAGTGATCTGGCACTTTTGTGAGTCTATTCGTAGACCGTGCATGCCCAGTCTCTTAGCATAGATGCATATCCTCTGGTTGCACACAGCATGATCATCAGTATTCCCTTCAGAGTCCATTAGATTCAGTCGGGGGAATTTTCCAATGCATTTAGCCTATTTTCCCTATTTTTGGTATTTTCACTTATTATTTTTAAGTGACTTTCCAACAAAAGTAGGCAGGGCAATTTTGCTAAGTTAATATATAAGCAAACCCAAGTTAGCACTTTCTTGCAGAAGAGGCAGTAGAAGCACATGCTCAACAGACACCTTCTGAGCAGAACCCAGCAAGAACCTTGGCGTTTTCCATTTTCGTCATCGCCAACACCCTCAAGCACCTAGCGTTTTCTGTCTTGACAGTTTCCGCATCAGCAGCAGTACCGAGATCCCTGGCATTTCCATCCCTTGCATGATCGCCATCATCTCCCAGTCCCCTAGCGGTTGCAGATCCACCCAATCACCAACAGAAGCATCAGTTTGCTAGCGTTTTCCAATTTCAGCCATTAGCGTTTTTGGATTTCCATCAACAACAACAGAGCAGCCCAGCGTTAGTGGTTTTCAGCCAAAGCCACATCAGAACAACAGCGTTTCAGCCCTATGGGACATCAATAGAATCAGCCCTAGTTGGTTGCAGAGGATTCTTAAATTCAGCCCTCGAAACGCAGCCAAAACAGTCATTTTCAGCCACCGAAACAGTCCCGAAGTTCAGCAGCTAAAAGACCACAGATCTCAGCCCTAAAGTCGTAGTCGTCATCATCGTCGTCGTCATCGGCATAGTCCCAAGTTGCATCAGTCCATTGCATACGCATTGTACCACTTTGTGCAATTAAAAGTAGACCACTCTCGCCGACGAGAGTGGGGCCTTCGGAGGAGGGTTTTACGTCTTCTCCGCTGTCGTATCTCTCTTCTCTCTCTATCTCTTAGTCTCATACTCTTGCACGCACAGTGTCCATTCACTTTGTTTGTGATCATAGCACTTTCCATTAAGAACGGAAGGCTCTCCCTTCCATAAGAAATAAAAGGAACCTTGAGCACAGTTCGGAGCACTCATTTTGAGTAAAGCGCAAACAATCATTCCGCTGCACCTAACGTTGGTATCAGAGCTTTGGCAGTGTTCTGTATCACTCAAGGAAAGAACCACAAGAATCACAAGATTTTTTTTGCTGGTTGAGGTCGCACGAACCCAAGTTCACTTGGGCGTGTCGATTCCTAATCGTGTTTTTTGAAGAGTGGCAGGAATCCCAAGAAAGAAGGGCTTGTCCAGCCTCCCTTTGTGTCTCTTTTCACTCATTGAGAGCGGACCGTGCACTTAGCGGCTGGCCAATCGACGTGAGGTGGGAAAAAGCAACCTTGATGTGAGTGCAAGGCCGCCAATCGGTGGGCCCGCGGAAAAGAGTAGAACTCAGGTGAAGAGAAGATCCTTCTCAAACATAGATTGCAAGCAAAAGAAGAACCTCAAGAACCTCAAGAACGTAAGAACCTCAAGAACTCAAGAACCCCAAGAACCAAGATACCCAAGAACCCAAGACCCCCAAAAACCCAAGTTCCTCGTGGACTTAAGAACCCATGACCACAATAACCCACAAGAACCCACGAGTTCAGAATGATCATCACTCGAAGCGGAGTGGATATTTCGCTTGGAGGTGATAAGCATGAGAGAGGCGAAGAAGAATTTTCCCCACCAGGAGGTTTTTCTGACCCTTTTCCAGCTACGACAAGGATTGCACTAACTCCTATGGAGGCTTTCGACAAGAGGATGATGGACAGGAAGTTAGAACGCAAAGAAAGAATCGCAGCCATCGAGCGTAAGTACTAAGAAAGAATGGCAGTCATAGCCCGTGCGAGCGAGCAAGCCCGCTTGGAAGCCAAAGTAAGAAAAGCAGAAATGGATCGCAGACACGCAGAAGACAAAGCAGAAAGAAAAGCAATACAAGAACAGAGCGACTGACAAAACAAAGAGTTCTGGCGACTATATTCTCAAGTTCAGGCATAGATGCAAGAGATTTGGGGAAATGAGACTCTCTCAGTCTCTTCTTCTCCAAAGCATGACTCATAGGTTTTGCATGATTATGAGAAGCATGATGATTTGGATGACAGAGATAAGCATGATGATTTGAATGATATTGCTAAGCATGATGATTTGGATGCCAATGACAAGCATGATGATTTGCATGATCAAAATGCGATTTCTCACGAGCTTGATGATTTGCATGATCAAGATGTGATTTCTCACAAGCATGATGAGTTGCATGAAGATGATGTGATTGTTCACAAGGATGATGTGTTAGTGGATGCTTTTTCTAGCGAAGCTAACCTCGTTGTAGATTCGATCAATCACGAAGAACCGATCTTGGCTTTCGAGCCGAGGTCCAAAGAACCCCCATAGGACGATTCGATCATTCAGGAAGAAGCAATCTTGGCTCTCGAGCATAGGTCCAAAGAACCCTCGCAGGAAGTATTATGTGTTCTCATGATTGATACGCACGCATTGTTCGAATGTTTCATTCGTGATCGTTTCTTGTATTTTAGTCAGCATCGTTATGTGATCCCTTTTCCTAGGCATGACATATTGTATGTTGAGCACGTTTCTCTCATGGATGAGCACAAATGTATGCGGATTTTTCATGAAAAGCTGAAAAGTATGTATGTAAGGAAGTCACATTCCATGTCTCTTCCTTGGCATGACACAATTTCCGAACGAGCACATGAAAGTATGAGCACCAAGTGTGGGCATTTCCGTTGTGAATTGCACAGTTGATTGCTCTAGATCGTAAGAGAAAGATTCAATCTCATTGTTTGCATGTGTTTGATGAGAGGGTGGTCACTCCATCTCTATGTTCATCTACATTGCATACACAGTCTTTAGCGAAGACAAGATTTTTTCCATTCACTTTACATGGAATAGGCATGTTTATATTTTTGTGTTGGAAATGGTTTCAGGAATTTTCAGCCTCGGAGATTGTTGAAGAAGATGGACCTACGTCCATAGAAGAAGTGAAAGCATTGAAGGGAAGATTCAAAAGATTTTGTCGCTTTCGGCGCGGCCCAAAGAAGCAAGCGTTGCAGACCTTTATGAAGTTCAAGTACCGCACGAGCCACACATCCGAGTGGGCCGGCGAAGAGTCCCTTCCAGGATTGTGGATGTTATTGGCGATCTCCCTCGACGCCATACAGTTCGGTACCAGTACCTCACTTTGAAAAGGAAGGGATGTCACGTGACACATCCAACCCTATGTGTCCGTGGACAACCTACAGCATGATCAGGGTTCAATTAGTCCAGTCAAGTCTAGATTAGAAGTGATTTGGCACTTTTGTGAGTCTATTCGTAGACCGTGCATGCCCAGTCACTTAGCATAGATACATATCCTCTGGTTGCACACAACATGATCATCAGTATTCCCTTCAGAATCCATCAGATTCAGTCAGGGGAATTTTCCAGTGCATTTAGCCCATTTTCCCTATTTTTGGTATTTTCACTTATTATTTTTAAGTGACTTTCCAACAAAAGTAGGTAGGGCAATTTTGCTAAGTTAATATATAAGCAAACCCAAGTTAGCACTTTCTGGCAGAAGAGGTAGCAGGAGCACATGCTCAACAGACACCTTCTGAGCAGAACCCAACAAGAACCTTGGCGTTTTCCATTGTCGTCATCGCCAACACCCTCAAGCACCTAGCGTTTTCTGTCTTGACAGTTTCCGCATCAGCAGCAGTACCAGATCCCTGGCGTTTCCATCCCTTGCATGATCGCCATCATCTCCGAGTTCCCTAGCGGTTGCAGATCCACCCAATCGCCAGCAGAAGCATCAGTTTGCTAGCGTTTTCCAATTTCAGCCATTAGCGTTTTTGGATTTTCCATCAGCAGCAACAGAGCAGCCCAGCGTTAGTGGTTTTCAGCCAAAGCCACATCAGAACAACAGCGTTTCAGCCCTATGGGACATCAATAGAATCAGCCCTAGTTGGTTGCAGAGGATTCTTAAATTCAGCCCTCGAAACGCAGCCAAAACAGTCATTTTCAGCCACCGAAACAGTCCCGAAGTTCAGCAGCTAGAAGACCACAGATCTCAGCCCTAAAGTCGTAGTCGTCATCATCGTCGTCGTCATTGGCATAGTCCCAAGTTGCATCAGTCCATGGCATACGCATTGTACCACTTTGTGCAATTAAAAGTAGACCACTCTCGCCGACGAGAGTGGGGCCTTCGGAGGAGGGTTTTACGTCTTCTCTGCTGTCGTATCTCTCTTCTCTCTCTATCTCTTAGTCTCATACTCTTGCACGCACAGTGTCCATTCACTTTGTTTGTGATCATAGCACTTTCCATTAAGAACGGCAGGCTCTCCCTTCCATAAGAAATAAAAGGAACCTTGAGTACAGTTCGGAGCACTCATCTTGAGCAAAGCGCAAACAATCATTCCGCTGCACCTAACAGAAGGGGAGATGCATTCGCCTCAGGCGTGGAAAGCAATTTGAGATAGGAAGATCTGCCTCCTCCTCAAACACATATGTAGTCGGATTGAAACCGTGACGCATCTGTCCAAGCGAGCCGCCCGAATGCCTAGTGGGCTCATCGTTATCACTTTAACTGCCATTTGTGGAGACTCAAGCTCTATTTGGTAGTAGCCTCTCTCGAGAATTTACACATCAATGATCTTGACCACTTTAGTGAGGAGTCGGGCTTGGAGCAAGTCCGAACCTTGCCTCTGCTGGGCCCTGTACCAACAATTTTGCAAATGACCGAGGTGGCTTGAAGCCATTCCACCTCAGCCATCAAGCTCGCTTGCTCTTATGGCGATAGAGCAAGTCGAAGGGTCTGCTCTGCGGTGTTGAACGAGAGGGCTTCGGTAGAGTCCCTTTGGGATGGAGCAAGGGCCGTCATTTTGTGTGTGCTCTTCTAAAGAGGAAGGCGAAGACGTAGACAATTCTCCCGGGAATAATTGTCTCCTCCTTGCCATATTCATTATCGGAATCCATGTGTTTTGCGGGAAAAGGGATTGGATCCTTCGTAGAAGAAGAATCAGTTGAGCTCTGTTACCACTGTAATAGTTTTGGACACTCCAAGCCGAAGATCTATAGCAACACACGTGAGAGAAACTTGAAACAACTGAATAGAACTGAAAATAGAGGAGGAGAGACGAAACGACACGACGAAGTTTTGCACCGGTCCCAAAGACTGGCACCCCTTCTTGATATTTCTTTATTATTATGCTTCTCAAAGTACAACGTTCGAGGGTCCTCCTTCTCTTAGCGCTTCCACGCAAAAGCTGAGCAGAAATGAGGCCTTGGGCACACTTATAAAGGTCCTTGGTTAAACTCAGGAGCATGAAAAGTTGTAGTTCTAAAAAGCAGGTGGTGTCCAAAAGCAAGTGCCCCATGGGCTGCACGTAAAACGTGGAAATCCGTACGGTGCGACGTCAAAAGCCAACGTTAAACGTGGAGCGTCTTTACGACAGTGCCACGTGAGCAGCTCCATGCAAATTTGGTTCCTTGCTTTATTTTTAGAGACTTCATAAGTTAGGATGGATTAGGTTTTTAAACCTAACCTCTTTTGGGCCACTCAGCCATGATCTGCAAGTTGGTAAAACTTCTTCTGCCTCCTTCATTAAGGTTTTGGACCCTTTCTGTGCGGACTCTATCATTTAGGCCATCGTCATCACTTTGTGACAATGTTACTACCCAAGATGTTGCACGATTGTTCATAAAGCATTGATATCCATTGTGTGGCTTACCTAAATCAATTGTGTTGCATCATGATTTAAAACTAACATCCCATTTTTGGCGTGCTTTGTTTGAAATTTTTTTCACTCAATTAAATTTTTCTTATCATTTCATTCACAATCTTATGGACAAACTGAAATATATAATTAGTTTGCATTTGATGATCGCAAAGCATATGTTGATGATAAACAATCTAAGTGGAAACAATATTTGCCGTTAGTTCAGACTGTCTTGAATGATTCATTTTCTAGTGCAGATACGAGGCAGCCTTTGGCCGACCATTTTAGTCGTTGACTAGATCTATTTTCAAAGTTCATGATGCTAATTGTGTTAGTTAATTCTATGCGGAGGTACTTAAGAGTATTGAGCTTCGGCTTAGCAGGGCTCAAGAGTCCTATTGGAGGCATGCTAATAAGCATCGACAAGATGTCTCATTCAAGGAGGGTGATTGGGTGGTTTGAAGGATCATGAAGCAACGTCTCAAGCAAGTTGGTAAGATGTGTCCTAAAGTTTTCTTTCGTATGTATGGCTTGTTTCCTATCATCAAACAGGTAAATGATGTTCCCATGCAATTACGCTTGCCACCTTCTTGGACAATGCATAATGTTTTCCATGCTTCTTGGCTTCAACTTTTTTAGGGTGATCCTCCAAGGAGCATTCCAAACGAGGAGCAACCGGAGTAGTTCACATAGCCGAAGTTATGGAGACGGAACAGATCCTTTTGCATCGATTCAAGAAGAAACAAGCGAGACAATACTTCTTGAAGTTCCAAGGATCGAGGGACACACGAAGCTGCTTGGGTGGACGATGAATTTTTCATCGACTATCCAGATTTGCTAGCCTAGTATAAGGAGGCCATGCAGCTTGGTACGCGTACCTCACCTTAACCAGAAGTCACATGCAGCTTGGTACTCGTACCTCACCTTAAGCAGAAGTCACGTGCACATGGCTCTGTGTGCCGCGTGGACATGTTTCATTGACTTCCAAAGCCAATTCTATACATATCTCTAGATAGGAGTGTCTTGTCAAAGTTGACGATGCAGAAGTGCTCGATCGAAGAGAGAGAGAGAGAGAGAGAGAGAGAGAGAGAGAGAGAGAGAGAGAGAGACTTTTGAACCAGTCAACCTGGATAATGAATTAGATGATTTATAATGGGGGCTTTTGGTTTCTTATATAGTCACCTAGGCAAATTGCCCTACCCAAGATTTGACAAATAAGTAAGTAAATACCTAAAGCCAAAATAAATACATTAGGCTATTTACTTGAGATGCCATATCTTAACACCCTCTCTTTAGCTCGTAGTGGACATAAATGGTGAGACCAAGTTGATGAAGAAGTTACCATGGACACATGAGCAACAGCTCTCATGCTGGATACACCTTAGATTGGCTAGTATCAAGGTGTGGACATAAATGGTAAGACCAAGTTGATGAAGAAGTTACCATGGACACACGAGCAACAACTCTCATGCTGGATACACCTTAGGTTGGCTAGTATCAAGGTGTGGCCTGAGAAGATTGCCATCTTGAGCACCAATTGCCTTTCAGAAAGTTGAAATGTAGACCACACTACGTCGAAGAATCTCCATTTGTGAATTGTGAACACATCACTTTCAAACACTCCTAGATAATGAACTTTGAAACACATCTTGTTCATAATCCGGCCAACAACAATGAATTGGTTCACTTGTTCATAGTGTTTTAGGTACGTTTGATTGATTCCTTGTGAGATGAACTTTGAAACACATCTTGTCCATAATCCGGCCAACAACTATGAATTGGTTCACTTGTTCATAGTGTTTTAGATACGTTCGATTGATTCCTTGCGAGATGAACTTTGAAACACATCTTGTCCATAATCCGGCCAACAACAATGAATTGGTTCACTTGTTCATAGTGTTTTAGATACGTCTGATTGATTCCTTGCGAGATGCATGTGCCTTGAACTCCGACCCATAAACACATGGGTCTAAAGCATTTGTATGGAGCATTGTTTCCCCCTCTCTACCCCTCACAAGCCTCTCCCTGGATGAAGCTAGTGGCAACAACAATATCCACTTGACTAGAAGGCGAGAGTCCTTGCCAATGTAGTCTCTTATGTTTGCCTTTGCCTTTGTCCTTTGTACAGCTTGTGTGGTTGCCTTTGGATCTGCAATCTCTAGACAAATGACCTTGCTTCCCACAATTGTAACAACGGCTATTGGTCTTCTTTCTAGAATCCAAAGCAGTAATTGCTTTACCACCTTTGTTAGAAATTTGACTTTTGCCTTGAGTGATTAACATGGCTTCCTCCTCAATGAGAAAAGAGCTGAGATCATCAAATTCTAGCTTTTTCTACGTGATTTGTAGCCGAAGTGTCCTAGACACTGTTTCATACTTCTCAGGTAATTTCATGAGTACCAAAGCAGCTAATTGGGTACTCGTGAGTGCACTTTTCATAGGCGATAGTTGATCATGAATAACCTTAGCTTTCATAAGAAATGACTGCATGAAACTTCCGGTTGAAAAATTGATAGCAAATAACTGTTTAAGAAGGGTGAGCGCTCGCATAGTAGAATCCTAATCAAACATTTTGGCGAGCTTAAACCACATATCAGTGACAGTCTTCAAAGTCTCTATGGCTGGAGAAAATTTTCTTTACAAGAGATTCCGCAATGTGTCAAATTTAATTGATTGTCCACCTTCCTTAAACTCTTGGACTTTTTTGCTTTTGTCTTCCAGAAAGTCATACTGGTTGGCTTTATAAAAATTCTTCTTCTTTGTATAAAAGCTGCTGTCGTCAGAGTCCGAACTATCTGAAGACGAGTCCTCTGTAGAACTGTCAACCACGGGGCGAGATTTTGGCTTCTTTGCCTTTTTCTTGCCCTTTCCGAAGCGTTGCTTTTTGCTTCGCTTTTTGCCTTTTGTCTTCTTTTGTCACGTGACACATCCCAACCCTATGTGTCCGTGGACAAGCTACACCACAACAGGGTTCAGTCAGATTAGATTAGCAGTGATCTGGCACTTTTGTGAGTCTATTCATAGACCGTGCATGCCTAGTCACTTAGCATAGATGCATATCCTCCGGTTGCACACAGCATGATCATCGGAATTCCCATCAGAAATCCATTAGCATCAGTTAGGGGAATTTTCCAGTGCATTTAGCCTATTTTCCTATTTATTGGGATTTTCACTTATTATTTTTAAGTGACTTTCCTACAAAGTAGGTAGGGCAATTTTGCTAAGTTAATATATAAGCAAACCCAAGTTAGCACTTTTTGGCAGAAGAGGCAGTAGGAACTTCCCGCTCAACAGGCAACTTCTCAGCAAGATCCTCTCCGTCCCCCCGGCGAGGCCACTCCCACCTAAGTCAGCGTTTTCTCCATAGCCGATCCTTCCCTTCGTGGAGTTTTTCAGATTCTGTTATCGCCATCCCAAGCCCAGCTTGCCCTGGCGTTTTACCCCCATCCGGCAGCAGCCATCAAGAACTACTAACGCTAGCATTCTCTGGCAGTTCTGCAGCGTTTTCAGCATGTGCTAACGCCAGACAAACCTCAGCAAGATCAGCGATTATCATCAGTAAATTGCAGCAGATTACCACGGCAGAAACCTCTTCAAAAACGCTAGCAAGACCCCAGCAATTGTCCAGCGGTTCAGCCCAGTCACTAACGCTAGCCTATTGCAGTTTCAGCAGAGAGAAAAACTCAGAATTCAGCATATAGAACAGTAGCAGATTCCCCCCATTCAGTTGCAGAAGATCCCCGAGTTTAGTCCCGAAAAACACAGGCAAAAACAGTCATTTTCAGCCACCGAAACAGTCCCTGCATTCAGCGATTAGAAGCCACAGATTTCAGCCATCGAGTCGTCGTCGTCATCACCGTCGTCGTCATCGGCATAGTCCAACTTGCATCTGTCCATTGCATACGCATTGTACACCTTTGTGCAATCAAAGTAGACCACTCTCGCCGACGAGAGTGGGGCCTTCGGAGGAGGGTTTTACAACCTCTCGGGTGTCGTATCTCTTCTCTCTCCTTCTCTCAGTCTCATTCACTTGCACGCACAATCCACTCACTTGTTCGTGACCACAACACTCTACAAGATGGAAAGCGCTCTCTTTCCCTAAGAACTAAAAGGAACCTTGAGCAATAAAGATCACTAATCTTGAGAAAACACAACATTCATTCCGCTGCACCTTACATTGGTATCAGAGCTTTGGAAGTGTTCTGCATTACTCAAGGAAAGAACCACAAGAACCACAAGAATTTTTTTGCTTGTTGCGATCGCACAAACCCAAGTTTACTTGGGCGTGGCGATTCCTAATCGTGTTTTGTTGAAGAGTGACAGGAATCCCAAGAAAGAAGGGCTTGTCCGGCCTCCCCTTGTGTCTCTTTTCACTCATTGAGAGCGGACCGTGCACTTAGCAGCCGGCCAATCGACGCGAGGTGAGAAAAAGCAACCTTGGTGTGAGCGCAAGGCCGCCAAGGGGTGCGCCCGCAGAAAGGGGTAGAACGCGGGTGAAGAGAAGATCCTTCTCCAACGCGATTTGCAAGCGAAAGAAAACCTCAAGACTCAAGAACCTCAAGAACCCAGGATTCTCACGAATCAAGGACCTCAAGAACCTCAAGACCCTCAAGAACCCAAGTTCCTCGCGAGCTTAAGACCCCAAGATCCTAGTGCATGGTCGTCACCCGAAGCGGCATGGATACTTCGCATTCAGGTGATGAGCATGAGAGAGGCGACGAAGGATTCTCCCCACCTGGAGATTTTTCCAACCCTTCCCCTTCGCCATCTACGCCACAAGTTGTCCTCACTCCTATGGAGATGATGGTCAAGTTGATGTTGGACATGATGGCACACAACAAGAAACGAATTGAGTTGCCTTGGCACAACTCGCAAGTAAAGCAGAAGAACAAGCAGCAAAGGACTGTGCACAAGAAGCCAAGGACCGCGAGCGCGATGAAAGAAACGACAAACTTGCTGCAAAACAAGAAGAAAATCGACTTGCTCAGGAACGTGAGCGCCTTGCTTAGGAACGTGAGCGCATTGCGCTTGCCGCAAAACAAGAAGAACAGCGACTTGCTCTCGAACGCGAGCGCGCTGAACGAAAAGAACGCAAAGCAGAAAAGGAGGCCGAGCGTGAAGCTCAAAGGGAGCTTCGCAATCAAGAATTTATAGCCCAAATCCTAGCCTCGAAGACCGAACCACCCAAAGATCGTGGGAGTTCGTCAAGTGGCGCAAGCCACGATGCGGATTCACACAATCCAGTCACAGAGAAGTTGACTTTCAGTAAGTATGACAGTAAGATGGATGCTACTGTTATTCATTCTTGGTTGCATCAATTTAATGCTTATTTTGCGACAACTAAGAAAACAGGCAATAGCAAAGTTTTGACGGCAGCTATGTACCTTGCCGGTGATGCCATAAATTGGTACCAGGCATGGCAAGAGGCACAGCTAGCCGCGCACCTAGAGGCAGCCGATGATTTCACGCCCCTCTCTTTTAGTTGGGTTGATTTCCAAGACAAGCTCAAGGCGCGGTTTATGCCACCTCAGTATCTTGCACGATTGAAGGATGATTGGCGAGCTCTCAAGCAAAACGGTATGCCGGTTATGTCTTTCTCTAATCGGGTTTTGCAGCTCGGCACTCAATTACGCAAATCGGATGCGAAGCGCAAAGAGGCATTTCTTTACGGATTAGACGAGTATATCAAGTATGATGTCAAGATACTCGATCCAATCGATCTCAACAAAGCGGTAGCCATTGCTCTCGCCCATGAGATGAAGCACAACAAAGGAAAACCTAAGGAGAACAAGACTTCCACAAGTACCTCGCAGACTTCTCAGAACCCGCAGAACGGTAAGAACGGTAGGAATGGTAAGAATGATAACTCTTCTAACCAATCTTCCAACAGTATCTTAACAAAGAATTCTTCCAATGAATCTAAGGGTAAGGCTAACGCAATTGCTAAACCTAAGCTTACTCCAGATGAAAAGGTAGCAAAAGGAATTGTAGGAGGTTACATCACTTCGGAAGAACAAAGCACTTATTCTAAGGAAGGTCGTTGTTTTCATTGTCACATTAAGGGTCACAAAAAACGAACATATCCTAAGCTTGAATCGAATGAATCTAAAGAACCCACAATACCCACTACATCTGTCAATGCAATGAATGATAACACGATTGTGCCCACAGTTTCTCAGGACCCTCCCATTGATGATTCTCTCATTAAATGTTATGGTCGTACGTCGGGACACCGTTTTGTCATATTGTTTGACCCAGGTAGTATGCATGATGTGATCAGCCCCTCTCTTGTTGAGAGAGCCTGCCTCGAAGTTAGTCTGAGATCTCCTATCGAGGTCTCTGGCTTTCGTCGTGGTATGGACGCTCTCATCACGAAGGAGTGCCTTGATGTGTTGTTTGCAATTCAACAGACTGCCTTCACTAGAAGATTTGTTGTTTCTACTCTCTCTGGATGTGATATGATTTTAGGCATGAAATGGTTTCGTGAAATAAACCCTCTCGTTGATTGGGAGGCTAGCACTTTAACTCTCAATGCCAAAAGTGATTCTCCTACTGTCTTTCATGGAGTGGATACTTCTCCTTCTCCATCTCTCATTGCTAATATGCAGGACAAGATTGAAAGGATTTGGGATAAGGAGATTCTCTCAGTCTCTCTTTCTCCACAGCATGACACACAGGATTTGCAGGATAATGATCTGCATGATGATTTGAATGACAATGACAAGCATGATGATTTGCATGATCAAGATGTGATTTCTCACAAGCATGATGCGTTGCTTGAAGATGATGTGATTGTTCACAAGGATGATGTGTTAGTGGATGCTTTTTCTAGCGAACCTAACCTCTTTGTAGATTCGAGCAGTCACGAAGATCCGATCTTGGCTTTCGAGTCGAGGTCCAAAGAACCCCCACAAGACGATTCGATAATTCAAGAAGAAGCGATCTTGGCTCTCGAGCCTTGGTCCAAGGAACCATCACAGGAAGTATTATGTGTTCTCATGATTGACACACACGCATGGTTCGAGTGTTTCATTCGTGAAGGTTTCCTGTATTTTAGTCAGCATCATTATGTGATCCCTTTTGTTAGGCATGACATATTGTTTGTTGAGCACGTTTCTCTCATGGATGCGCACGAATGTATGCGGATTTTTCGTGAAAAGTTGAAAAGTTTGTATGTCAGGAAGTCACATTCCATGTCTCTTCCTTGGCATGACACAATTTCTGAAGGAGGACATGATTGTATGAGTACCAAGCATGGGCATTTTCATTATGATTTGCCACAGTTGATTGATTTCGATCAAACAAAAAAGATTCGAGCGCATTGTTTGCATGTGTTTGATGAACGGGTTGTCACTCCGTCTCTATGTTCATCGACATTGCATACACAGTCTTTAGTGAAGAACATATTTTTTTCCTTCACTTTACATGGAATGGGTATGTTCATGGTTTTGTGTTGGAGATGGTTTCAGGAATTTTCAGCCATGGAGATTCTTGAAGACGAAAGAAGCAGATCTCTAGACGAAGTTGAAGCAAGGAGGAGATTCAAAAGACTTTGTGTCGCTTTCGGCGCGGCCCAAAGAAGCAAGCGTTGCAGACCTTTATGAATTTCAAGTACCGCACGACCCACACATCAGAGTGGGCCGGTGAAGAGTCCCTTCCAGGATTCCGGATGCTATTGGCGATCTCCCTTGACGCCATACACTTCGGTACCAGTACCTCACTTTGAAAAGGAGGGGATGTCACGTGACACATCCCAACCCTATGTGTCCGTGGACAAGCTACACCACAGCAGGGTTCAGACAGTTCAGTCAGATTAGATTAGCAGTGATCTGGCACTTTTGTGAGTCTATTCGTAGACCGTGCATGCCCAGTCACTTAGCAGAGATGCATATCCTCCGGTTGCACACAGCATGATCATCGGAATTCCCATCAGAATCCATTAGCATCAGTTAGGGGAATTTTCCAGTGCATTTAGCCTATTTTCCTATTTATTGGGATTTTCACTTATTATTTTTAAGTGACTTTCCTACAAAAGTAGGTAGGGCAATTTTACTAAGTTAATATATAAGCAAACCCAAGTTAGCACTTTCTAGCAGAAGAGGCAGCAGGAGCTTCCCGCTCAACAAGCAACTTCTCAGCAAGATCCTCTCCGTCCCCTCGGCGAGGCCACTCCCACCTAAGTCAACGTTTTCTCCATAGCCGATCCTTCCCTTCCTGGCGTTTTCCAGATTCTGTTATCGCCATCCCAAGCCCAGCTTGCCCTGGCGTTTTACTCCCATCCGGCAGCAGCCATCAAGAACTACTAACGCTAGCATTCTCTGGCAGTTCTGCAGCGTTTTCAGCATGTGCTAACGCCAGACAAACCTCAGCAAGATCAGCAATTATCATCAATAAATTGCAGCAGATTACCACAGCAGAAACCTCTTCAAAAACGCTAGCAAGACCCCAGCAATTGTTCAGTGGTTCAGCCCAGTCACTAACGCTAGCCTATTGCAGTTTCAGCAGAGAGAAAAACTCAGAATTCAGCATATAGAACAGTAGCAGATTCCCCCCATTCAGTTGCAGAAGATCCCCGAGTTTAGTCCCGAAAAACACAGGCAAAAACAGTCATTTTCAGCCACCGAAACAGTCCCCGCATTCAGCGATTAGAAGCCGCAGATTTCAGCCATCGAGTCATCGTCGTCATCACCGTCGTCGTCATCGGCATAGTCCAACTTGCATCTGTCCATTGCTTACGCTTGTACACCTTTGTGCAATCAAAGTAAACCACTCTCGCCGACGAGAGTGGGGCCTTCGGAGGAGGGTTTTACAACCTCTCGGGTGTCGAATCTCTTCTCTCTCCTTCTCTCAGTCTCATTCACTTGCATGCACAATCCACTCACTTTGTTCGTGACCACAGCACTGTACAAGACAGAAAGCACTCTCTTTCCCTAAGAACTAAAAGGAACCTTGAGCAATAAAGATCACTAATCTTGAGAAAACACAACATTCATTCCGCTGCACCTTACATCTTTGCTCGAGTCAGAGGAGCTAGAAGAACTCTTAGAAGAAGAAGAAGAAGAAGAAGAACTGAGTACTCCTTCAAATCGAACACGCTTCTTCTGCTTTCTTGCCGATTCAAATGTAGACTGACGACCCAAATAACCCGGGAAGTCAACGCCTTTCTTCTGCTTTTTGTCGTGCTTTTTAGCTTTGTTCTCAGTTTGAGGGGTGGCTTTGTGATCTGCCGCCACTGTGTGTGCACCTCATCGAAAGAAGTCTGGCTCATATATTTTGCAAATTTTGGGTCCTTCGCAAAATTAAGCATCATCTTTGTTGCATCACCCATCAATCGTTGACGCTCCATCTCTTCGAGCTCCGCCTGAGTAGGCCGAGCGGGCCATACTCCTCGCGTGAATCTTCATTGTGATCTCTTCCCGCATCTCCGGATGCAAAGGAAGTCGACTGATCTTTGCTTGAAGCCATAAGTGCCGCGGAAAAAAAAGATCGGATTTCCTGTAGAAGAGAAATCGGCCATGCTCTGATACCAATGTAACAGACTTGGACACTCCAAGTCGAGAATCTACCGCGACACCACAAAATAATCACTTTAAAATAGTTCACAGTTCACAATTGATTCGACACTGGCCCGGCGGAGTTCCGTGCCTAGAGATATTGGCCCCAAAGACTGGCGCCCCTTTCAGTATTTCTTTTTGTATTAATCTGCAACTCAAAGTACAAGCGAGTAGCTGGGCGCTCACTCTCAGACTCTGCGTCCAGATGCTCTGAGAAGTGAGTGGCCAAGTGTCACAAACGGGAGCGCATAACACTATAAAATACATTCGGATAAATAGGATTTATCACTTATTACCGAAGCCAGAGGATATAGAGAGAAATACATAGAGAGAGAGAGAGAGAGAGTGAGAAGATCGACACAGTATTGGGGACCAGAAGATGGGCTGGTCTCCCCCTCCCCCCCTCCCGTAATAGTATCTTCATTACTGAGGAGAAGTCTATACAAGCACTTGAACCAAACGTATTACCACGTTCGTTCTAGAATAAGACTTGATGGTTCCTGGAAGCCTCGGCTTCCTATTCCTAGGGCAAAACCCTATTCCAAGGAACTTCCATTCCTTATTCCAAATCCTCGAGAATCAAGGTTCTCGCCTCTGGATCTCACCTTCCAGACTCAGGGCATGGCATCCCTGCAACTCTTTTCCAACTCTGTTTCCAAAGTGCTCTTCCCGCAGAACAACTCTGCTTTTCCGAACACGAAGTCCTTACTTGGGAATCCCTACTTCTGGATCACAACTTGAGAGACTACATCTCTCCGATCCGTGGATCTACTTTCCAAACTCGGGTACGAAACCCTTGGGCTGATCTGGCTCTAGTTCCTCAGAGCGCTTTCTCCCGCAGAGGTTCATGCCTTCCTCTGCTCCTACTTCCTCACTAAGAGGAAGTACACCTGCAAACAAATACTTAGAGATCATAACATGAAAATCGTTACCTTCAAAGTCTCGACGCTCGAAACGCAATTCGGTTCTCGAAAAGCAATTCCCCGGAAGAGATCTCTACAGAGAAAATCCTCTCTTCCAATCCTACACACAAAAGAGGTGTGTTCTCGGGTTCCTTCTTGTAAATCAGCCCCGTCTACGACGTTTATCGGCTGAAAACAGAGAAAAACAGCAACTTGTCGCGATGGAAACATGCTCCGTAGGCACTTCTTCGCGAGGGAACTCGTGCACTGGGTCTTGGCGACATTTGGTACACTCTGGGTAGCCATGGGCATCACCGGCAATGTCTTCTTTGCGGCTAAAATCTGCAGTAGCATCTCCTTGTTGCAAAAATTGATCCCCTCCTTTGAGTGAGGGCATGTGATGCTTTTATAGCTCCTGGCCACGGCACGAATAGCTGCTCGCGTAGAGATTGCGGGTTTTTTTTTTTTTTTTTTCTTTAAGTGCTGTTGTGCTAGAAAAAGAGAGAGAAAACGCTGGCTGATCTGTTGCCGTATTTATCAGATGGCTGCCCACTTACTAAGTAGTGGACGGCCAGCATATTTTAAAAATAGTCTGAATCTGCCCAAAAACTCAATAAAACCTTATAAGTTAAAAACATTGCTTTCACAGTACTTCCTAGGTGTCCCTGGATGCAATCACATGCACAGTTGCAATGCAGACATAGACTTCCTCGCGGAAAAGCATTTGCTTTCCTGAAAAGCAATCCCGCTTTCTCAGAAAGCATCTGTTTTTCCTCAAAGTTTCCTCTGAACCCATCTTCATTCAAGTGCTTGCTTTTCCTTGTGCACAGTTAACACAGTTCGGAATTTCCTCTTAACTATGGATATTCCCTTTCCGATACACCTGTCACCCACCTTGTGATGCATCATGAATACCCATCACCTAGTCTTTTCCTACCGAACTTACGGTACAATCTCCTTCACGATGCTCTATGTCACCCATCCTATGACGCATCAGAGATGTCCGTTCCCGGATGGTCGGATACTTCTTTTTGATGCTCCCTGTCACCTATCCAATGTGATGCATTAGAAGTACCCTTTCCTGGTGGCCTTACAGATATTCCCGTTCAGAGTGCTCCCGTCATTACTCTGAATGACGCATTAGGATTATTCTGTACTCGGATGTCTCCAGTGAGAAAAACCCTCTCAAATTCCAATAATTCATTTAGAATTTTTTTTCTTGGTGTTCCAAGCGAGAAAACCCTCTCACTTATAAATCCAATAATTCATTTAGAATTATTTTCCTGTCAGATAAAGCCAATTTAGCAACACCAAGCCACTAATCTATAGATCTTACAAGGGATGCCAAAAGCAGAGCCCAAAAGCTGTTCCCAAAAGCATTCAAAGCTAAAAGCTTTGAAAAATAAAGCAAGAGAACTCTCTCTCTCTCTCTCTCTCTCTCTCTCTCTCTCTCTCTCTCTCTCTGATCGTCTTGCATAGCATAAAGCAAAAGAGTTCTCTCTCTTTCTCAAATTGCGTAGGAAAAAAGCAGAAAACTGCCTGCCGTAAATTTCGCCGCAAAACGCGGGCTGTACAGCCTGCCACATGTCAATGGTTCCGCTTTTTCCGGGGACTGCCGTATCAGCATTTCAGGGTAATGTCCGGTGCTGGCCAGGCTGCATTCCATGCTAGGAGAGGATGTGTGTGTATATTGGGCAGCCACGTCACCAGTTTGTGACACATCCTTCAACGGAAGTGGATGCATGCTACATGCGAATGTGAATGTAGAAGAGGGTTAGGGATTCTTCCTCAACTCCTTCCATATCCGCGTACGAGGGGAATAGATCTTGGCTCTCAAGATCTAAATCTTTGTGTATCCAATCCCGATCTTCGTTCATGATGAAGAGGTTAGACCTTAAGGGTATCCAAGACATAGCAATGAAGACAGGAGTGCGGCCGATGCGCTATGGACCAAGGGTGGGAGTGGCTGACAGGTCCGGGGTAGGATTGCGGCACTCCGGAGTGGGAACACGGCACTTTTTTGGAGAAAGAAATTCTGAGATAGGTTCTTACCCTGTGTGTTGAAATTCGTGCTGAAGGTAGGAGGCATCCCTCCTTAGGACGTGCCACTGATTGAAATCCATAAGGGGATCCCTGCATGCTAGGCATCGTGACATACATCCGTCCTAGAAAACCAAGCATCCATACTCCATATGCACCAAAAGCACCTGTTCCATAGGGACCAAATCCCCGTGAAGGCATACTGAACTGACTCTTGGCTGCCATATCTGAGAACTCTGGAATCGCGCCTAAAAATCCCAGGTTGGGTGGCGTTTGCTGCGTTTGTTGTATCTGCTGTATTTGCTGCTGCATCTGATTGGCCATTGAATTTGATCTTTCTTGTTACTTGTTTGTTTTGGTTGTTCTTACCTCAGCTTTTCTACAAGGAGAGGGTTGACCACCCCCTTACACTGTCTAATCATAGTGTTCCTTTGCTTCATCTTTAGGCAAGAAGATGCTCCACGAGATCATTCAGTTAGGTTTCTTGAGCTTTTTCCACATCAGATGGATTATGTTATGCCTGATACTGCTCTGCTTGGGCATTGTCATCACCTGCTTCAGTTTGTTCCTGTTCGTGCTCTTTGTCCCCAGCCTCTTATCCACTTGCTCTTCCACAGCTCATACTCTCCTTGTTGATTAGGAGGCACTTCCATGGTCAATTGCTGCAGTGCTGGACCCGAAGAATTGGAGACAGTTGCCTAAGCTTTGATACCACTTGTTGATTAGGAGGTACTTGCATGGTCGATTGCTGCAGTGCTGGACCCGATTATTTGGAGACAGTCGTCTAAGCTTTGATACCACTAAAACTGGCGAGTCCTTGACAAGGTGGTAAAAATACTGCAACAATACTGAACTGAGCTGAAACGGCAAGCTGAAAGTGGAAAACATTGTAGAGAAGAGACCCAGAGTTAGGAGCGTTGGCCCCTTAAGTAGGCGCCCTAGCGGTATTTCTTTATTTCATAGATGAACTGCCGCAATTACAACTGTTTAGAGTGATCACACTCACAATCTGATACGATCTCAGTATTGCAATCTGAGAACTAATGGCACCCTGGCCCTCTTTTATAAGCACTTGGCCCCAAAAGCTGCAAAAGCAGCTAAAAAATTATATGTTATTTTTACAAAGGTGCTGAGCACATAAATCATGTGATATCAATGACTGGTGTCCAAAAGCACATAAAAATAAAGTGCTTTCATAACTGTTGCGCTCATAAGCAACCTCCAATGCAGAAAAAAGTGCTACGACAGCCTGTCTGTACGCTGCCACTTTAACAATTTGTACACCTGTCACATCAACATGCCACATCAGCACCTGTGAACTCCAGTGTGGATGGCGAGCAGCTGTGCTCTATCTTGGGTGTTTGGGTCCTGTTCCGGGCCGGCTCTTCCCTGTCCAGTCTATTGCGATTCTGTGTTGTCATCACTTGTGACATAGAACTTCATGTATTGTTTGTGTGGGTTGCAGGTACATGAAGGAGTCAAACTCTCATTGGGAATCTTTGGAAGCGCAACGACAATGCGCGAGTCCGGACCAAAGTGGTCCTATCTTACATTGTTCGAGAGTAGAAGATCTCAAGATTTGAAGCAGCAAGATCCAAAGTTCAAGGACAATCCAAACTTGAAGATTGGCTCGTCCAAGAGGAGGGAAAAACCAGTTCCAATGGTGGGAGGCAGCTCAGCCTAGCCTCTTTTTTTAGCAGCACCAAATTTCTGTAAGGCAACTCAAAGCTTGATCAAGCAACACATTAGCCAAAAGGTATGCTTGATTAGGCTATCAGTGACTTGTTTTTGATGGTCGTGAGATTCTCCTTAACGGCTTCCTTGTCTGCTTGACCGTATTGGACATGCAAAAGTTGCAATGCTGGTGATATTTAGCTCATGGACATGGGGTAATTATTAATCACATCAACAGTTTTTTTTGTTTGCTGCCTTTCTTGTGATTGATAACACTTAGAATGCATGCATGCTTTATCTTGTGTGTAGGAAAGCAGAGAGTGAAAGCATTGCAAAACCCATCGGATGTCTTGCAAGACTTTGCCAGGAGGGCCGCCTTTTGGAGGCAGTTCAAGCTGTGGAGGTTAGTGAGAGGGAAGGTCTCCGCATCAGCAGGAATGATCTCTTCTGCCTCTTACAGGGATGCATCAGACAGAAAGATTTGGCTGCAGCCCGTGAAGTCAACTCCCTCATTGCAAGAAGAGCGTTCGACATAAACACGTTCTTTGGGAGCCATTTGATTCGTATGTTTGCCTCTTGCGGGAGTCTGTCAGAAGCAGATATATTGTTCAGAAAGCTGTCTAATCCAAGTGTCTATACATGGCATGCCATTATTTCTGCACATACCAAGCTTGGACAAAATGAGAGGGCCTTTCAGTTATATAACAATCTATTGGATTCCAAGTTGAAACCCAATGAATACATCCTTGTTGCAGTACTTAAAGCATGTGCAAACCTTACAGATATAATACAAGGTAACCTTATCTACTCCTACATTGTTGAGGATGGGCTTGAAACAGATTTGTATATTGGCAACACGATGATGGACACTTATTCAAAATGTGGCCATCTCCAAGATGCCCAGAAAGTTTTTACCAAAATGAGCAATCGAGATGTGGTCTCCTGGAACACTCTTATCACAGGGTATGCAACACATGTGCATGGGTTGGAGGCTATTCAACTTTTGCAGCAAATGCATCAAGAGGGTATGCGTCCAGATGATGTTGCTTATTCAAGTGTTGTCAAAGCATGCTCTAGCATGAGTGATGCAAGGAAAGGAGAGCTTATTCATCATTCTATTATTGATAGTGGCGGTGGAGGCGATTCTCATTTTTGTAGTATACTTATTCACATGTACATGGAGTGTGGAAGTGTGGAGGATGCAAACAAAGTTTTTGAAAGGCTGCTAGATCGAGATGTTGTTACGTGGAGTACCATGATTTCAGGATATGCTCATCTTGGGCATGGAGCGAAGGCCCTAGAAGCATTCGAGAGGATGCAAGGAGAAAATTTGAAGCCTAATAATGTAACCTATCCCAGCGTTTTAAATGCTTGTGCCAGCTTACTTCTCCTTGATGAGGGGAAATTAATTCACTTCCATATCATGCAAAGTGATTATGACCAAGATTTCTACATTGGTAGCGCTCTGATTGACATGTATGCGAAGTGTGGGGCTCTCCAGGATGCGTTGGGGGTCTTTGATCGGTTTCCGGCACCAAATGAGATAACATGGAACTCGATGATTGCTGCATATGCTCAGACAGAGCATGGTGAAGAGGCACTTGAACTCTTCCAACATCTTCAGGTTTTAGGTTTTAAGCCAGACAGAGTTACATATCTCAGTGCTTTGAAGGCTTGTTGCAGCATGGCAGCCTTGGACTGGGGCAAGCTTCTCCATGACCAAATTATTAGGCGTGGATTTGTAACCGAGCTTTCAGTTGGCAATGCACTAATTGACATGTATTCAAAATGTGGGAGCCTTGCAGATGCATGCACCGTCTTTGGAGATATGCCAAATCAAGGGATTATTACATGGAGCACATTGCCCGCTGCATATGCGCAGCATAATGACTATCTTTCAGTTTTTGAATGCTTTGAAAAGATGCAGAAGACAGGTGTGAGACCAAACAGTGTGACATTTGTTTCTCTTTTATCGGCATGCAGCCAGAAAGGTTTTACTGACAAAGGTTATGAGTACTTTTTCTCCATGAAAGCTAGTTACGGTCTCAAGCCCACAACTGAGCATTATAATTGTTTGATCGACCTTCTTGGTCGTGGAGGACGGATGCACGAGGCAGAGCATTTGCTTGCAACAATGCCGTTCCAAGATAAGTTTATGGGATGGAAATCGTTGCTGAGCCATTGCAAAGTTTACAATCAAGTGAAGAGAGCCAGGCGTTGTTTTAATAGGCTGGTTGTTATTGATCCCAAGGATGCCTCTGTGTATGCTCTTATGTTGGACATCTATGCGAATGCGAACATGTGGAATGAAGTGCGCGAAATACAGGAGATGAGGAATCGGGCTGGGGTGCGCGGGAAGCTGGGGAAGGCATCTATTCAAGTTGGCAATGTATTTCACAGCTTTACTGTAGGTTGGAGAAACCACCCAAAAGAGGACGTTATTTACAAGAAGCTGAAGACAGTAGGGCTCCAGATGGAAGACAAGATCTCATCACGGAAGCTATTAAATCTAGTGAGCTCAATTTTTGAAGAGCACAAGGATGATTTGCTATGTGGGCATTGTGAGCTACTTGCTATAGGCCTGGGACTCACAAGCACAAAAGAGGGTACAACTCTGCGCATTTCCAAGAATTTAAGAGTGTGCATGGATTGCCATGCTGTCACCAAATTCATCTCCGAGGTAGAAAAAAGAGAAATCATGATCATGGATACATTCCGTGTTCATCGGTTTAGAAATGGAGAATGCTCTTGCAATGATTGAACTCAATTTTTCAACATGGGTTCACCAAAAGTTAAAACATTCTTGGAGAGCTAAATATAACTGGGCTCTCAAGCTTTACAGATAGAAGAAAGGACAGTTGTCCAGGTGAAGCATGAGAAAGAAAGAAAAAAAGAGAGTAAACGCTCTATTTTTGTCCTTTGGAGGCCGGAGTCGACCTTTAGGACTCACAGATACATCATTTATTGCATTCCACTCTAGATATCAAGCTTCATACTGAAGTTTGTGTATGTGGACCTCATCAGCCTATCAGATAGCAGCTTGCTCTTAGAGCCTCAAACAAGTTAGCAGTTTAATAGACGATTTACATCTAATAGATGATGGGGAAAGACGAGAAAGTTGTGAGAGCCAAGCTCCCCTTGACTTCCTCCTTGCTCAGCTCTACGTGGAAAGTTTGTTACTATTTTCTCCACCCTTTTCAAAGATGTATTGTCCTCAATGATAGCTAAGTACTTAGAAGCTTAATTTGTTCAACTACAAAGATATTTGACAGAGGTGTTCCATACCCCATTGTAAAGCAGTCCATAGAACTAAGCGAAATCTTTCAGTATATATTTGACCAGAACAAATCATGTGTCGTCATAAGAATCACAATGACGTATTTACTATCTTGAACTCATTTTCTTTTACTTTCCTTAAACAACTTGTTTACTGTGGTTTAGATGAAGAGTCAAACAAAGTTTCTCTTTATTATAATATAGCCATCTTGCTATGGCAATGACTACACTTTGAGAGTCTTCTCAACTTGTATTACCTTGGTTAACCTAGACATGAGAATTCTATCAAATGAAATTAACAAAGTTTCATTATTTACTGTTGTAAGCACATGTGCCTTTACCTGAGACCTCTTGTTCCGAATGAGAGTATAATGAAGCAATATGAAATTGCTCATTCATTCTTTTTACTAAGAAATGTAAATGTAAATATATTGTACTCGAATCTTACTCGAGTAGATGGATTTGTGGGACTTCTTAAAGAGAAACCACAACTTTCAAAAATCTAATATGCTTTGGTAGTTACTGAAATGAATAAAGTATCTCAGTTATATCATGAGTCATCTTGACGTATAATTATATTTTGGGAATCCAAAAGATATTAAGAGCAGCTCGCCCTTTCGCAATTACCATGCCATGAACTTTATACAATGTTTGCATGTACAATTTCTAAGTAATAAGTTTGGAGTGAAAACTTACCAGAAATACTATGTCAATAGAGCAATTGTTTTAAAAGTTTCCATGTAAAAACAGTGTCCTTAGCTAACTGCCGTGATACCAAATTCACCTTAGATATTTGACCTATATGTTGATCAAGCACATTGTCACCATGAAATTAAATTGTTGATATACTTCACGAAAAATGTCAACCATTGCTTGTAAATTCAAGAAACAATCTTGTAACCTTGTCTAATCAAGTGTCAAGGGACACACTCCTCCATGGGTGGCTAACTAAGTTGCCTACATCATCTGGGTTTAACAACCAAATGAGGAACTTTTCAAAGGGTGGCTTATAGTGGTGCCCCCTACATGCGAGAATTCAACAAGGGACTAAGATTCAATGGTCTATCCACAAGTCACTTTGGACTAGAACTTTGCTACTTACTTTCTCTTTTCTGTGTTGCTATATAAAGTCTACCCAATGATCTAGGAACTTTTGACTGCTGTATCTGGGTATGCAAGCCACAACTTTTATCTTCCATAACAAAGAAAAACTGAGATGCATACTGGCAAATGATCTTTACAAAGACTATGCTAGCCTTTGTCTTCTTATTCCAACCACATCAATTTTTTTTTGAGAAAATTTGTTTTTAATTCTATTGACACTACCTGAGGAACTTCTTGTCTTCATAGCTGCACACCCTGTTAGATCTACTACCCTTGCCATCAAGCTTGTCACTTTATGATTCTCAGCCTACTTGGCTTTTAAGTGGCTTCCTTCTTGCCACTACTTGCCTAGTACAATATCAAATCATTCTAAAAGCATAATCTCAAAATCTAGCTCCTCCTCATAGGATTGAATTTTAAGAGGCAGATCAACCACTTATTGATTTCACATCTCAATCCCCTTGCCATTTGCTAGCTCCACTAGTCTGGCGATCGTGTCTAGAGATTTAAATGCTAAACAAGCCTGGCTAATAAAACGACCAAGTGGAACCTGCTTCAAACAAGACCACGACTTGATTTTGTTCCATGAATCTAAGACAAGCTACTAGGCCTTGCCTCATGAGCATGCATCCCCATAGGTGTTTGTGCATAATCACCATGCCTAGATCTTAATTTCTCTTGACTCACAAATTTAACTTGGACTAGGTTTTGCATTTCACCCATGAGGAACGCTAGAGTATCTGCCAAAACATTTAATCTTTGACACACATCACCCTCATTACTAGCATGTTCAATAGGCTTCAGGGGAGGCAATTCCTCTCCCATCCAATCACTCTGTTTGAAATCCATTTCGTTTTTTATTGTCCCCCTTTTTCTTTTTCTTGGTCCTAGACAAGTGATACTCATCAAGACCCATCTATGAGAGATTAGTAATTTTTTTTCTCCATTATACTTTTGCCCAAGCGTGCCATCCTACTATGGGTTTCAAATATTTCCAGTGACATGTTTGAAAAAGTTGCTTTTTAAATTATGCCATGAAAAAAAAAGGATGCCAACCTTTAAATAACAAAATTTTGTTCTAAGGCTAGTTTGCTAGAGCAAGCAAACTTTAATAGAGCATAATCTAAGAACATGTCCAATGCTAAGGTTTTCCTAGATTGGGTAAAAGGGCTTACTAGTGCAAGTGGCACTACCTATGGTCAAACTATTTCCATACTTTGATATATTTAAGGGGTGGGTCACCCATCTTTTGTAGTGAAAGAAGAATGATGGATTTTTCTTCACTAGGACTTTTCTCTCTAGAGATGAGGATGATTTCAACAAAGAAATAACTAGCTACATAGAAATAACTAGTTCTATGTAAAAGTTTTCTACATAGATACAAGCCAAAAAGCTGAACATTAAAAAGCAACAAAGCCATATGGGCATGCGTTTTCAGGTGCTTAGCTAATTGGGCAAGGTAGAGGAGAGTGCCAAGGCCTTAGGACAAATATAGGAGATCTAAGAGAGTGTGCGACTTTGAGAAGAAGGAGTTTTCTTAATACTCCTTGCCAATAGATCCGAAAATTAATCAGGAAAAAATTAAAGAAAAAATGGATATCATCTTTGTAAGGCTCATTTACAAATGTGCATCTCATATTTTCCTTTGTTATTGAAGACCACTATGGATTGAGTACCCATTGAGAAACTTGAAGTGAAAGTTCATAAATTATTGGGTCGACTTTATGAAGCGACTACAAAATGAAAGAAAGTAACACAATTCTAGTCAAAATTGGCACATGCATATCCGCTTTGTTAGTTCCTTGTTAGATACTCATGTAGGTGGTTGCTATTTTTTGCTACCCACCTAAACTTTAGTCCATCGGTTTGGTTCTTAGAATTGCGGTGCTGTTCTCTTGCCAATTCTTATTCTAACAGTCTTTGTAAACTCCCCCATTGATAAAATTCTTCTTCTTTTAAATTGAAATCCCCGATATTGTATCTTTACCCTTTTTAAGTGTCGTGACTCCCTCTCCAAATCAGATATGTTCTTGTCACTCCTAGCCATATTGGAAAGGTTGCACCGCAAGGTCGCATCGGAACAGTCACCCTCTGCCACATCAAGCTAGCCAATGGAGCTTAAAAGACCTTAGGGTTAGCATCATTAAAGAGCTCCAAAGTTTAGTGTTAAAAGTCCTTTGACCTTAGGTAAGCTAGAGCTGAGCTTGAGGTGGGAACCCGGCCCAAGCTTGTCGTGCTTGATGACTAAGGTGCTTGAGGTGCTTGTCGTGCTTGCTAAGTAAGATGCTTGAGGTGCTTGTCGTGCTTGCCGATTAGGGAGCTTGAGGTGCTTGTGGAAACACTACCCAAGCTTGACGTGCTTTGTCATGCTTGTTGACTAAGGCGCTTGAGGATAAGGTGTTCAAAAAGTCAAATCCCATCCCTACAAGAGAGGGGGCGAGCCCTAAAGTTAGGGGGATGAGAGAGAACACACACACCCTCACACAAGGCAAGCTTAGTACAAAGAAAGCAAATAGGACACTTGTCAAGCTCCTCCTCATGTTGCCCTCATAGTGTGCCTAAAGCCTATTGGTTAACCTCCCAAGGGGTCCAATGATAAATTAGTTAATTTAATTAATTATTTTTGCATTTATCAAGTCCTCTCTCTCAAAGGAGAAAGCGGGACACTTGTCCCAAGACTACCCTTGTTGCTTGTTATGCATCTTGCATGTGATTGGCCAGGCTTACAATGGTCTATTGAGCTTCACATGAGCTACAAGGCGGGGGGGGGGGGGGGGGGGGGGGGGGGGGGTTTCAACCAAAGCAAGAAGGGGGGCTGCTTGGGGGGTATACTCTCCCACACACACTCACACACACCGTCATTGTGTGAAGTGCAAAGTGCAAGAGCTCCATCTCCTTCTCCAAGCTAGTAGAGAAGTTGAGAGCCTACACCAACACTCTTGGCTATGGAATGCAAATCCAACCAAGAGCCATGCTTCAATGCTTTTCCATATTCTCCATCTTCATTACTATGCTATTATGTATGCTAGCAAGAATAGTGATAATAAGTGATGAACTACTTCTTTCTCCTATGGAATGTTTCTTCTTCCTCTTCCCTACCCTCATTCCCCGCTAGCTATCTCCACCTTCGAAGGTGTTTGAGGCCTTGGGATACTTAATGTTTTTTTCAAAGTTTATGTTATGTTTCTCTTTTATTGCTTAAGAAGAGAGGTCCTTAAGTAGTCTATTAATGGTTGATTTTGTTAATTATATTAAGGTAAGTGGGACTAGTATCTATTATTGGTTTTGTTGATCCCACTATGTGGGATATGGTGCACACATCGGGAGCTTTGGTCTTAATAATGGGGTCTTTTTAGACTTTCCTACAACTTTACCGTTATTGAGCCATAAGAAGTCCAAAAGAAGCTAGCGCTTGGCAATTCTGTAATATTAGACCCACTTCACTACTCTCTATAATTAATTGATTCAAGCCGTGGGTGTAGATACTTAAGTGCTGATTTTCAAAGGCTAAGAGGAGTAGCAACTAAGGTTTTGAATTGCCAAAGCATGCACTAAATAAGTACACAAATTTTGTTCACATGGCTGACAATAACCAAGAGAGTAGAATGAACATTGATAAATTTGATTTTGCACATGAAGGTGCTAATGATGATGCCCCCATGTTTGTCAATTATCTTGTTACTAGGTTGCAGCAAGCTATGGGCAACATTGCTTTGTAAGTAAGTTACTCAACAACTTCGCGCTTATGGAATTTCCCTTCCTCTCCAAGAGGAGAGAGAGCTTAGGAGGCCTGCTGAAGAGACCCCCAAAAGAAGACTCTCTCCCATGCGAGAGGAGGAATCCAAAGAGCAAGAAAGTAATGAATCTTTAAGTTCCTCTGAAGATGTGGCTCCACAAAGACGGCGGTCTAGACGATCGCCAACTCCTCCCAAGAGGAAACGGTCAACCCATAGTCCTTCTCCTCGTCACTTTGAAAGGGAAGAGAGGAAACAAAGGAAGAAAAGGACAAGAAAGAGTTCACCCTCTTCTTCGTCTTCTTTACGTTCCTCTTCTTACAATGAAAGCTATGGCTATTCTCCTAGAGAATACAAGTGGGTAGGACATTGCAAATTGTACCCTGCATGGCAAAGGTCACAAAAGCTCAAGAAGTTCAAAGAGGGAGGAAAGAGTATCTCTTTTCCCACCTATGATGGCACCTTTGGTGCAACCAACAAAGTATTGGCTTTCATCTAACAACTTGATGTGGCCTTTGGAGACAAGGGCTTCACGGAGTCCTCCAAGCTACACCATGTAGCTATGCACTTGCAAAAATTGGCTCGTCAATGGTGGCCTAGCCTTTGTGGCAACGGAGAAGCCCCAAAGACATGGAAAGCTCTACATCCATCATGAAGCAATTCCTTGCAAGCGATGCAAGGGACAAAGTGCTTACCGAATGGCGCAGTTTGAAGCTTCTCTCTCATGAATCGATCCACAAATATGTAGACAAGTTTTGGGATTTACATCTCAAGGCTACTATCTTCCAAAAGATAGAATTTGTTGAGAAAAAGCAACAATTTTGTACGGGACTACCTGAAGAGATGACCGAGTACGTCAACTCTCAACGGTCTGGTTCTATCACTGAAGTAATGCACCACACCATGATTTCTTCGCGCATCAATTTCCAATAAGGGGCTAGACGGAATGTCAAGCCCATGGAAAACAAAGAAAAAAATGATGCAAAGGGGAGAACCAATGTCCAAAATTCTTCCCAAGGCAATTCCAATAACAACAACAACAATCGGTCCAAGGAGAAGGGAGTTTACAAAGGTAAAAACAAAGGAGAAGGGAGTGAAAAGAGCTTGAAGCTTTTTGCAAGGACCATAAGTATTTTATGTGTGGGGAGCAAGGACATGGCTATCGTTCTTGCCCCAAGAGAAATGCACGCAATGAGACACCTAGAGATTCCACCATCGAAGCTCCAAAAGAGGATGCTCATTGCAAAGGATCACCTCTCTTCTATGCTTGGGGAAAGGTAAGGGAGCATGATGCCTTCATCTTGTTTGACCTTGGCTCTACTCACAAATTCATATCAATGGAGTTGGCCATCAAGTTGGGCATTCAAGATATTGAGATGGGAGATACTGTAACGGCTGACATCGCTTTCAAGGGACAACAAGCCTCCGTTACTCCCTTGGTTGGAAAGTTGAGGCTTCATGTCCAAAGCTATTTCGACAAAGACAACTTTTTCATCTCTCCTCTCCAACATGAGGATGCTATCCTAGGGGCACCATGGTTCAACCGCATGGCTGCCAACATGAAGTTCCCTGAAAGGAGAATCTACTTCACCTATAGGGGAAAGAGCATGTATACAAATGCTAGTGATTCTGGTCGTACTATACCACTTGTAAATCCTCCTGCTTTTGATAAATCAATGAAGAGCTCAGATTCTGCGTACATGATTTTTTTCAATTAGTCCCTAAAAGATCCTAATGTTTCATCAAATGTAAATGATAGGAATCAAGAAGAGTTAGACTTGTCTTATTTTCTAAAAGGATTCCAAGATGTGTTCATCAATGAAATCCCTATGGACTTACCTCCAAAACGAGGGGATGATGATTATTGAATTGAGCTCCTACCAGGAAGCTCACCGCCTAACAAGCCTCCTTATTGAGTTTCCCAAGCTCAACAAGAGGAGATCATGAGGCAAGTACAAGAATTGGTTGACAAAGGGATGGTGAGAACTAGCTCCTGTCCCTTTTTTTCTCCAGTCCTTTTAGAGCAAAAGGAAGATGGTACATACCGTATGTGTGTGGACTATCGAGCACTAAACCATATCACTATTAAAAACAGTTTTTTTGTGCCTCGAGTAGAAGATCTGTTTGATAAGCTACAAGGCTCTACCTACTTTAGTGGAATTGACCTTAAAAGTGGCTATCATCAAATAAGGATAGTGGATGAAGCTATCCTAAAGATCGTGTTTTGCACAACATTTGGTCTTTTTGAATATCTAGTCATGCCTTTTGGCTTGACCAATGCACCAGCCACGTTCAATTGTCTAATGGAGAAAATCTTTAGACCTTACTACAAATTCACTGGAGTGTCTTTGATGATATCATCATCTACTACAAGTCCTTGGAGGAACACAAGCAACATCTCCAAGTGATCTTTCAAGCATTGAGGGAGAACAAGCGTCCTTCAAGAGATTCAATACTTAGGTCATATTATCTCTCAAGATGTTATCGGTATGGATCCATCAAAGCTAAAGGTAATAAAAGCATGGCCTAATCCAAGGAATCTACATGAGCTAAGAAGCTTTATTGGTATGTGTGCATACTATAGATGCTTTATACCAAAATTTTCTCAAATAGCAGGACCATTACATGACTTAACAAAGAAGAACGTTAAGTATTGATGGCCTGCTAAAGAGCAAAGTGATTTTGATAAGCTCAAAGAGAATCTTACCTCCCAACCAGTCCTCATGCTTCCGGATCTCTCAAAGCCATTTGAGGTCCAATGTGATGCTTGTGGTGATTTCCTTGAAGCAGTCTTGCTTCAAGGAGGGCATGCTGTAACATATGAGATCCGAAGGCTCAATACGGATGAATGAGTCTTAGGTATTTATGAAAAAGAGATTTTAGATGTTCTACATGCTCTAGACACATGAATGCACTATCTACTGGGGACTCCATTCATTTTACGAACATACCATCAAAGTCTCAAGTACTTCATGACACAAACAAAACTTTTCGACAAACAAATGAGGTGGGAAAATTTTCTATTGCAATTTTATTTTCATTTTTCTCACATTGATGGTAAGCACAATCAAGTGAATGATGCACTTTCACGACGACCAAACGTTTATGCGGTGTCTATAGCAACTCACAATGATCTATCTTCTATGATCAATGAGTATGCTACTGACCCTAGCTTTAAAGACATAATGTTAGCCCTTGATTTGGGGAAAAAAGAGGAACCGTTCACCTTGCAGGATGGTTATCTTCTCCATGGCAATAGACTATGTGTTACCCACTCCCTTCGTGTGAGAAAGTCATGTATGAATCCCACGCTCCTCCCTATGCGGGGCATAGAGGCATTCAACCTACTCTTCAAGGAGTAGAAACGTATCTCTATTGGCCTACCATGAAAGTGGACATACAAGAGTATGTTTCAAAATGTGTGGTTGCCAAAAGACCAAGTATGATAGAGGGAAGCAACTTGGATTACTCCAGCCATTACCTATTCCAAATTCACCATGGGAGAGTATATCCATGGATTTTATCTTTGGATTACCTATTATCCATGGAAATATGGGAATATGGACAATAGTGGATAGGTTTAGCAAGCAAGCACACTTTATTCTTGTCAAAAATACTATTAAGGCACACCAAATGGAAACTCTCCTCATATCACAGATTTTCAAACACCATGTATTGCCAACATCCATCGTGTCAGATAGAGATCTCTCTAGGATGACCAATAATTTTTGAAAAGGTATCTTTGAAAATCTAGGTACAAGTGAATTTATCTTCGGCCTATCACCCACAAACGGATGGCCAAAGTCAGATAGCCAATCTTACGATACTCGATCTTCTAAAGACTTATGTTATAGAAGTAGATCAATGCTCACAATGGGAAAAGTACTTACCTATTGTAGAGTATGCGTACAATAATACTGTCCATAATTCTACGCAAAAATCACCTTTTGAAATCATTGAGGGAAGACCTAAAAGTCCCTTGCTACTTAAGGTACATGGGAAGATCTTTGCTGCCAATGAGTATAGACGTGACCTACAAGAATATTTTCAAAAGATTAAGGAGGCTATATCCATCTCTCAACAAAGGCAAAAAGCTGCTACTGATAAAAGCACAGAAGGGCCTTAACGTGTAAAGAAAATGATTGGGTCTTACTTAAGTTTCCTAAGGCTCAATTGAGGCAGACAACGGGAAAAAATCCTATGGGCCATCAAAAGTATTATGCTAAATTAGCAAAAAGATACTATGGTCCTTTTCAAAACTTGAAGCCAATCAATGAGATGGCTTCTCAACTCAAGTTTCCCAACCATTGGCTCATACACAATGCTTTTCATGTGAGCCTACTTAAGACCTACAAAAGAGATCCACCAAGTGAACCAATTATTGAAGACCCTCCCAAAATTGAAGACCAAGAAGAGATGCTACAACCCGAAGCTATCCTTTGGCATGAAGAAAAGGTACTACGACATGGTAAGATTATCCGATACTATCGTATTAAGTTCAAAAATTATCCTTTTGAAGATGCTAGATGGATGCAAGGAATACATCTTAAGGATAGTATGAACCTTGTCAATGCTTACAATGCTACATTGGAGTAAGCAAATGTACAAATTTCTTTTGAATGACCAATGTTTTTGTCTTATAAGTCTAGTTCGATTTTTATTGTGCACAAACTTGTATGCATGCTTAGAATCATGTTTGTGATGACGATGTCTCCCAAAAACCTAGTATAATTTGTCACTCTACTTGGGAGAATGAAATGGACTAAAGAGCACACATGCTTGCGGAAGCTATGTCTCCCAAGTACCAAATAAATTAGTCATCCATCTTGGAAAGATGCCATAGGGTAAAAAGGGATCCTCTACCTGCTAAGCAAGATTGACTAATGACTTAAGGCTTTATCTCTTCTACCTCATAGTCGAGGACGACTATGATTTCAAGAGGGAGGTAATGTCATAAAAATCTAATAGCTAACCAACTCAAATGATTTTATCATATTAAACCGATCATTTAATGTGGGAGAATAGACGGGAACAAGGGCTAGAATATAAACATGTGCTTCTAGATCTATCTCGACACGAGGCTAATGGTAAAGGGGCCCAAATGAGAGATGGTCTGTCAAAGAGAAAGGCTAGCCAATGGAGCTTAAAAGACTTTAGGGTTAGATTCATTAAATACCTCCAAAGGTTAGTGCTAAAAGTCCTATGACCTTAGAAAAGTTAGGGCTGAGCTTGATATGGGAACCCGGCCCAAGCTTGAGGTGCTTGCCGTGCTTGATGACTAAGGTGCTTGAGGTGCTTGTCGTGCTTGGTGACTAAGATGCTTGAGGTGCTTGTCGTGCTTGCCAACTAGGGAGCTTGAGGTGCTTGTGGGAACATTACCCAAGATTGAGGTGCTTTGTCATGATTGCTGACCAAGCCGCTTGAGGGTAAGGTGTTCAAAAAGTCAAATCCCATCTCTACAAGAGAGGGGGCGAGCCCTAAAGTTAGGGGGATGAGAGAGAACACACACACCCTTACACAAGGCAAGCTTGGTACAAAGAAAGCAAATAGGACACTTGTCAAGCTCCTCCTCATGTTGCCCTCATGGTGTGCCTAAAGCCTATTGGTTAACCTCCCAAGGGGTCCAATGATAAATATGTTAATTTAATTAACTGTTTTTGCATTTATCAAGTCCTCTCTCTCAAAGGGAAAAGGGAGACACTTGTCCCAAGACTACCCTTGTTGCTTGTTATGCATCTTGCATGTGATTGGCCAGGCTTGCAAGGGCGAATGAGCTTCAAGAATGAGCTACAAGGGGGGACGAACAAAGCAAGGGGCTGCTTGGGGGGTATACTCTCCCACACACACACACACACACACCGTCATTTTGTGAAGTGCAAAGTGCAAGAGATCCATCTCCTTCTCTTAGATAGTAGAGAAGTTGAGAACCTACACCAATACTCTTGGAAATGGAATGCAAATCCAACCAAGAGCCATGCTTCAATGCTTAAGCTTCCATCTTCTCCATCTTCATTACTATGCTATTATGAATGCTAACAATAAGAGTGATAATAATTGAGGAACTACTTCTTCTCCTATGGAATGTTTCTTCTTCCTCTTCCCTACCCTCATTCCCCGCTAGCTCTCTCCACCTTTAAAGGTGTTTGAGGCCTTGGGACTGAGGCTTTTGATAGTTAATGCTTTTTTCAAAGTTTATGTTATCCTCGTGATGCATAAAAATATCCATCTTCATTGTATCACCCAGGTCACAAGGAACACAAAAATGGTATTGTGGTAAGTCTCTCTTGATAGAAGAATCTATAATACAAATGCCTATTGGAGGGGAGACTGGCTCCACATAAATCCGGTCCTCAACTGTTGTCATGTTCTCTAAACTCTCTCTCTTGCAAAAGTATTCTCCATGCCAAGTTAACTAAGTACTATGTTTATGTTGCTACCATCAATTAATTTCAACCTTTATGCTCTCAAAGTAATCTCACAATAGTTCTTTCTCTAATTTCCTAATTCGGCTACTCTCAAAGTTCATAGGCCATTTCCATTACATTGCTAGCATTTGGTTTCTTTTTTCTTGCATAAGAAGAGAGATCCTTAAGTAGCCTATTAATGGTTGATTTTGTTAATTATATTAGGGTAAGTGGGATTGGGATCTATTATCAATTTTGTTGAGCCCACTATGTGGGATATGGTGCACACATCGAGAGCTTTGATCTTAACAATAGAGTCTTTTAGTTTTGCCTACGACTTTACCATTATTGAGTCATAAGAAGTCCGAAAGGAGCTAGCCCTTAGCAATTTTGCAATATTAGACCCACTCCACTACTCTCTATAATTAACCAATTCGAACTGTGGGTGTAGATACTTAAGCGCTGATTTTCAAAGGTTAAGAGGAGTAGAAACTAAGGTTTTGAATTTCAAAGCATACATTAAGTAAGTACACTAATTTTGTTAACATGGTTGACAATAACCAAGAGAGTAGAATGAACATTGATAACTTTGATTTTGCACATGAAGGTGCTAATGATGATGCCACCATGTTTATCAATTATCTTGTTACTAGGTTGCAGCAAGCTATGGGCAACCCTGCTTTGCAAGCCGAAGTTACTCAAAAACTTCACGCTTATGGGATTTCCCTTCCTCTCCAAGTGGAGAGAGAGTTTAGGAGACCTCTTGATGAGACCCCCAAAAGAAGACTCTCTCCCATACGAGAGGAGGAATCCTAAGTGCAAGTAAGTAATGAATCTTTAAGTTCCTCTAAAGATGTGGCTCCACAAAGACGGCGGTTGAAATGATCGCCAACTCGTCCCAAGAGGAAACGGTCAACCCACAATCCTTCTCCTCGTCACTCCGAAAGGGAAGAGGGGAAACAAAGGAAGAAAAGGGCAAGAAAGAGGTCACCTTGTTAGGAAGGGAATGGGGTCTAAGGGGGCCTCTTTATTTGACATGGGATTAAAAAGGAGATTACGGAAGGGACAAATGGGTGGATGGCATGTGGACTGAAATGGTGGGTATGGCAGGGCCTAAAAGTAAGTGGTCAAACTTGTACTCTTTTATAAAATATAGAGATAAAATCTATTTTAAATTAAAAAAACTAAAATTTTCTCTAAATAGTTTAGTAAAAACCAATCCTTTATCTCTCTAGTGGCTGCGAGTTTCTCCCCCACTCTCTCCTAAAAGGGGGTCCCTCCAAAAATGTGCTGATCATTCCCTCCCTCTCTCTCTACTGTACCATCTCTCACTTCTCTTCACTTCACCTTGCAAGTTGCTTCTCTTTCCTTCCTTTCAATTTTCCCTCCCAAAAGCTCTACAGCAGAAGTTTGAACCTCCTTTCCCTCCTCAAGCTTATTGCATTCTTGAGGGCTGCATTCTCCTCAAGTTGAAGTTCTCCATGTCTCCATGGGCCTCATGAATCACCTCTAGCTAAAGCTGAAGATCTGCAGCATATCTTTCTGCTAGATCATCCCTCTTTATTTCCTCAATAGGGTTCCTGATTCTTCTCCATTAAGCTCTCTAGAGAGGATCTACTTCCCTCTCAAGATTTGCAACATTATCTTCCCCATTAATCCAACAAGAAGGTGGAGTAGTATAGCAGTAAGTGGAATCCTTCACCTTTATGTACCATCAAGGATCTTGCTCTTTATACAACTGAGAACATGGATGTGCAATGTCTAATCATAAGTGTTTGTCTGCAAGTTGTGCCACTATTTCCCATGGAATCATCAGGTACTCGATGAACTAGGAGTGTCATTGAGTCCATTACATGCAGCAATGTACAAGCTGACAATGGATATTGGGTGACGATGGAGTTATTACGAATGATGAGGGTGACAATGCAACCCAACTCAAGAAGTGCACACAAGGTCTCAAGGAGACACATGAGGCTTCTCGAGCACACTATTGGAAGGGAAGAATCATGGAGTTCAAGCAAACAAAAGACAACAAGAGGCTTGCGAAGGTGCAACATGTGTATGTTGCTTCACAACTGAAGCTAGAGATAGCAGTGGCTCCATCAAAGTTTCCTGCAAATTGTAATTTTACTCCTCTTTTAGGTTTTTTGGCCGTCTATTTAGTATTTTTTCCTTGTGTGTTGCTTTTGATGATTGTAAGATTTCCATTCCTTGTTCATGTTTGTAGATGTTTTCCATCTAATTTTGTAGAGTGGGAGCCAATAGATTCCTTCATAGGAACTTTTGAGGCCATCCACACTGAGCTTGGCAAGTTGCTCTCTGCCGGCTTTCCATCCTCTCAGCTTGCCTCACATGACATTTTTGTAAATAATCGTATTTATGTCACACCTAGGAAAAATGGATATGGTAATATTTCTCCGATTCACTCGCCAACCTTGTAGAGTTTGGAATGGCCTAAGCCAGACAGTGCCTTGATCATATCAGCCAAAAGGAGAATTGAGGTGGGTGTGCAAGCAGCAATGAAGTGCATATATGGTTCCCACAAAGCCACGGTAACATGGTTTATGTCTCTTTATGTGTTTGTGTTTATGTTTTGACTTTCGAGTCTTGACAGGACACCAACAATGTGGATTTGCAAAGGGGGAAGTGCGATCAACGGATTTCTTGTAGCTAAATGAGAAACTAAGGTGGTCAACCACCAGGGAGATAGAATCAAGTGCTGTGTAGTTACTGACAATGTGGTGTTGAAATACCATATTGTGAAGCAAAGCTTGTCGATGGTCTTTTCCTATAGAAGATGGAAGTTGGCAATGGGAGAATGGGAGGCACTAGACTCTGAGGTTGCTGCTAGAGAATCGTTGACATGCAAATACGCCTCCATGACAATGCAGTGCACCACATTACAACGAACAATGACTGGCACCTCAGTCACCTTTGTGAGTATCTTAATCTCAAATATACCTTGCCCAAACAATATCTCTTTGTAATCAATGAAAAGGCTGTTTGCTCGAGAAAAGAGAAGAGCTTTTTGTGTGAGAATGTTCCATTTTCGTAATGTATTTTTGTAAAAGCTTGTGACTGACAAGGATTTTGCTCCCATTAATACATACGGTGTTTTGAATCTCATTTTGACGCATACTTGTTTATTCTTAACCTATTCAAGTTTTCGATTGAAACGTGAAAATTCTTTGATGTGGAGCACAAATGTTATCAATGTTGGTGTCTTTTAATGCTTTGTTGCATGATTTTGTTTAAAATTATAGTTTTAAGTTATTTTGGCATTAATTTTAAATGATTTTTAAAAAGTGACTTTGGGTATAAAAGTGGTTTTCTAGGTTTTAAATTTCATTTCTCACATTCACAAAACTATAGCTCTAAGCTCTCTCCACATCTTCTTCATGAACGAACCCATGGCAACGTCTACTGATGCACTTCTCACACAATTAGAAAAGGTAGGACTTGCAGATTGAGCACATGAACTACTTAGTGTGTTTGAGGAGACAATTGACATGCAGGTCACTGCCAACCTTCATGCAAAGGTATTCAAAATCTTTCTTGATGACATGGCGCGGCACATGGAAGAATATGCCATAATCTTTGAGGGATCCGACACGGCGTGGTTGCCAGTGGATTTCCTAAAGCATCTCTATGCGGCTTACAAATTTTTTTGGTTTTGCTTGTTGAGGTTTATTAAAGGCCTCACAAAACGAGACTACAGAACAAAGGATGAAGATGATCTCATAGATTTAGGCATGGGGTGCATAAGCACCCAATTCATTTCTTGGGACATGGTTCTGGTCTTGCTTGTGCTTGAGGACATGGATAAGGGAAAATAAAAGGAAAAGGTCAACCAAAGACCAGCTGTGACCATTGTGGAGGAATCAAATGAAGTTATTGAAGAGATTGATGAGTAGACTGAAGCATCTATGGCACTCCTCCTGTTGCAAGATCCCAGCTCCATGGAGGAGGAAGATCGAATGATAGAGGAAGATGAGGTGCTGGAAGGGGTCCAGACCTCCAAATTCTCACTTTGCATGCGGTGGTGGTGGATGAACGTCACTTTCTGCTCCTTGATGACATTGCTAAAACATTAGGACTCAGAGAAGACGAGTTGCTCGTAGTGCTTGCTATCTATGTGGGCATGAAGGATCTTAGTGGAAAGGAAGAGAAAGTCAATTTTCAAATTGACTTTAACGACCAAGATCTCCCAGCAAGCCTCTCTTTCCTCGCCAATGAATACAAACAGAAGTTGGTGCAAATAGTAGCAAGCACAATTGTGGAAATCAAATCATGTGCCTCTTTCGTGAAAGCGTACCGAAAAGCGCATATCATCCACACAAACCACTGATTGCGACTGGTAGAGATGATCAATCTAGCATCAATCTTACAAAGAAAAATCTAGAAGGTAAACAAATCTTAACCTTGTAGATTGTCTATTATTCCTTACTACAAGTGTTAAAGTCAATTAAAATGCTTTGTAGACGGCATACCATGTGGATAAGTTTGCAATGCATACTGGAGGTTTGTGCAACGTGTCCATGGGTAGGAATAGCTTGCTTTGGCACTACATGATCCACTTGGGGCCATTGATTCTTAGAGTTTCTCACACAGAGTTCTTCAAGAATGAATCTGCAAAGATGCTAAAGTACAAAGCATTAACATACTCCCTAAAGATTCTCTCATCCTAAATGCTCACAAATGTATATTGGTGGACCGAGAGGCAACATTGTATGCCTTTATAGGCAAGCACCCAGGATCGGTCCTCTCCCACTACGCCTTGAGCCTAGGTCAAGGGTTGAAAAGCCTAGAGGAAATTGTAAAATCCCTTGGCGTCAAGTCAGCCATTCGCCCCATACCCATAGATGTGATTCGTAGAAAAAATAATCGACCATGATGTAATATTCAAATCAACAGAATAATTATTTTTGTCAATGATCTCTGTCAACATTCATTACTTTTTTTTTTGATTCATATTGTCTAATAAATTTCATTTTTGCAGCACATTCATAGAACCTTGAACATGCAGCCATCGGGCGGTCGGGGGGACACGTTGGAGAGGGGGAAAGGGGAACACACCCAGCACACAACACAATGCCTCACTATAGCCCAGGATATACACAACACCCCAATCCACTAGAGTTCACCTTCAAAACTCAACACTACCCGCAAGCAAACCACCGCTTTCACACAACCACACGCACATACGCCTTGCAATGCACCAGACTGACTCAATCACTCCGCTCTGCTCAATTCACAGCCTTCCACACTCACACAACCTCTCTCTATCTCTCTTTGCATGACAAACCTCGGGGGGGCACACACGCAGACACACGCCCGGAAACACATGCACACAAGCAGAGAAGAGAAGAGGGAATGACGCCTTGAAACAGTAGGGAAATAGTCTACTAGCATAGGCAATAGCATGTACATCCAACACACCGCCGGCATGAACCTCGGCAATCAAAACAAGATCTCCAAAAGCCCTAGCAAAAACCTCCTCCTTGGCCCAAAGACCCCTTGGCAAAAAAAAAGCCCTTACAAATGAACATAATCACCCTTTTATAAGGGTGTGCCTAGAAATCTTAAAAAAGAAAAAAGTGGTGTGCTTCCATGTCGTGCACTCCCTTTGGAGTTCTATTTAGAAGTTTTATGCATTGCTAGTGACGAAGGAAATTTGGAATGGCGGCCTCTACACCAAAACAAACTCCATTGCGCCACAAGGGAAATGAGATGAGGGCACCACCTAGTCTTGGAAGCGTGGACTAGGACCGCTACACAAAGAGAGAGAGAGAGAGAGAGAGAGAGAGAGAGAGAGAGAGAGAGAGAGAGATCACTATGAATGAAGCATTAACCTTAGTGTGTGTACAAGGAATGGATGACTTCAAACACTCCCAACACAAATAGCGTGTAGATTAGCAAACAACCACTCAAGGATTAGCCAAGATCACATCAAGCACTCTCACACACATATAAAAGATTTCTCTTAATTAACATAAGTAAGAGGAGGAGAGGTTAATAGCATAAAACAATTTGCACTCTAGAATGTGCAAGAATAGAGTGAATGAATGAGCTTATGGGCTCATGGTGAGTGATACAAAGACTCAGTGGGGTTGAGGGAGGCTTGAAATTACAAAGGGGAAGGCCTCTTTATATAGGAAAGAGAGTGATTAGGAGTGAGGTTAAGATCCAAGTGTAATTTGTACAAATGAAGCTTGATTAGGGACATTCAACCAATGAAGAAGCTCCTTCCAAGTGATTTATTGACCAATTAGCTCCATCATCACTTGTGTTGTCTTCACTCCTTCCTCCATAGCTTGAGTCCAAGAGCTTCCTTATTTTAAAATGTAAAGAATCTACATAAAATCAATACATATCTAGTAATAATAGAAAGGGGTTGAATGACTTATGAATTACAACAAGATTAAGCATGACTTGAGAGGTGATTAGAAGAGGAATTTTGATGGGTTTTTGAGGTTGAGAGAGAGGAGGAAGGAGAGGAGGGTGAGAAGACTAATGGCTGATTTTTAGAGAAGGTCTGAATGTGGAAAAGGAAGGGTGTGTGTGTGTAAAGGTAGAGGGGGTGGTCTCCACCACAGTTGAAAAACAGGCGTCCGCCATTTTGGCCATATCTCCTAGACCGTAGATGCAAAAATTATAACAAAAATGTGGTCAGAATCTCCAGCTCATCAGCTACAACTTTGATGAAGACAACTTTTCTTGGATCGGAGTGGAAGTATTTTTTAAAAATTCAGCAAAATCATGTGTCTGGTTCCTTCCTTTACCAAGTCTTCCACTTGGGTCCCATCTGTTTGAATCATCATATGGCTCCAAAGCCATGATGATATGAGCCACTCATGACCCTTGAATCATGGGTGCATGGCTCCACAACCACACCATAACTTTTCTTTTCACATTTACATATTTTCCCTTCCCTTTACCACTAGGTTCTCCCTCTACCTTTCACCTCGGGTGAACTAGTCAAGAAAAAATTCCTATCAAATCATTTTTTTAATTTTTCCAAGAGGTTGTTCTCACTCTTTCTTTTATTGTAAACCTCTAGAAGCAAGGAAAACCAACAAAATATAATAAACAAAAATTTGTGATAGGCTCGGATCATAGCCCCCCCAAACCTGGCTAGGGGTATTTATGCCTATAGCCTACTTTCTTTGATCTTGAGCTGACCTTATCCTGATGTGATAAGGCTTTAGACGCCATCCATTTGTCCTGGTCTTGTGCACTTTACCATCAATGTCTTGAAGTCTGTAAGAGCCATTTTTGAACTTTTTGGTGACCAAGAACGGGCCTTCCCATCGAAAAAGAAACTTTCCATTCTTACGAGTGTCGAAGCGATTGTCATATCGAAGCACCAGAGATCCCTTTTTGATGTCTTTGGATGCTAGCGTTTTGTTGAACTTTTCTCTGCGCTTCTCTGCTTCTTGAGAATAGTGGTTGATGGCTTCTTCACGATCCAATTGCAGCCTCTCTAGATCCATGATCCTTTGATGTACTTTCTCCTTTTGAGAGACTACCTGGCTACCCAATATTCGAAGACTTGTTAACTTCACTTCAATGGGCAAAAGCGCCTCCTTTCCATAAACCAAATGAAAGGGTGTGTACCCTAATGTGGTTTTGAAGGAGGTTCTATAGGCCCATAGAGCTCCATTCAGGTGTTTGTCCCAATGTTGGCGCCTGGCATGTACCTGTTTGGTGAGAATTTTGCAAATGATTCCATTTACCTTTTCCACCAAACCATTACACTGAGGGTAGTAAGGAGTAGAGTGTTGATGCTGAATATTTAGCTTCTTCATGAGTTCTCCTACCAAGTCTGCTCTAAACCCTGGTCCTCTATCAGATAGTATTTCAAGAGGGGTGCCAAACCGGCAACAGATGTGGTCAAAGATGAACTGACTCACATCCTTAGTAGTAATTCTATTGGTCGGCATAGCCTCAACCCATCTAGTCATGTAGTCTACTCCCATGATGATGTACTCTTTACCTGACTGATTGCGTGGTAGAGGCCCTATGGCATCAATTCCACACTTCTCAAAGGGCCCATATACCTTTATTGGGTTCTGAGGTTCAGCTATGAGCCGTCGTGGTCCTGCTTTCTGACATTCATCACATGTTTGACACCAGTATTTGACATCACGATGAAGACTTGGCCAAGTAAACCTAGCTTGTAGAACCTTTCTACTAGTGACGTCGTGTGCAAAGTGTCCTCTGCACATATCATCGTGACAAGCTTTTAAAATCTCTTCAATTTCACTCTTCAAAGGCACTCTCCTAAGCACACCATCCTTACCAAGACAATACAAGTCATCATTTACTATGCGATACCTTGTAGCCTTCCTAGCTAACCATCGCCTTTCCCCTGCATTCAAGTGTTTAGGAGCCTCTCCTTGCTCCAGAATGTGCATAATATCTTCTAAGTCCTCCTTGCCTTGCTGAAGTGGAAGTTTGATGGCCACTGCTCTCACTATTGACTCAGTTAACTTTGATGATGCTAGGTGGTCTGCATCCTTGTTCTAGTCTCTTGGCACATGATGTACTTGTGCCTCCCTAAATCTCCTCATAAGAGCTTTGGCTTCTCTCATTTTAGTAGAGAGACGGGCATTTTTGCAAGCCCATGTACCTTGCATTTGCCTTACCAAAAGCATGGAGTCACCAAAAGCGTTTTATCTCTTAATTGAATTATCGAGGCACCAACAAAGGCCATGAATTAGAGAATGATATTCTGCTTCATTGTTGGAGTGGACATCTTCTAGAGTGATCCCTTCACCATGGATCCTGTCTCCCAATGGAGATAAGACCACGATGCCTGCAGCTGCCTTATCCTTGGTTCTCTTGTATGCTCCATCAAAGTAGAGGCTATAAGCATTGACCAAAGCGTCTGGAGCAAGAGGTGGTGGAAGTTCCTTTCTCTTCAAATGGAAAACTTTTTCATAGCACTTGTTTGTTATAATGTCGGCTAAGCATGCTCGAGTTGTTCTTTCAACCTGTATTGTATAATCAAACTCTTGAAGTCGCACCACCCACTTTGCTATTTTGTTAGAGATTTCCATATGTTGTAGTGCATAGGGAAACATATCCTCCACAGTGATAATTACAAACCTCTTCGGCAGCAAGTATGGCCGAAATTTGGTTACCGCAAACATGAGAGCTAACACTAGCTATTCCATCAGGGTGTAGGCCTTCTCTGTGTTTTCCATGAGGCGGCTAGCAAAATACACAGGCCTCATAAAGGATGTTTTTGGATCTTTTTGTAGGAGGGCAGCACCAATGGCCTCTTCTCCCACACTAGGGTTTACAAAGAATGTTTCTTCCCAACAAGGTTGGAGGATTACAGGGAGTGACCCTAACATTTTTTTAATCTCTCTAAAATGCCCATCACTTTCTTCACTCCAAACAAGCGTCTCTTGACGAGTCAGCTGTTGTAGAGGAAATATCACTTGGGAGAGTAAGTGTATGAATCTACTCAAATATCTTAGCTTTTGCAAGAAAGAGATTAATTGTTTGATGGAAGTTGGGGAAGGTAGATTTAGCAATGTTTCTATCTTTTCAGGATCTACCTCGATTCCATCAATGGACACTACATGCCCTAATAGTGTAACCTTGCTTTCCCCAATGTGACATTTGTCCTTGTTTAGTTGTCCACCTAGCTTAGCTAAACGAGTAAATCCTTCATCAATCTTGCCGAGATGCATACTTTTGGAGCTGTAAATACAAAAGTCATCTATGAAAACCCTTATGGACTTACCAAAGTAAGGTTGGAAGACCATGTTCATGAATCGTTGAAAGGTGGCTGGAGCGTTGGTGAGACCAAAAGGCATGACTCGAAATGCAAAACAGCCCCATGGTGTGATGAAAGTAGTCTTTTTCTGGTCCTCCTCTGCAATGCGTATTTGAAAGTAGCCAGAGTATCCATCACACACTGTGTATCTCTCATGGCCTGCTACTTCATTTAGAATCTCATCTTGAAATGGGAGAGGGAAGTGGTCCCTCTTTTTTGCAGCATTTAGTGGCTTGTAATCCACACACACTCGCCATTTACCATTCTTCTTTGGCCTCACCACTATTGGGGAGACCCATTCTGAATCTTCTACTGGGTATATGAATCCTGCTTCTAAGAGTCTCTTCACCTCGGACAACAGTTCATTTTGTTGCACAACTCCTAATCTTCTTAGTTTTTGTACTACTGGCTTGTTCCCTTCTTTTAGATGGATATGATGCTTCACTGCAGTGACACCTGTAATGTGAGTGTAATCAGAAATAAACAATGATGCATGCTTCTTGAGAACATTTACATAACCCTCATTTTCTTCTTCCTTTATATCCTTGGATAACATCTCCTCTAGGCTGGCATCCCACACATTCTCCATTTGGATCCTTGGGTTGTCTTCTGATGAGGTAGTTTCCTTTATGGTGACGCCCATGACTTCGAGAGTGCTATCACTCTCTTCACTTGAACTCTGTTCCTCGTCCATGGATGAGGAGCATCCACTTGAGCTCCACTCATCAGCTGACGTCTCTAGTTCAAGGTTCTCTTGTCGCCCATTCTTTAGGTTATAAACCACCTTCCGACTATGGCCACCCATGCGAGGCCTCAACTCCAAGTCTCCTGTTGCCCAATCTTGCCTAGCTCCTATACCCATGAGCCAAGGTCGTCCTAAAATAAGGGGGTATCCTTCTCCCTTTACTGGCATCACATAAGCATCAACCTCTGTAGTGATTCCAAAAACAGAAACTCTCAAAGCTTTCACTACACCCACACAAGTGACAGAGACATTATTGGCCATTTTTGCCCTAAAGTTTGATGATTCCATTACTTCTAAACCCAATTGATGCATTAGCTTTTCTGTCATGACACAAACCTCTGCTCCACTGTCAATGTAAGTTTTTGGAATCCGTTGTCCCTTGATTTGAGCCTCCACCAAAGGCACTATATCCTTGAGACCATATGCTTTGATTACACTTACTAGCTTACTTTGCTTTGCCCTCGTGCTCACCATTTTTGACCATTGTCGTCGAAGCTTTGGGGAGATATGAAGTAGTTGTGGCCAAGTAATCTTTGGTCCTTGAGAACTCACATCAGCTGTCAAGTCATAAGGTTGTGTCCGAGATCCCATAGGGAAATCAGAGATGTGAATTTGAGACCTAGTACGGGTCTTTCTCTTCTTGGCTTCATCTTTAGTTGCCTGAGATGTACTTGCTTCATTGCTTGTTTCTTTACCTACTTCATCTTGGACACGCACACGTTTGATAGGCATTGTAGCCACTTCATCTATCTTCATCTTCCCTTTAGCTATTTCTTCCTGGTTGCTTCTGCCCTTGAGGACCTCCTCCATCCTTATGATGCTCACATTTGTTTGAGTAGCAGGGGCTTGAGATTGAGCACGAGGTGGCTGCAAAATTTGAGGTTGCGGTTGCTCTTGTGCTTGAGCTCTAGCACGGGGAGGACTTACTTGTTGTCGAGGACCTCTGACAGGGTAGTCATATCTTCTGGGATGAGGGCAATTTCACATGCCGTGGCCATTTTCCCCACAATTGTAACACAACATTTCCCTTGCTTGACGTCGCATTGGTGGCCGATTCCCACCATTTCCCTCATTAGGCCTTCTTGCACCCTGCACAAGATTTACTCTCAACCCCTCTAGCTGGTTTGTGAGATTGTTTATTTGTTGGAGTATATCTTCTTGTTGACCTCTATTGAGGTATGGTGCATTAGGCACATTTGGAGGTATGTGATAAGCTTCCATAGTTGTGATATTGCCTCCCAAAGCTAGCTGGCCAGCTTGGGCTTGATAGAGAATCTTTCTATTCTTTTCCCTAGCAATTCTTAAGGCATCTTCAAAAGCATTTGGAAATTTGCTCTTTACCTTCTCCCTTAGCAAGGGGTACAAACCTGAGATAAATCGATCCTTTTGGAGGCAATTGGGAGCTCGCTCACCAGGGTTTAGTGAGTCTGACCATTGCCCCCAAAGTTTCAGAAAACCTTCCTCATAGGTTGCATAACCATGAGGGTCAACTTGATGAAGGGCCAGAAGCCGTTTCCATAGTTCTTCTACTAAATTGGCTCGTTGAAATCTTCGTAGGAAAGCCGCCTTCAATCCCTCCCAATCAATTCTTTGGGTTGGATCTAGAGCTTGGAACCATACCCTAGCTTCTTCTTTGAGCACCAAAGGAAAAGCTCTCAATTTCAATGCTTCGTCATCCCTCCCAGAGACAAAGAAAGCCATCTCCAAGTTATCCAAAAAATCCCCAGCATTTTCCCCACTACGCCCAAAAAAATTTGGGAAAGCCATCATAAAAATGGATTGCCTTCCTCTCAATACAGCACAAAGATGAAAACGTCTAGGCCCAAATCATATCTTATTAAGGGTAGAATAAATGGATTGATAGATGCATTAATCTCAGCTAGACGACGAGGGCCTAGTAAGTTCCTTATGATGTTTTGGAACCTAAGCTTTGTGCTAGCTATTATATGCATAGTTTGTCTAGCAAGAGGTTGGAAAGGTCCATATAAATCCCTATGATTCATGGAGTATGCTTAAAGCAAGATGAAGATGTGAACATCAAAAGATACATTATACTCCAAAATAGGAAATATTATAGGGTCAGGGGACAACAATATCTCTCTCAACCTCTCAGATCCAAAATAGAAGACCAATCTTTGTTGGAAAAAAATCTTTCTATCAATGCGCACATTCACCCTAATATTCTGAACTGATTGAAAGTTGTAGAAAATGGGATTATTCATTGGTGCACTAAATACAAACTTCCATGAAGCACTTCATTGAAGTTGAGCTCTCTTGGATCCCACCATTTGAGAGATGCGAAGAATTTGCTCACCAGTGATTAGCCTAGCTTTGGTGTGACCATCTTCAGCTTTGTAGAGTTCATAGGGTTCAATGGCTACCCTTTCAACCACCTTGAGCCTTCTTGCTAGTAGTAGTTGGAGTGCATCACCATATGTAGCCTCTTGCCAATACCGCACCCCATTGATGTGTAGCTCCCCCTCCGAAAATTTGTTAATACCCGAGTTTGAGAGTGCTTTCACCACCTGGAGGCTTCAAAGGAAGTGTCTTCACACTAGCCACAAAGCACTCAACACAATGCTTTGACCTAGGGACTTGATGACTCCAAGATTTTCCTTGAAGCAAAGAAGGGTGTGTGTAGTTAACTCTCTTTACCCGCATATGTGCCGTTTGTCGATAAAGACGCTTCTTTTCTCGATCTTCTTGGGGAGACCATAGTGGAAGTCTCGGAGAATTTGATGGATCTTCCTTCATAGGATTGACAGAGCGCTACTTGAGAACTCCTCCGTGGGGGCACCAATTTATGACGAAGGAAATTTGGAATGGCGGCATCTACACCAAAACAAACTCCATTGCGCCACAAGGGAAATGAGATGAGGGCACCACCTAGTCTTGGAAGCGTGGACTAGGACCGCTACACAAAGAGAGAGAGAGAGAGAGAGAGAGAGAGAGAGAGAGAGAGAGAGAGAGAGAGAGAGAGAGAGAGAGATCACTATGAATGAAGCATTAACCTTAGTGTGTGTACAAGGAATGGATGACTTCAAACACTCCCAACACAAATAGCGTGTAGATTACCAAACAACCACTCAAGGATTAGCCAAGATCACATCAAGCACTCTCACACACATATAAAAGATTTCTCTTAATTAACATAAGTAAGAGGAGGAGAGGTTACTAGCATGAAACAATTTGCACTCTAGAATGTGCAAGAATAGAGTGAATGAATGAGCTTATGGGCTCATGGTGAGTGATACAAAGACTCAGTGGGGCTGAGGGAGGCTTGAAATTACAAAGGGGAAGGCCTCTTTATATAGGAAAGAGAGTGATTAGGAGTGAGGTTAAGATCCAAGTGTAATTTGTACAAATGAAGCTTGATTAAGGACATTCAACCAATGAAGAAGCTCCTTCCAAGTGATTTGTTGCCCAATTAGCTCCATCATCACTTGTGTTGTCTTCACTCCTTCCTCCATAGCTTGAGTCCAAGAGCTTCCTTATTTTAAAATGTAAAGAATCTACATAAAATCAATACATATCTAGTAATAATGGAAAGGGGTTGAATGAGAACTCATGAATTACAACAAGATTAAGCATGACTTGAGAGGTGATTAGAAGAGGAATTTTGATGGGTCTTTGAGCTTGAGAGAGAGGAGGAAGGAGAGGAGGGTGAGAAGACTAATGGCTGATTTTTAGAGAAGGTCTGAATGTGGAAAAGGAAGGGTGTGTGTGTAAAGGTAGAGGGGGTGGTCTCCACCACAGTTGAAAAACTGGCGTTCGCCATTTTCGCCATATCTCCTAGACCGTAGATGCAAAAATTATAAAAAAAATATGGTCAGAATCTCCATCTAATTAGCTACAACTTTGATGAAGACAACGTTTCTTGGATCGGAGTGGAAGTATTTTTTAAAAATTCAGCAAAATCATGTGTCTGGTTCCTTCCTTTACCAAGTCTTCCACTTGGGTCCCATCTGTTTGAATCATCATATGGCTCCAAAGCCATGATGATATGAGCCACTCATGACCCTTGAATCATGGGTGCATGGCTCCACAACCACATCATATCTTTTCTTTTCACATTTACATATTTTCCCTTCCCTTTACCACTAGGTTCTCCCTCTACCTTTCACCTCGGGTGAACTAGTCAAGAAAAAATTCCTATCAAATCATTTTTTTAATTTTTCCAAGAGGTTGTTCTCACTCTTTATTTTATTGTAAACCTCTAGAAGCAAGGAAAACCAACAAAATATAATAAACAAAAATTTGTGATAGGCTCGGATCACCAGCACTTGGCCTAGTGTATTTTTGGAAACTTTTGCATGCTACACCATGGCACTTTCCCTTTGGTCGGCCGCCCGGACTCCCTTCTCCTTGCACTTCATTTGCTTGTCGGCACCTCCTTGCACGCTGCTGCGGGGCCTCTCCCTTACACGAGGGGGGGAGGCAATAGCGACCTCGCTATTGCCCTCCCTCTCCTTCTCAAAACTTTGGAGCCGTGGGACCCGCCTCTAGCAAGGACCGCTACGTCATCATCAACTTCACACCGCCGTGCCGCCATGCGGCCGCACCAACGCCGCCAAAACCGGCCCAAAATTCTGCCTGCGTAGCGCCCAGTGGGCCGCGCCATAGCCTACGGAGCTTGGAGCTCCACTCTCTCCTTCTCCTTGTGTACCCATGAAGGGGTAACGTCCCTGCCCATATACCCCGTCAATTGAACTGCCGCCTGTGCATATGGGCCAATATCTCCGCCACGTGTCAGCACTGGAATGTTGGGGTGTAGGCCAGGTGGCCATGGGAAACCACCCTTATAGACTTGATTTCCCCTATTCAATATAGGGAGAGAAAGAGGAAAGGTTGAATCTTCTCTTTCTTCTCCACTAACCCACACAGTGGCTGCATGTGCATCTCCCCCTTCCCCATTTCTCTTCTTCCCCTCTCTTGCACACACTCCGTACGTGCTACACGCGCTCATCAATTGGTATCAGAGCTCCAGGTTGTCGGCTTCCCCTCCCCGGCTAACCGTGTGTGCACGAACCCCGAGCTTGAGAGCTTAAGGCAAGCAAAGCAGCAGATCTTAGAAGAAATTGGTAGCAGCAGGAGTTTGCAAACTCTTAGTAGATCGAGGAAATAGAGAGCAGAGAATCGAGGGGGAGAGTCGACATCTCTGAAGTTGAGATCAAGGCCACGAGCATGTTGAATTGCAATTTGAAAGGAATCGTTTGCAATCGGGCAAGAGCAGAGCCGAGAAAAGAGTTTGTAGTTGAAGGCAATTGACCAGCAACAAGCAGAGGCAAAGGGGGAATTGCTTGTAGGTGCAGCCAGGCTTGAGGAAGCGTGCAGCAGAACGGGCTGCAAAGGAAAATCAAGGTAGCAAGTGCAGGCGAAGTAGAGCTGACCAGAGCTAAAATTGAGGAGCTCGTGAGCAAGGCAAACAAAGGCAGAGCATGAGCATTGAGGGATTGCAAAGCTTGGAATCGGGTAGCACTGCGAGACCTTCAGGGCAAGCAATTGTGAGCAGGAGTAGAACTGGGCAGTACCGAGTTGTGCAGTATCAAAAAGCTCACACACACACACACACACACACTGTGTAAAGTATGTTGGGAGGAGCTGGGGTGGAATTCGAGCATTTGCAAGCTTGTGTAAAGTCTGTGTAAAGTCTGTTGGGAGGAGCCGACAGAGGGCAGCAGAGCAAGCCTGATAGCTTGAGCTGGGGTGGAATTCGAGCATTGGCAAGCTTGTGGTGTGTTACACACACACACACACACACAGTGCACACACACTCCCCTGCGTGTGTATTCAAGCAGCGCTACACACACACACACACACACACACACACACACACACACACACACACTCACTGTGTGTGCTTACTCGTCAACGCTGGCACAGACTCAGCAATGCAATAAAAAAATCGATTTTTTCTCCTTTGAGCCATAAAATTTTTTGTGTGCAAGGGTTCATTCACACAGAGAGCCCTTGACAAAGCCCATTTTGATGCTCCGACCCCTGACTCCTCTCCTCGAGCTCGTGAAAAGGAAGATCTCAGAAATTTGCAGCTTGTGAGATAGAGAGAGAGACACACATTCTCTCATTGCGCGAAAAGGTTGTGAGATAGAGAGAGTGACAAAGAGAGCTTGACACCGTGCTTGGGAGCGAGCACAAGCAACCGAGTTCGACAAACTTTGAGAGCAATCTTCACAGATCAAGAAAAATCTGCGATCGATACCGATCCGACTCGGTATTGAACGCTCGAGCATTAAAATTTTACGGCTATTCGGCTAGCCACTTCCGCCCAGCGGCGGAAGGCAACATCGACATCGACACCGCTCATGCGCACCGGCTCGACACTCCTCATTGCGGCGGATTTCCGACATCCGACCCACACCGGGCGCTTCCCCACACGAGCGCGTTCCCGCGATCGACGACCGTGCTTGCGACATGCGTGGGTGAGGTACCTCTATCATAGAGGAGTGACACCCGGCATCGGCACCGAGCGCATCGATCGCCCTGTACGACACAGTTTACGGATACGACACCTTTGGCGGCTATTCGACTAGCATATTTTTGCCCGAGGGCAGAAATCGGCACATAGCGACACCGACACGCAGGTTATAGGCTACAGGGGGGTTTTTCAGCCCATTCACTCATAGATTCTCCAGGTTACCAGACACAGCACTTTCACAGGTGATTTGGCAGTCATTTTGACAGCAGATTCTCTGCGGACACATGCGTTGACAGATGCATTTTGTTGTGAGCACACCTAGTGCTACTGAGCTCTTTTGAGAGCAGATATCCCCGCAGGGATCACTTTCACTGCATGCAACAGTTCTTGGCGCCTGTTTGAGCGCAATTTTACTCACGTACGTTGAGTTGCGGACACTGCCCACTGTACTCCGTGTGGAGCCATTTTTGGCTATTTTGGCAGTTTTTCCTGGCCGTTTCTGAGACTTGGACCGGAAGAGCCCTTTCTGAGACTGTGGCTAGTCCATTTGTGTCTGCATTAGCCTTTTGGAGGGTCGATAGCGTGAGTTTTTCTTTGAGCTGGGATGTGCTCGAATGTTGAGACACCTTCAATGATACAGGTAGCTGGAGTTCCCCTTTACGGTACCCTCGCCATAGGATATGTATCTGGACGGTTATTAATGCTTTTGACGCCGAGTTGGCACTCACATAGCAGTGGTTTTGTGTAGCAGATGCCCAGTCAGTGCAGTTGGCACATTTATATGCATTTTGAGTTGAGTTTTGACTCCTCATACAAAGGAGACTCTGTTGGATTTACTTCCCGCGAGTCGTGACTTCCATTGTTGGCACTTTTGAGTCTATTTCGGTTGAGATTTTACTCCCAATACAAAGGTTACTCTCCCCAAATTTCTACAGCTTCTCGCCATAGTTTGGCACCTCTCAAACCCTCTTATCAGCGATGGCTTCCTCTTCAGAAAAGGAGGAGTATTTCATTCGGAAGTTCGATGGTAGCAACTTCACCATGTGGAAAGAGCGCATGAAAGATGTTTTGATAAACAAAGGCCTCCCAGAACCGTTGAAAGAGCGCACAGAGGATGATGATTATACACAAGCTCAATGGGAGCTTTTGGATGCAAAAGCCATGGCTACGATACGTCTACATCTAGCCGAGTCAGTCTTCTTCACTATCATAGGAAAGAAAACAACCAAGGAACTTTGGGATAGCTTATGTTTAGCATGGGAGAGCAAAAGTGCATCCAACAAAGTTTTTCTCATGAAAAAGCTTATGAAGCTCAACATGAAAGAAGGTAGCACAGTTTCCAGTCATTTAAATGAGTTCAACTCCTTGTTCAGTCAGCTGACATCTCAGGGCTTTAAGGAGTTTGACGATGAACTCAAGTCTATCTTCTTATTATGCTCTCTACCCAGTTCATGGGATATCTTTTGCACAGCCATTAGCAATTCGGCTCTGAATGGCAAGTTAGAATTCAATGCTGTCACAGATGCGTTGCTCACTGAAGAGATTCGTCGTAAATCTCTCGACAATACTAATCACGGAGATGCATATATGGCTGGCAGTTCAACAAAGCCAAGAGGCCGTGACAGGAACAAATACAAAAGCAAAAGTAGAGAGCAGAATACTCGTAGTCCTAGCAGACACATGAACCAAAGTAGAGACTTCAATGCCAGAAATGTCGAGTGTTACTATTTTCACAAGAAGGGTCATTACAAAAAGGATTGTCGCAGTTTCCTAAGAGATCAGAAAAACATGCAAAAGGATAATTCTGGCAAAGGCAAAAGTACAGTAAAAATTGAGGAGCTCAACATTGTTGAGTCTCCCATGCCTACCACTGCAGTAGAGGATGCTCCTCCTCCAGTGATGCTCATTATGCCCACAAAGATTCATGCCGAGGTGACAACAGATGCCTCAGATGTTCTCATTTTCACTTGAGATCTCACTCCAGATGCTTTGGTTGCACAGGATGAGGGTTATGCACAGAATTGGATCCTTGATTCTGGTGCAAGTTTTCATGTCACACCGCATAGAGAGTGGTTTTCCTCTTATGCATCCATGCATGGAATTGTCAAGCTTGGTAATTCCTATGAGCTTGAAATTATTGGCATTGGTGATGTGAAACTTCAAATGCATAATGGCACTACTTTTGTGCTACAGAATGTCACACATGTGCCCAAGCTTACGAAAAGCTTGCTTTCTATAGGGCAATTGGATGACATTGGCTACACTACAGTTTTTGGTAATCGTTCTTGGATGATCCGCAAGAACAACCTTATCATGATGAAAGGAAATAAAAACGAATCCCTGTACTCTTTGTTTGTTTCGAGTGTCGACGAACACTCTATCTATGTTGCCGAGCTGCCGTCTCCTGAGTTGTGGCATGGCCGGATAGGGCATATTAGCCATAAGGGAATGAAAACACTTCAGCGTTTTGGCTACTTACCTGTGTTAGATTACACGGACTTTCCATTGTGTGAGCATTGTATGTATGGCAAACAGACTAGATTGACATCTTCGCCATTGAATAAGAAACTAGGTGAACCTCTAGACTTGGTGCACAGTAATTTGTGTGGTCCAATGCCACATAAAACTCTAGGGGGGGCGAACTACTTTCTCACGTTCATAGATGATTCTACCAGAAAGATGTGGGTGTATCTCCTTAAGCGTAAGGAAGAAGTTTTTTCGACATTCCAAAAATTCCTCGCCATGGTTGAGAACCAATCAGGAACAAAGCTCAAAGATTTTCTCACGCACAATGGTGGAGAATACGTCTCCACAGAGTTCAAGGATTTTTGCAATAGAAGAGGCATTCGGCGGCAGTTTACTGATCCATACACACCTGCACAAAATGGGATAGCTGAAAGAATGAATCGTATGATTCAAGAGCGAGTTGTCTCTATGATGTCTATGGCGAAGCTTACTCCCGAATTTTGGGGGGAAGCTGTTCTGATAGCAGTGCACATCATCAATAGGTCACCTAGTTCTCCTTTGAATTTCAAAATTCCAGAGGAATTATGGACTGGCAAAAGGCCAAGCTATGAGCATTTACGTGTATTTGGATGTGAAGCATATGCACATGTGCCCAAAGAACTTCGTCGGAAGTTAGATCCCAGATCACACAAATGCATCTTTATTGGCTATGGTGCAAACGGAGAGATGGGATATCGTCTCTGGCACCCAAAATCAAACAAAGTCATTCATAGCTCACATGTAATTTTCAATGAATCAAAAATGCACAAGAAGCCCATCAAAGATGTTGAGTACAAAAGACTTCGTTTTGAGGATGTAGCCTCCGAACCAACTCAGTTCAGTAGTGTCGCACCTACTCCTCAACTGCAAGATACTACTATTGCTCCGGAGAGAGGAGAATCCAGTAGTCAGGCACTCAGACGCTCTGAGAGAGTATCATGTGCGCCCGAGCGGTTTGAGCCGGGTATACACCACATTTTGGTCACTAACAGTGGAGAGCCAACCTGCTACAAAGAAGCTATACAAATGGAGGATAGTGTTAAGTGGGAGCAGGCTATGCAATCAGAATACAATTCGATTGTGGCTAATGAGACATGGGATTTGGTTGAATTACCAAAAGGAAAAAATGCTTTACCTTGCAAGTGGGTATACAAGAAGAAGTATACATCGGAATATCCCGAGCCTAGATACAAGGCTTGTCTAGTTGCCAAGGGTTTCAAGCAGCAAAAAGGTGTGGATTTTGATTTTCTCTCCAGTAGTCAAGATGACTACACTTTGCACCGTGCTTGGATTGGTTTCTATCCAGGATATGGAACTTGTCCAAATGGATGTGAACACAGCATTTCTTCACGGGGATCTAGATGAAGATGTCTACATGAAACAACCAGAGGGATTCGTATGTGAAACCCAAAAACCAACGAGGACATAATTGGTTTGTAGACTTAAAAAGGCACTATATGGACTCAAGCAAGGTTCCAGGCAATGGTATCAAAAATTCAACAAATTCATGCAGTCTCAGGGTTACATTAGAAGTCAAGAGGATCACTGCTTATACACCAAAAGGTTGAACGATGGTTCTTTAATCATCTTGATCTTGTATGTAGATGATATGCTTATCGCAGGAAAATCAATTGATGAAATCAATCAGTTGAAAAAGATGCTAAGCACTCAGTTTTCCATGAAGGATTTGGGAGATGCCAATCACTTTCGTGGTATGCACATCAAGAGAGACAGGCAACATGGAATTCTTGAATTATCTCAAGAAAAGTACATTCACAAAGTCTTGCAACGTTTTAGTATGCAGGGGGGGAAGTCATTGAGTACCCCAATGCAAGCATACTCCAAACTTAGCAAGGAAGACTCTCCCAAGACAGTGACTGAGAAAGAGGAAATGGTGAAAGTACCATATTCTTCAGCAGTTGGCAGTTTGATGTACGCTATTGTAGCCACAAGACCAGACATTGCACATGCGGTGGGAGTGGTTAATAGGTACATGGCAAACCCTGGTAAGAAGCATTGGGAAGCAGTGAAGAAAATCCTCAGATATTTGAAAGGTACAGCTAGCAAGTGTTTACGCTTCGGAAACAGTGATGCATCTATTGTAGGTTACACGGATGCGGATTATGCGGGTTGCGTGGATCGTAGAAGATCCACATCTAGCTATGTGTTCATGTTTGCTGGAGCAGCTATCTCTTGGAGATCGTGTCTCCAAGATTGCACGTCTTCATCTACCACTGAGGCAGAATATGTTGCTGCGTTGACACCAGCAAGGAAGCCATATGGTTGGCTCGTCTAGTGGGAGATTTGGGCATTCACGAGGTTCCAATACTACATTGTGATAGTCAGAGTGCCATTGCTTTGGCAAAGAATCCAGTGTTTCACTCAAAGTCGAAACACATAGAGGTGAGATACCATGTCATACGAGATGCATTGGCTGGCAAGCGTATCGAGCTTGTCAAGGTTCACACTGATGACAACCCCGCAGATGCTCTCACAAAGAGCCTAGCCTCGGAGTGATTTACACATTGTATAGAACTCATGGGTGTAGGATGAAGCCTCGGCAATGCTTCATCAATTTTGTATAGACTAACTATACTAATGCCACTATTGGCCACCATGACCTTCACGTGGGAGGTTGTTGGGGTGTAGGCCAGGTGACCGTGGGAAACCACCCTTATACACTTGATTTCCCCTATTCAATATAGGGAGAGAAAGAGGAAGGGTTGACTATTCTCTTTCTTCTCCACTAACCGACACAGTGGCTGCCTGTGCATCTCCCCCTTCCCCATTTCTCTTCTTCCCCTCTCTTGCACACACTCCGTAGGCGCTACACGCACTCATCATGGAATGCCTTAGCCTTTTAAGGCCTTTGCAAAAGCAAAAAAATCTTTTAAACAAAAGCCTACTTCCCCCCAGCTTGCAGAGCTTGCCAAACACCACCTAGTAGTCCAACTCCCAAGCAGTCAAGGATCACTAAGATTTCATACCTCCGTCTTCAAAGAGCATAGTCCTCATCTCATCCATAGGCTATGAAGACCTCGAACCGAGGTTATAAAAACTGACCAAATCACCTGCAGCACAATCTGGGAAAATGCACCCCATCTTCCGACTTCAATATCTCACCGCTCCGGACTCCATCCGATGTGTAGTCAATTCGGACTAGCTCCACATGGCTCCCTCTATCACCGAGAACCTTGGCGAGGCTGCAAAGCTGCCAAATGACACATTTTCCAATGCGGTCAAGTGAGCACAGACCCGGCCCCCGGGAAATCTTCAACTGTTCATATCTTGCTATCCAGAGCTCCGATCCACAATTCGAAAAGATGGGTAGGCTCCACGAATTGAGCTCTACACATCTATACCTCAAGTTCCACTTGGACCACTTGTCTCGAGCTGCCCTGTCCGGCAAGAATCTGCAAACCACCAAAACTTTAACCTTCAACAACTTGGGCTCCGTAGCTCGGTTTGATGAGCCGTTTGGACCTACTCCTTCAGCACTCCAAGCTCTTCATTCCATGACTTCAAAATTGCACTTTGCATCTCTTTCACCTGCTACCCCAGTTAGCACCTTATGTAGTCTTTCTTGGCCTATAAGCCGCATCGTGCATACACTTCCGCTGCTACCTGCTATCCCATGAACTTCCTAGCTGCACCATTCCTTTGACATGCGCCTGCTTGCCTGCACACACCTGTCCATGCCATCTTCTAGCGTTGACATGCTTTGGATGCACCATCATTGCCCACCCCCCTGTTGAGCATTTATGCTCAACCACATAAAAGCTTTGTTCCACTATAAACTGCAAAACCTGGCACACACTATGAGACAACAGAAACCATATTTACACAGTTTTATTGCACCCTATTGCCAAACCTTCAAGTGGGTTGCCCCACCCCCTGCATCACATAGCTTCCACCTGGATCAAACACCTGGCTCTGTTCACTTTCATCCATTTGCAACAATCTCCAATAGTGCCCTACCCAAGCACGTAGCCATCCATGCACACAAAAGGCCCATAGCACTTTAGCACCTCTTCGAACATCATCTTGCTTCATCAAACTATATGGCTCTGCAAACACATCATCTGTATGAACCAACACTTATGACCCTCCATCCCAGCCATGTAAAGTAGAGATCCTCTCAAAGGAACCCCATATCTGACGGATAACATACTGCACAATTGCACTAACAAGCATAGCTTTCAACCATGGATTGCATACCTCTTTTGAAAGCTTGGACACATCCTGGGAATCTCCTCCATATGCTATAGAACACATCTCTTGCACTGGCTTCATGCTCTCTTGCACTTCATCTTCGAGCTGATTTACACTGTCATCAAGTCCTTCATCATCGATTGGCCCTTCAAGGTCGCTCAACACTTCCTTCTGTCCAGCTTCAATCTCCTGCTCTTCAATCACCTCTTCTACCGCTGCACCATGCTCCTCCATGGAAGAGAGAAACTCGTCCTCTATCACATTCGTCTTTAGTTCCGCCATAGACACGGCTGCTTTATCCCTCTTGGCAAAACTCTGCACATGTTGCACCACCATGGTACATTCCACCGCTATTCTCATCAGCACTGCCATTAGCATGGCACCACATACCACCTCCACCTGCATTCCATCATCTGTAGGTCTAGACCGCACCTTTTGGATTTCATCAAACATCTCAGCTTGCTCTGTTCCCTGCTCTTCTTGCACATGGGATAGTACCATATCATCAAACATATAAGAGGGCAGCTTTACCTTTACCAATTTGGGTTCATCAGATTCCGTCTCTTCGTCATAGGATGTGTACCCATCGGCTCTATCATCCTCGCTTGTCTCCTAGAAAATTGAGCTTGTATCCTCATCTGCATCGGCATCATATACCGATTCCGTGTCAGCATCTGCATCCATTTGTTGCTCCACAAAAGCTTGACTGTCTTCACCACTTGGCAAACTTTCTTCATCAGCTTTTGAACCCTTGGTATCTGCATCTCGATTGCATTCTGCTACCTTTTCATGGAAACTTTCAACAAGACCATGCTTTACCTCTTCAATCCGTACTGGAACCTCCACATCTACTACCACTTTTGCATCTTGGTTCACCTCGACATGGAGCTTCTCCTCGTTGACAAGCTCTTCCACCCTCGGCACATGCACATCACACACTGGAAACCTCCAAGGAACATAACCAATAGTAGGTCTTATCTCCACAGGCCTTGCCTTTTGCATAACTGGAACCACCTTTGGCTGGACCCAAGAGCACTCTGCTACCTCCGCAACAATAGGCATATAATCTGCTGGCTTTAGCATACCCAACTCCAACTTTCGCTTCACCTTTCTGCTCTTTATCTTTGCCAGATAGACCATGTCTTCATAGGTATCGGCACCAACTTTGACCTTTTCTCTAATCCTCGGATGCAAGCACTCTAACAGCTTTGAAAGCTTCAAAGATTGATTTCTTTTGACCCCAGTAGCAATCTCTAACTGCTTCCAACAAACTTCAAACTGCTCAATGAAAAGAGAGAAATCTTTACTTACATCTTGCTGTACCGCTTTTAGCCTTGCACCGGCTTTTTCGCCGTAATCACCTCTCGAAACCGCTCCCAAAACTGACTCTGCAACCTTTGCCATGATTCTCGATCACTGCTCTCTAGGCCATCGAACCACACCTTGGCTCATCCTCGCATCAACAGAGGCACCGTCTATAACCTTTGCGCATTTGTCGACATACGCATCGACAACAACCATAATTCAAAATCTGCTAACCAATCCTCGGGATCTTCGACGCCCGTAATATGGGGCCAAAACCTGGCTCTACCATCTCTGTCAACTTCAAATCCGACCATTAAACATCTCGACCATTCGCCAACCGCTTTGTTGGCCAAAAAACACCACTTTGAACCTCAAATTGGAGCATCAGACAGCTCCTCCGTGGGGGCACCAGAAGATGGAGAGGGGGAAAGGGGAACACACCCAGCACACAACACAATGCCTCAATATAGCCTAGGGTATACACAACACCCCAATCCACTAGAGTTCACCTTCAAAACTCAACACTACCCGCAAGCAAACCACCGCTTTCACACAACCACACGCACATACGCCTTGCAATGCACCAGACAGACTCAATCACTCCGCTCCGCTCAATTCACAGCCTTCCACACTCACACAACCTCTCTCTATCTCTCTTTGCACGACAAACCTCGGGGGGGCACACACGCAGACACACGCTCGGAAACACACGCACACAAGCAGAGTGTTTAATGCAAGTGCCAATTATGGGACACTCTATATGTTTATGAAAATTTGTTGAACAAAAGCATGCAGTGTAAGAGATGGAGATGATGGGTGCTTCAAGGAACAAATGTAGCATGTGTGACATCAACGGATGTCTCAATAGCTTCCACATTTCCAAGAAAGGTTTTCAATGTAGAAGCTTCTCCTCTCATACCTCACTCTGCTTTGAGTGCGTGTTGTCTTTTAGAATTCCTCCACTTCACTTCACCACTATACTACAACAACTTTGACTCTTATGCTCATCTATACCAGCATGAGCCACACAATGTAATTATGCTCAACTTTTCTAGCTTGAGCAGTACCTAGAATAACTAAGACGCTTAGACCACATAGAATACTACATGAAGGTTTAGGACTAACACCTCGCTCATTTAGTGGCTTAGCTACCAAACTCTGACTTTTATGCCATGTATTTTTTATGGCGACTTGGACTTACCTGTTCAAGGCCAGAAACCCAATTCCATAAGTTCTAGAAATTTAGGCCTTTTCCATTGTGTTGGTCTCTAGATGCCACCATTTTGTCAATTAAGCTGCATACTTTGTCTCCTCTTGACTTGCTTGTTGTATGTCGTCACTACTTTGTGTAACAAGATTTTCAGCTGATGTAGAGACTTTGATTTGTGTGGGCTCTTTGTGATTGAGTTTCTACTAGAAATTCTGGAACCCATCTTGTTTTTGGTTCTTGTGCGATAGTCTTTTGCATTTGCTTATTTCTCTTGATGAGTTGATTGACACTAGGCTTCAGTAGCTATAACTGATTGTTTCCTTTGTAGGAGCCTTGATTTTTGAGTTGATGACAAGGTATCCATCTAGAGATATCATCAGCCTTGGTTGTAATTGGCTTTTGGTTGTCATTGCTTGCCTTTGGATAGAAGCCTGTGCTGCATGATTTCTCTTAGTTGTTCCAGATTGCACTACAACTTTTGGTAACCATATTTGAGTGGTACCTTCATAAAATCCTTGTGCTTTGAGTAGCTTCACTGGAATCATAGGTTGTTGTATCTATTTGGGTTGGGTAGCTCGGTTGAAGTATGACTTTGGTGCCCATACTTGTTGTGTTGCTTGCTTGGAAGGTCTTTTCTTCTCCCTTTTGTGGTTTTTCTTTATCCTGTTTGAGTTGTTTGTCTTCCATTGTTGATAGCTCCATTTTCTCTTTGTAGAGCAAGCTGCTTGAGGTGAGTAAATCCAAGTTGTTACTTTAGGCTTTTTGGACCAAACTTTATTATTTCCTTTGAAGTAGCCATGAGCAGTGATTGAGTCATTTGATGCTACCTACCCTCTGTCTTTTTGTTGTTGAGGTTGAACTTGTGCTACATGTATCCAAACTGGGTCTTTGACTTGGATGTGCTCTTTGGATACTAGCACTTGCTTGAATTTCTTTGGCTTCTTATGGATGATTTTTTGTGATGGAAACTTTGGTTGATAGACTTTTTGTTTTGGTTTCCATTGCATTGTTGATGGTTTGGCTCTTGATGTAGAGGCTTCACAGGAAGTTTGATAGAAGATCATTGAGGTTAAAGTCGTCTTGTGAGGTTGATATACAATAGTGTTTACTTTTGCTTCACCTTTTCTCTTGATTGTTGGTTTCTCCTTTTTTGCATTGACTTGAGGTTCTTTTGGGGTTTTCGATGGTGTTGTTGTTGAACATTTTCCTTGTGTTTGAAAGAAGATGTTCCTCCAGCTTTCTGTCAGGATCCAACTCTCTTTGATATGATGGGAGTCAATTATGTGGAAAATATCCTTATACTCCCGGGTACTCAACCTGAGTACGGATTCGGCCAGTCCAAAGCTAGGAATTGGCATTCTTAAACTTGTGTTCACTATTTCTTCTAGCTTCTGATTGGAGGCTTTCCCATCATGATCCATGTTCCGAAAGATATTAAATTCTTTGTTGCCTCCGGATCTATCACAACTGAACATGTGATTTTAAGTCCTGTTTCTTCGCTTATGCTGAGTTTGATCTTCGTAAGAGACAGTTGATCTTCTCCCTTGTCCATGTATTTCTTTTGACCTTGAGTTTGCTGAACATTTAACGTTGAACTTGGAAACTTTGCTTCTTCATATGCTTTCATTTGCACTTTTTTTTGGAATTGACTTCTTTGGAACTAGCTTTTGTCAATCCTTTAGGTATGTCAATGATGAGATATTCTCGTGGTTCCTTTGCATCCTTTGTTTTCAATTTGGCTTCATGCTGCATGACAGAGCCATTTTTCTCACCTTTTTTGCTTTCACACTCACAAAACTTGCTAGCTTCGTTCAACACCTTTATTGTAAATAAGGGAGCTATATCATAGCCATCTTCCTCTCGCAAAATTTGGTGTTGGTTGTCTCATGTACACAAACATCAAGGGGTGCTAGTATTGATCCCATCCAAAGGGTTCAAACAAATCCTGTAGAAATGGTTCCTTAATGTAAGCTTCATCTTCTACGAAACACTCTAGGATGCAATCTTACTTTCTAAGACTCCCGCATCCTGATGCTTTGCACATCCAAATATGCACTTTGCTTTGCAACCAAGCAGGTACCTCGTTTTCCTCTTAAATTGTGGAGTGTAATTCTTCCCCCCGAGGTTCGCTCTACCTCTCTATAAATATGATATTTGACACTAATTTTTTGTGTGACCTCTTTCTGTCTCAAGCAGATATAGTCATAGCCCCAATCTTGTACCATTTTGAGCTGATGCATGAATGGCTTGCCCAATATGATGTCAAAGTTGCTGCTCTTGTGAAAATCCATTATGGCAAAGGTATGCTCATACTCTATGCCACACGAGGTTGTAATGATTTGTTCTAAAATTCCTATCGGTTTCTCCATGTATCCATATACTAATTCCAAGTTCAGTTGAGTTTTTGTAAGAGTAGGCTTTTCCCATTTTTTCAATATTTCTTTGGTTGCAATGGCAATTCCTATCCCACTATCTAATATAGCAATTGTCTTTACTCCTTTATACTCAAGTGGTAAGGTGGTGTTTCTCTCTTCTCCTTCATAGTAGTCACCCACCTTATTTAATACTGGTACTGGCTTTGTCTGTGGTTTCTTAGGTGAGGTGTCATCCATGTTTTTGTTCGCAAGTTGGGCATGTGAAGAGATTTTCAACCTCATGTTTTCCAGGTTTCTGTCCATTTGGCCCCACAGATGCGATCTATTTTTTTTCGTAGCTTTAAGAGATAAAGTGTGCATTGTATAGAGATTATGTAAACTTTGTATGTTGTGTAGAGCTCAAACTCTCACTCATACAAGGTGTTTATTTTTTAGGAAACACTTGCTACGTGCTCAGTTTAATAACATGTAGAAGTGAACTAGTGATATAATTTAGAGATTACCGTTGTGTGCAGAGTGTACTCTCACATGAGGTTATTTGTCATAGAAATATAATAGAATAGAGGTCAGTTTTATTAAGGTAAGTTTGATTTTGACACGTAGATACTTTCTCACCTTAAAGTGAACATAGATAGAAATTTTGTTGTCTTGTGTAGATCCACCACATTATGCTCTCACTGGAATCAAAATTTAGGAATCTCATGTTCAAATACATTGATATTACATTATCTTTATTTGGATTGCTACATCTACCATAATGTGTGATTGTACATGTGCATCAAATGCAGATAGATTAGCTTTTAAAGATCTACCGTGGAGTGTGAGAACTTCATTTTTGCACTTCACATTGCAATTAATCCTCATTTCCAATGAGAATCAATTGCAATATTTGATCAATATTATTGATTATTGTAATGTGTGAAAGCTTTATGCTTGCACTTTAGATAAATTGATCTAGTGCAATGGATTAAAATTATTGATTATTGTAATGTGTGAAAGACAAAAGCTTACACTTTACATGAATCAATATCGTGCAATGTGATTGAAACGTTTTGTTTGAAGTGATGAAGTTATTTAGTGCATCAAAATATGGTTTGATTGACATGAATTTATTGAATAATGAAAAGAATATTATTGCCTTTTGTTAATTGATAATGTAGTGCAATACTAATTGATAAGGTCTCCCCAATCTTAGAAAAACCAAAATTCTTTCAAAACATATTAAGTGCATAAGTGGAGGTTGAGTTTAGGAAATGAAAAGACAAACGAAGGTGGAAACTCAAAAGACAGATGAAGGTGGAGAGTCAAAAGTTATATGAAAGTGGAAAGTCAAAAGACCTTTTGTATCCATATAAAGAGGTGTTTCTCTTCTCCTTTCTTTTCCCTTTGGCGTTTTATTCTCTTTAAAGTGTTCTCTCTCTCTTTGTCTCTCTCTCTCTCTCTCTCTCTCTCTCTCTCTCTCTCTCTCTCTCTCTCTCTCTTGCAATGTTGTATCCGTCCTTCCCGGCTAATACAATTGTAAATATACATTCTTCATCATTGCCCATTGCTATGTGCTATAAAGTAGCGCATCATTTTTGTTGTTGTTGAGGGAATATTTGAATTAGGAATACCTTTTAATTTTTTTGTAGCCATTATGAGTAATTTTTTAATAATTGATAATGTGGATAGATTCTAATAACTATATTGATCAATAGAGCATTGCTTGTGTAGTTTGTTTCTTTGAATTAATTTTGACCTCAAAATTAATAAGTGGATTTGTTGATCTGGCAGCTTAAATTTATCTGTCAGCATGGTGAAAGGATGTGAGTGGAGTTATGTCCACGAACTGCATGCTGGAAAGAATAAATCTCGATTGAAATTCAAGACATGTGGTCGTGAGTTCAGTGGTAATGCGACCAGAATCAAAGAGAATTTGTTTAAAGTCCCTGGTAATGTGTTTAAGTGTACAACACCGCCAAGAGATATTCATGCTAGATTTCCAAAGTACACTCACATTGCAGAGAAAATTCTTGCAGCTAAAAAGAAGAGTGTTAATGCCAAACAAGCTGCAATGGATGTTGAGATGTCTTTTGTCAATGAGAGGACAGAGCATGTGCCTACAAAAGCAAATGATCACACTCCCCAGTCAATTCCTTTTCACGGACATGCTTCAACGTTAGCAACAACAAATCCTAGCTCAATTAAAGTAAGTAAAGCATTATCTAATGTCCAAATGCTACATGAAGTGATAGATAAGCAATGGTTTCTTGAGTTTCACTTGAAATGGACGCAAGATTTTGTGGTGTGTGGTATATGATTCACTGCTATGCACGGCCCCATCTTTCAAGATGCTTTAATGAGCATATCCAAAAAAGGGTTTGTGCTTCCTAATTATAATAAGATGCACACAGAGTATCTAGATAAAGTGAAAGATAGTGTTGAAGCCATCCTGAAGCGCACGGCGGTGGAATTTGTTCCTGCATATGGTTGCACCATAGAGTTGGATGGATGGACCAATTGTCAAAAGAAGCCGCTCATCAATGGGATGCTTATATATCCTAGAGGGTCTTTGTTTGTAGAATCCATTGATACCTCTTTAAAAGAGAAGACCAGTGATTATGGAAGTGCCCTTCTCCTAAAAATTTGGAAGAGTTATAGAGGATATGTAGGTTTTTATGGAAGGTTCGTTAAAAACTATGCTAACATTGTTGTTCCCATGATGGACCAACTAAAAGTCAAAGGCAAGACCTTTCAGTGGGGACCCGCTCAGCAGCATAGTTTTGATACGCTCAAGGATGCATTAGTTGCAACACCAATTCTAGCTATTGTAGATCCTTTGAAAGAATTCATTTTGGAAACGGATGTGAGTGACCATGATATTGGACCAGTCCTACTATAAGAACGTCGGCCAATTGCAGTACAAAGAAAGAAGCTTGATTCAGCAGTAAAATTATTTTTCTTGTGAACGCAAACTCTATGCAGTAGTGTCTACCTTGAAAACATGGAGACATTATTTGTATGGCGCTCAATTTGAGATTTTGTTTGACCATGAAAGCATATAATGATTTACACAACAAACCGATTTGAAGGGTCAAAAATCCAGGTGAACTGAGATTCCTCAGGAATATGACGCAAAGCTTCGGTATTATAAAGGACAATACAATGTGGTGTCTTGTTGGGGGTCCCATCGTTGCAATAGCTCCAATGACCAACAAAATTGTCAATATAGAGGGATGAGCTACCCAACTAGGACATGGAAACACTCACATGGTTAGTGATCTAATCGTGGAAACACAAATGATTAACTCTACAAGGTGAGCTTTTTGGCCTATGGAGGAGCTAAACCGCAATAAAGGGCAATCTCCATATCCACTTCTCTTCACCTCTAATCAACCTAGTCACACACACTACCATTGCAAGATGAACACAACACTAATCCTATCATGCAACAAACTAATTGCAAGCACACACACATAGATCTATTCAGCACCACACTCCAATGTAACCTACATGCACACACAAGCAAAAGAGGGCAATCACACAAGATTAGAGAGGGATTAACCACTAATTAGTTAAGATCTAGTTAATCTAAGCATCATAGGCAATCATAAGAACTAAGAGAGAGGCATAGTGAGAGAGAATGAATCATTGCTTAGTGTTAATCAAGTCTCATGAGCAAGGAGAAGCTCAAAGACTCCATAGCCACACACCTCAAGAACTCTCACCAAAGAGTGCTCTCAACAAATGAGCTTGAGAACCCTAATTTCTTTTACACACTGCCTTATATACCTATGGTAAAAATGTGGAATGTTCGGGCACCCAAGGTCTTTAGGGCTCCACCACTTACTGTATTTGCAACCTAGGCACAATAATTGACCTGTTCTTTGCATCTTGGAACTCATATTGAACCCAAAACACATTAAAATATTACAATGGATTGAAATAAAATGGGAATTTACAATACGTAACCATTTTGGGTAAATGTGAAAAATGTGTAACTCCAATCTATACTGCTTCTTCACTTTGATCTCCAATGTGCATTCGTACGTCTTCAATCTTTAGTAGCTTCTATTAGCTGATGTTGACTCGGTTAACATTCCCCCCTTCCAATTTTAGTGCTCGTCCTCAGGCACTGTGGAAAATGTTTGTGGAGGTTGTAGAAGGTTTTTGATTGGTTGTTGATGGCTGATATTTTCATTGGTCGTTGAATTTGTTGATGAGGTTTAATTTGTAGTAGCATTTTCATTGTTCTAAATAGTCTGATGTGAGAGATGATGTTGCATTTTTCCGTTGTAATATAATAATGATGAGGCTATTGTTTATTTATGAAAAGTATGTACAAGGAAAGTGGAATGATGAGGTTCAAAATTAGGGTCTAATACCTGGATGACTAAAGGGAAAAAACACATTGGAAAAAAAGTGCCTTTGGGATATGCGTATTATTGGAGTACTTATTAGCATGGGATATGTTAATAAAGTACTCAAGGGATTATTTGCTGATAGGTATGAAATTAAAAAACATAGGAAATATGAAAGGGTAGCATGATGGAACATGGGTTTGCCTGTTGTAGTCCACTCAAGGTGCATAGGTGGAAGCAAAAAAGAGTGTCTAATGCATATGTCCAATGGTGGGATATCCTATTTATGCATACACAAAAATGCATGGAAAACAATATGTTGTGCAATAGAGATTTTGAGGGGTTATTCAAAAAGATGGTGTAGCTATAAAAGCATATGACATGGATTTGCAAGCTCGCACCCCTTTAAGAATGGTTTTCGTTGACAAGGATATGTGCTCTCATCTTACTGTGCACTGTGCGTGAGTGTTGGACTCTATGACACTCCACCAATTGTAAGTTATTAGACTTCGACTCTTATGCTCATCTCATCCAGCATGAGCGACATGCTTAGATATGCTCAACTCTTCCAGCTTGAGCGTAAGCCTAAAACATACGACTCTTAGCACATAGTTTATTATGACTTGAAGCTTTGGGACTAATGCTTTGCTCATTTTATGGCTCAGCAACCCGACTCTGACTATGCCAAAGAGTGTTTCTTGCACCTTGGCAACTTGAATTTTCACACTCTTGTGCTTACTTCAAACATTTCTTCAGGTAAAAGTAAGCTTGAATCCTCAAAAAGAGGATTAGTGAAGGACCAAGTTGGCATCGAAGGTTTATTTTGCCATACCTGTTCTATCATCTTTGAATCTGCATTCCTGTTGGTTGGGTTGTCCTTCTTTGACCGTGAAGACTTTATAATTTGTTTGATTCTCCAATTGGGCCTGTTGATAGGAGTCTTTGATGTTGTTGTAGGCCTTTGTTCACTGTCGGCATTTGGATTTTGAGTAGGAGCATTGGAAGACTTTGGAATCCAAATCTCTTGATGACCTTTGTGTCTCCATTGTTGAGCTGTAGGTCTTGTTGAGTTCTTGAGATCTTCAAGCAGTTATGGTGTAGTTGCAATTGACTTTTGGTTGACTGGTAGCCAAATTTTTGTATAATCCGTGTAAAATCCTTCTCTAAGAGGAACATTTTTTGAGATCTGTCTTTGTTCTGTATCCTCTTGAGAGTTGTGGTAGACATTAGCATCTTTCAATGTCGTTTTGTTGTATATTTTCTTCTTAGGTATCCTAGGATATTGTCAAGGTTGATACCTAGTGGGTCTTCTTTCTTGGGAGGGTCTTGAAGTTACTTTGTATGCTCTAACCTGAGGTTTTGGCACCCATATCTGTCTATTACCTGCATAGTACTCTTGTTCTTTTAAGCTCCATTTTGATGCTATCCATCCCATGTGTTTGTCTTTTTGTGTTGATTTCATGTCCTTAATCCACACCCGATCATTGAATTTGACTAAACTGCTCTGAACAAACACTTGCTTGACGTTTCTTTGCTTTCTTGAGTACTTGGGTTGATATATCTTTGATTTTCTGGATGTCTCCTTAGAGGTTTCCTTTGGGTCAGCAATTGCCTTGAAATTTTAAAAGCCTGACTTGCTTGAAGAAGCTGATCCATGAGGGTTCTTTGATGTAGAGGCATATGCTATCACATCTTCTTTACTAGTTGGTGGAAGTTCCACTTTAGATTTACCTTTGTCTGCAAAATTTGTCTTCGATCCTTGTGAATTTTGCAACTATTAATCTAGAATTTTTGGTTCTATTGAAGATCTTTGTCCAACTTTTTCCATGGTCTCATCTTGATCTAATTGTGTCTTTATGGAGGGTATCTTGAGACATTGTCTTCCACTCTGACTTGCAACAACCGATTTAGCTGGAAATGTATGTTTGATCTTTGGACTTCCTATTTCTTCTTGGTTGATTGCAACCTCGATCTTCAAAACTTCTGGATTTGATGGAATTCTTTGCTCAATAGCTATCATGGTTTCTCTTTGCTCTGTTTTATCTGCACTCACTATTGCCTGAATTGAGTTAACCTCTTCTGAAGTTCTATTTGATGGAGCTGAATCATCTTCAATAGGATTTGCTTTGGCATCGGTCTTCATTTTAACTGTGGTTGAGGACTTTGTGCTATCGTCCACGGGTGACGAGTCTTGGTCTTCATTCTTTGATGTCTGTGATGACTCCGTCATGTTTGAACTTTGTATCTCTAGCATCTTCTGGGCCATTGGCATTCCCATTATGATGTCATGTGGCATATCTTTTGCTGTGATCACATGGAATTGAGCTATGATGATCTGTGAACTTACTTCAATGGTGGTGGAGATGATTCCCCAACATTTTGCTCGTTTGTTTCCTGATATGCTCACAAATTTAGGAGCATATTCCAGTTGTGGTTGGCCACATCTTTTCCAAGTGCAAAAAGACATGAGGTTCTTGTCTAGCTAAAAATCTAGCTTTACTTCTCTTGATAGCTTTTCTTCGTGTTCACCAACAATGTTGCACTTGATCTTCTCAGGATTTGTGTCTGAATTGACTTTTTTTGCTGTGGCAGTGTTCTTTGGTTGAACTTTATCTGCATTTTCTTTGCTTTAACCACCTGTTTCAGCTGATGTTGACTTGTATGACTGTGATATTACACTTTTTGTTTGCAATTGATGAGAATTATCCATCTGCATCTGAGTAACCTTTGATCTTAATAGATCCATTGTACTTTCTGACATAATCTGTCTCTTTGGAGGAGATTTTGGTGGTGACCTTTGTGTAGCTTTTTGGACTTTAGCTCCCATTGACTTTGACTTTTCTATCACCTGTTCTAGCAGCTTAAGGCTTTGCACCATATTTAGATAGTCTTTGACTTCAGTCGCTACCATGTGCATCTTGATATGCATATGTGAGCTTGGTTACATGTATAATTTTTGAACACTATGGGCTTTGTTGGATTTTGACTTTGATTTGTGGAGGTCATCTGAAACTTCTGTCCTTGATGATCTTCATAGAGGCATTTTCTATAGATTCCGAGGGAATCTGGCTCAATTGGAAACTTCCAACAACCATATGATCTTTCAATGGTTTCTGACTTGCAGGTGTCTGTTGGCTAGAAGCTCTAGGGCTTCTAATTGGTGTATAATTTCCTGGTACATAAGCTGCGCTTGATGGATTTACAGCTCCACCCTTCCTAGGATGATCATTATAGCCTCCTTCATTGTAAGAGTTCAAAATTATTTGGCTCTAGTTTAGTCTCACCTTCTGGGGCTGTGAAGGTATACTTTGGGTAGCACTGTTGGCATTTGGCATTTGTAAACCTTCTACATAGTTTCCTATGTATCTTCATGAAACATGACAAATTATTCCCCAAGTGAAGGTGTAGATAGCATTATATTTGCCCTGATATTGTCTATCCCATGGGTCTCCTATGATATGAGCTTCTGTGGTTTCAAGACCCAAGGCATCATAGATGCTAGACTCTCATCTATATCTAGATTGTTTTGGTCAAAGTATATGCACGTTTGGTCACAACATCGAAGCTTGATTTTTGATGGAGGAGAGTTTGGATTTGAACGGGTTTCTGGGTTCACTCGGTTAATATCCTTCAGCTCTAGAGAGGATGGGCTATAATAGAGTTTTTTCTCTAAAGTTAACGATCCTTTCTGATCTATCACTGGACACACTTCTATGAGATGGTATGTGGGCCATTCAAACACATGTTGATCCTTTTTGTACAGTTTCCCTTTTTGGTCCACATAGTGTGCATATGAATTATGTGTACCATACAAGGCTAGCATCATTCTCTTTGATGTGGCCCTTAGACTTGTGAATAATTGCACACTTGTGGCAGTGGATACAGAATCATTTGCAAACCTAACAGTCTTTTCACCTTTTGGTGATATCTCGACACCTTAACTAAATTCATGCAAAAATTTGTTGTTCAAAGAATCAATTTTAAGCTTTTCAAGCGCATGTGCATCTTTGTGCTGACTTTGAACTTGCAGTGCTTTGAATTGTGCTTCTAATGGTAATGTAGAATCATCTGATTGCATTAAAAGCAACAAGTTAGATGCACTTACATCAAGATTTGCATTTCCAATTTGCTCTGTACCTTGCTTGGCAGTTGATGTGACCCTATTGTCTAGATTTCTTGGACAATCTTCAGCAAAATGTCCACCTTTTCGTCCACAATCTGAGCAATATGCCATGACTGGTGGTATTTCAACTAGCTTTGTCATGTCAAGCTCTTGTTGAGGAGCTTCTGTTTTTGTGCTTGCCAAATTGTTGGCATCTTCTTTTAGAACACTAGCATCAAGCTGTAGACTGCTCCATCTTTACCTTTGTATCGTCTTTGGCTTAGTTCTCCAATTAGATTTGCTTCTATTGGTTGATCTATTGGATCTTGCAATTCTTGCTCTTGACTATAGATCTAACCACTGTAATCCTTGTACAATGATCCTGATTGCATATACACTAAATGGATGTTTTGCGGACTTGTGCAGATTTTTAGATAAACACTTGAGTTAATTTTTTTGCACTTCTATGTGCACTTCATCTTTGAGCTTGCAATACCTGGCTCCACTAAAGTCTGTGAACATCTGGGAGTTCCTTGAGTCTAGCTTTACTTTGATCAATAGGATCTTGGCTCCTGTGTTGCTTTTGCTACTCATTAGATATCTATGGTCTTCTAAATCTATGTACAAGACTTGTCTCCATTGTAGCCATATAGTTGTAAAATTTGCTCTGTTGCAGTATTGCACGTGTTGCCACTGCTACTAGCTTGCTTGGTTGTACTTGAATTCTCTGTTCGATTTGAGTCTATGTTGGCTCAATCTACAAGAACTGTCAATTGTCACATGCTAGTGTTGATTAGCAAAATTTCTCCTGCTCGTACTAGCCTAATCTGCAATTGTATGCGAGTTCTGGCCCTGTTCGTCCAATTAGAAGCTTAATTTGCAATGCTTGATTTTGATAAATTTCAAAAGAAATTACCGCTCCGGCTTCTGTTGGTCTTTTGGCTCGTTTGATCTCATTAGCTTTTGGGGTTCGTGAATCTTCTAGCTTTGCAGTGTTTTCTCGGTGTGCGGTACACTTTTCGGCTTTCCTTTTTGGCTTTTGATTTGCTCCCTTTTGTGTTGTTTACTCGATGTGTGAGTTTTTTGCTACGCTGGGTTTTTCTGACACTTCTTGGTTTTTTCTGAGTCTTTCTGGCTCTTTCGGCGACTTTCTTTTTACTTTTTCTAATTATTTGTAAAATTTTGAATTTTCTAATTTTTAAGTCTTTTTATGATTTTTTAAAGATTTTCTTTTTGAAAGTTTAGATTTTTAGGAATTTTCTTCGTAATTTTTTACTTTTTTGTGGAATTTTTAAATTTTAATTATTTTTTGTGATTTATTTTGAAATTTCAATCAGTTTATGATTTTTCGTGACTTTTTTTGAATTTTCTACGATTTCTTTTATTTACCAGTGTTATTTTTGATTTTTTATAAGTATTTCTATTTTTAAAATTTTTCTATATTTTGTATTTTTTAAAACCTTTTTTTGTGAATTTTTTGGATTTTTTAAATTATGATTTTTTTCGTTGATTTTTATTTTTATAGAATTTTCTAAGATGTTCCTATTTTTTAATCCAGTTCTAATGCTTTTCTATTCTATTGTGTATTTTCTTATTTAATTTTTAGATTTCTTATTTTTTAATTGTTTTCTGTGTGTTTTAATGCACAACAATTAAAAATAAAAATAAAAAATTATCATTGGCTTACCTGGCTGAATCGCGTGCACGACGGTGGCGTTGAGCTGCAGGCCACTTGTGAGCGGCACACTGTACGAGGCATTTAGGGAGGAGATTGTGCACGTGCTGCAGGCGAATGATGGCCGTCGGGTCGGCTGACACATTGATTGCGGCAGCACTTTCAGTGTGCGGGTGTAGAGGCAGCAGAGCGGGAGCGGGGGACCCAGGCAGTGGGAGACAGAGAGAGAGCGAGAGAGGGAGAGTTGTGGATAGTGGGCGCTTGGCGGGACGCAAGAGAAAGAGGAGAGAGAGAGAGAGAGAGAGAGAGAGAGAGAGAGAGAGAGAGAGAGAGAGAGAGAGAGAGAGAGAGAGAGAGAGAGAGAGAGAGAGAGAGAGAGAGAGAGAGAGAGAGAGAGAGAAGGGAGAGGTGCACGCGGGTTGAGGGGAGAGAAAGTGGGAGAGAGAATAAGGGAGACAGAGAGAGAGTTAAGAGAGAGAGAGTTCGAAGACAGAGGCAATGCTATAAAAATACATTTTTTCTAATTGAAGAAAATAAGGCCAAACTTGGAATTCTACCGGTTTTTAGGTCAAAGTTTGAAGCTTTTGCCGATATTTACACAAAAACTTGTGTAAATTCGACAGTTTTCTTCAAGGGAAGCTCAAAATCTAATCGTGATTTTATGATTTTAGCCGGTAAATACATTGTACCCCGGTTTATTTTTTATATTTTATTTTTACACTGGAGAGAGGGGAAGTTAAAGAAGAGAGAGAGGGTGAGGGGTCTGTGAGGGGGAGTGTGTGTTCACACGAAACGAAACAGGACTGACGACAGAGGAAGATTTTTTAACGTCCTAGGAAACTATCCCAAGAGACCGTAAAGATCTATCCAATGAAGAGTTTTATTCACCACAAGGCACGGTATCAAAGTCCGTAAGCCGTTTTTTATTACAAAAAAAAAAATTCAAATATCTAGAAATGCCAAAATTAGGCCGAAATTTAGCTGAAAACTCCAAACATCACCAAAAAATCCCAAAATTTGCTAGAAAAGTCCAAAAAATTCCCAAAGATTTCCAAGAATCTTGGAAAATCATCATAATTCACAATCGAGCATTTTCAACACACAAAAGCACATCAGAAAATAGGAGATTTTACCAAAAATACCAATTTTGACAAAATTGTCCACCCGGTCCTCGGAAAGAGCAAAATGCTCAAAACTCAACCACGGAGGGCACGAATGGGAACAAAATGATGTCATAAATACGCACACACAAAATAGCTCGTAAAGATCACAAAATCAAATTTTTATGAAATTATCCAAATATTAATGCAAAAACTAGCAAACAATTGCCAAACAATTGCAAAGATTATCCACAAAATACCCAAATAATTTATACAAATTCTCCACACATTGGGGAATAGTGCGACCAATCAAAATTTCCAAAATCACATCAATTCAATTGCCAACAATTTTATCAATAAAATCAAGACTAGGCAAATAAACCTGCAAAATTATCAATAAAAATAGGTAAAAAATTGACGCAATTAGACTGTGTGAATCCCTGTTTTGAGCACAAAACGTAGAAATTAATCATTACACACATCATTTATGCAATCAAAACATTGAATTAACCATGCAAATTAAACACTTTTTTAGGCACACACACTCTAAAAAATTGGCAGTTTTTACCAATCTTTAGGTGCGCACACAAAATGGTTAAATTTGTCGAATTTGCAATGTGACTTCACAAATCATTAGCTGGGTGGGCATGTGCACAACACACATCAATCATCATAATTCAAAAAATCATAACGCACACATTGATTTCTAGGTGCTAAAACATGGGCAAATTAGTGCACACACACCTAAAATTAGGCATACACACACTCAATTAGAATGCACACACACTTGATTTTGGTGCACACACCTTGAAATTGACCATCCAAGTATGCAGTTAACTCAATTAGGCACCCAATTAGCAATCACAATCATCAATTAGCAATTGAAACTTGTCAAATTTAGACACCATCAATTCTTAAAAATTTCGGCATTACGACGGCATGAAATGAATAATCGCAAAATTTTCAATCCATAACATCAACATTTCATTGCATCAACATAGCATAGCATTACATTGCATCAATATTACATTCCATCATGGTGGATTTCTATACAATTTTACACATCCTTAGATTCTAGGGAGGTTGAGAAATACCACCTTAATTACCTTTCCATTGAAGATCAATTGAATGGTTGAATGCTCCAATCCCTCGTAGCAAATTAGTAAGTTAGCCAAAATTAATCAAACTAGCAAGGAGTAGGTGAGAAATTATAGTGTGTAAATACACAATTGGCAAGATACGGTCACACACTAGGGAATTATGAACACCATGCTTCATGCATACACATTTAAAATCCACAAAAACATAAACAAACAAGTGAAATTAGTGAGGGAACGCATTTGTTTATGCCACAATTACACTAGCGTAGGCCATCATCCCCGTCAACGGTGCCAAATATTGGGGGTCCCATCGTTGCAATAGCTCCAATGACCAACAAAATTGTCAATACAGTGGGATGAGCTACCCGGCTAGGGCATGGAAACACTCACACGGTTAGTGAGCTAATTGTGGCAACACAAATGGTTAACTCTACAAGGTGAGCTTCTTGGCCTATGGAGGAGCTAAGCGAAAATGAAGGGCAATCTCCATATCCACTTCTCTTCACCTCTAATCAACCCAATCACACACACTACGATTGCAAGATACACACAACACTAATCCTATCATGCATCACCCTAATCGCAAGCACACATACATAGATCTATCGAGCACAACACTCCAATAAAACCTACATGCACACACAAGCAAAAGAGGGCAAACATACAAGATTAGAGAGGGATGAACCACTAATTAGTTAAGATCTAGTTAATCTAAGCATCATACGCAATTATAAGAAGTAAGAGAGAGGCATAGTGAGAGAGAATGAATCATTGATTAGTGTTAATCAAATCTCATGAGCAAGGAGAAGCTCAAGGACTCCATAGCCACACACCTCAAGAGCTCTCACCAAAGAGTGCTCTCAACAAATGAGCTTGAAAAAACCCTAATTTCCTTTACACGCTGCCTTATATACAAAGGGTAAAAATGTGCAATGTCCAGGCGTCTAAGGCCTTTAGTGCTCCACCACTTACTGTATCTGCAACCTATGCACAATAACTGACCTGTTCTTTACATCTTGGAACTCCCATTGAGCCCATAACACATTAAAATATTACAATGGCTTGAAATAAAAAGGGAATTTACAATACATAACCATTTTGGGAAAACGTGAAAAATGTGTAACTCCAATCTTTACTACTTCTCAGTTTGATCCTCCATGTGCATTCGTACGTCTTCCATCTTTAGTAGCTTTTGTTAAGTGAAGTTGACTCAATTAACATGGCTGACGCTCTTGTCATATGCCTGAGATCAATTCTCTCTTGTTCACAAAACTTCGTAGCGAATTTTTGGATTCTCTAAAGGGAAAATTTGAGTAGGATGATGCATATTCCAAAGTGTGGAGCTATGTGCAAATGAGGGATCCTTCTCATTCCAATGCTGTTAGTGTATCGTTAACCTCCACACGCAGTTCTTCTTTGTCGATTGATGAATTAAAGCGGTGGAAGAATTTTACCATCGACAATGGGTACCTACTCCACAAGGGGAGAGTTTGTGTACCGAGACGGACACAGACATTTGGTGCCAAATTCTTTATGAATGTCATGACAGTCCGAGTGCAGGGCTTCCGGGTATTAAAAAGACTTATGCTCTCATACGACGGCAGTTTTACTGGCCAGGTTTACATGGCTTTGTTCAAGATTACGTCTTGCAGTGCCAAAAATGTCAAGTTAACAGAGCGCTTGAAAGCAGGAGGACTCTTACATCCTTTGGGGATTCCCAATGTTAAATGGGAAAGTATCTCTATGGATTTTATTGTGGGTGTACCAACCACGGTACAAGGTCATGACTCAGTATGGGTGGTCGTAGACCGGTTGATTAAACTATGTAAGTTCATTCCAACCAAATCCACGATTAAGACTCCAGAATTAACCAAGCTATTTGTGGACAGTTTATACAAGCTGTACGGCTTACCAAGTAACATTGTGAGTGATCGTGACCCCAAGTTTAGCAATCATTTTTAGAGGGATGTGTTTAAATGATTGGGTACGCAACTCAACCTCAGTACAACCGATCATCCAGAAACGGATGGTCAGACTGAACGAGTCAACCAAGTGTTAGAGGATATGCTACGCGCATACGTCAGCAAGAAACAAACAGATTGGGAAGAATATCTACCTCTTCTTGAGTTTTCTTACAATAGTGCTAAGCATGTCACGACTGGATTTAGTCCTTTCATGCTCATGTATAGTTTTCAACCTAGGTCACCTGTTATGGTGGGTTTGGCAACCAAAAAACTCCAACAGGTTAAGGATTTTCTCCAAGACCAAATGGATATGCTGAAACTTCCTCGTGAGAACGACTGACAAGAGCAGGATCAATATAAGAAGTACGCTCATGAGAAACATTGGCAAGTTACCTTTGAGGAAGGGAAGGATGTATTTTTACGTGTGGCAGAGCATTTAGAAAGTTTGAAAGCTGGGCCAACACCTAAATTATCTCCACGATATTGTGGGCCTTTCAAAATACTCAAGCAAGTTGGTGATTGTGCCTACAAACTATCGTTAGCTACACATTCTTGTATCCATCCGATGTTTCATGTAAGACGTTTACGTGAGCGATCCCATGGGGACAACAATGTCATTGATTGGTTGATTTCGTTGAACCTCCTACCCTACCTCATGAACCAAGATCTACCTTAGGAAGGTGCCACTTGGAAAAAAATTAGTTCTCTTAAGAAGAAGTTTCCCACTTTGGTTTTTGAGGACAAAAACTCTTCCTTAAGGGAGAGTAATGTCAGAACAAGGGCAAGGCCAAGGAGTCACGGACTGGGCCAGGGGCCAGTCTAGGTAGTGTGGACAAGGGGATCTAGCTAGGGAATAAGGCTAGGAGCCTGCCTTTATATTGGGAGGTTGGGAGGAGGATACTAGGTCTAGTCACCCAAGAGCTTACATACACCTATCCACATGTTTCGGCACCAATTTCTCATGCTCCCCCACCTTTTGTGACTTATCCTCAATCTACATCTACCACTCCACCTTCCATGCATCACGAGGGCGGGAATGGTTATGATAGCACTTCATCTAGTATAGGGGACTTGAAGGACATGCTGACTAATTACATGAACCAGTTGAATGAAAACATGAAAGCTGTGACTATAGATGTGAGCTTTTTGAACCGCCAAGAAAATTTGTTGTTTGCTTGTCGCCCTGAACCTAATCCCACTAAGACTGTGTGTTGAGCTTGTGGTGTACCTGAACATCTTTCCAAAGCTTTTCCCACTGTTACCTACACTTATGAGAGATGTTTGGGTAGGGGTCACGTTGAAGATAATTATTATATTAAGATAAACTAAATTATTAATAGCAATTCTACAATACCACTGCCTCACCCCATAAACCATCGTAGCAGGAATGAGAGACCTCCAGGCCCTAGTTGGACACTTCTATAGAGAGGGTCTCCTAGTTCTCCTACCATGGATTCTTCTAGTTTGGCACCCACAACAACCAGTAATCTATTAGTTAATATGATTGATGTTGCTGCATTGCGGCTTATGCATGCCATTACACAAAAGGGAAAAAGGAAAGTTGTTGAGGAGAAGAGGGATCATACACCTGATGTCGCTACCCACCCACCCACCCGTGTTGTTGTTCCCACTCTAGACCCTTCCGCCCAACCTCGTCATGTTTGTTCTTGGCCTACCCAAAGTAAGTTATTTCCTCCTATTCTTTCTTTTGACTTTGTTGCTTCTCTTAGTCGAGTGGAGTTTACCATGTCCCTACCACAATACCTTCTCACCTCACCTTCTAGACGTGCCCTTTTGAGAAGGTACTACAGAGATTTGGGTTCTTTGAAGGGGGTGAATACTATTCTTACTGCCGTTCAAAAGGTGGATTCCCTTATTATTGAGCAAGAGTGTCCCTGAGTGGAGTGCATGATCCACCAGCTTGTGATCCCACATACTATAGTAGATGGCAAGAAATATACATAGAGATGTCTTGTACAAGAGTTACCACAAGAAGAGAGATTATCAGATCTCTTTAAAGAGGGCTTGGAGAACAAAACTCTCAAAATGAATCTACACCTAAAATCATGCACCACATTTGATAAATTCACAAGAGAAACATTGTATCTAGTTTACAACTGTAGGGTCTATGCAGAGGTATCGAGAGATATAGACAAGATAAGAAGTATTGCCTCTTCTACCACAAGTGAATCCACTTTGAAGTAGAGTTTTTAAGCCCCAACAATACCAAATGTTGATCAAGTGGTCAAGGAAGTGATTAGAAGGATGCACCATAAGTATTCAAAAACCCCAAACCTATGACAACCTTCAAGAAGAGAAAATGTACCACAAGTCTTAAAATGGTGTGCTATTGATCAGAACTTTACCAATCATGAGACAAAAGATTGATTTTACAACAAGAACTAAGAAATCACTCTATATGGATTTTTTGTATTCAAATATCTTGATGAGAGTAGTGATTCATGGGTTTTATCAAAATCAAGAAGTTAAATACTACAAGAAAGAGCACTTGTCCTGGAAAAAAGGTGACTTCTTAGCTTCAGTTGAACACTCCAAAATCAACAAGAAAATTGACCATAGAAACGTGGGAAACGATTAATCGATGCCAAAATTATAAAAAAACATGTTTGTGTTTTATACATTAAACCACAATATAACTTATTTCATTGGCACTTGTAGAGGTCAAGAAATTGAGGACTTCAACTTTATAGTTTTATTGCCAGCAGGCTAGTAAAGGTCAATTGTTAATACCATAGTTAATCCTCTTAATTCCGCCTAGTCAAGTTAGAACTGTGTACTCATTTATTGAAGAACTAGGTGTACAAGAAGAAGTAGAACTATGGTCATCATCAACATCACTCTCAATTTCTAAAGTAGCCCTAGTGGATAAGCAGACAAAACCACTCGGGAAGATTCTTAACCTTGCAAAAATTGTCCTCTAGGGATCGATATTAATAACAGAGTTGGTATGCAATAATTAAGGTCTCCCTAAAAGAAGCTGGTATTGCCCAAGTCCTGGACCAAGGCACAAAACATAATAGTCAATGTCCACAGTTTAGCTAGCCATAGTAACAGCCCTGGATGAAACCTTCAACACTCACAGAATGGTGATCGCCCATGCATAACCCAGAAATAGGAACTCCATTGAAAGATAGCTCAAGTCTTGCAAAGGTGGTGTACTTCAAAACATTGAAGCCCAGTCCGAAGCAAAGTAAAGCTTCCTTCACTTTTTTATTTTTCTTCTACTTAAAATCATATATTTGGGACTTTGTGTTGTGGTTGATTCCCCTTTTAGAGAGTTCCTAAAATTCTAGTACATAATCTGGACCAAAGTTACATTGAATCAATAACAAAGATGACATGGCTTCGAGATCATAATCAAATAATAGAACTCAATGTATAGATCATTCGGATCAAAATTACATGGAATCAATAACAAATCTTCCCGAAAAAAAAAGATTAATGACATCAAAAAAGGGCTTCAACAAGGTGTGGTTGGCTATGAGGGCACCCGTTAGATGCATCAACCAAACACTAGATGACATGGAGTCATTTTAAATAATATAGACTCCAAGAATGGGTTTTCTATAGATGAGGGTATAAATAAAGCCACTCTAAAATTGGCACCACCTACAAACTATAAGGGGGTTTGGAGACTCATGGGCCATGTTGGATATTATTGGAGGTTTACTTTACACTTTGATAAGATAGCTCATCCATTGTAAAAGCTTCTTATTGAATTTAAATGGATAGAGAAACATGATTGTGCTTATGAGTTATTGAAGAAGTCCTTGATAAGTGACCCAATTTTATGAGTGCTTGATTGAAATAAAAAATTGTCCACTGGTCCTTGCATCTGCTTTTTGTGTCGCTTTGGATTCATCCCTTTTTATGAGATAGCCCGTAGTCACAATGATATATTGGGTATGGGTGCGATACGCAGGGGGTGAAATAAACCCCACAAAATCAATTCCCCATTCTGCAAATTCTCGTGCTCCCATCATTGGCCGTAGTGGCATCTCATCTCTCTTTATTGACACCTTAGTGTGCTGACATGCGTCACAATGTTTTACAAATTCCTCAGCATCCATGTGCAATGTAGGCAATCATACCCCTGCGGTTAAGACAATTTTTGTATCTTATCGGGCCGTCTTATTTCCTAAGAACTGGCCTCCACTTATTCCTCCATGTGAGTGTTCTAGAATCAACAGGTATTCACTTTCACTTGCACAGATTCTAAGTTGATTGTCCTTTCCCCGCTTGTAGAGTTGATTTTCAATTAAAATAAAGTCTCGAGCCTCCAACTCTATAGCCCTTTGTCGCGATTTTGCTATGTTTTTAGGAAATTTTCTTGTTGTTAAGAAATCAATGATATATTGACTCCATGCAGGTGCAATGGTTACCTGAAACAATGTCGCGTGAACCACCGGTCGTTTGACACTACATATAGTAGAATTGTTAACATAAGCATGTGTATCCGCATACATAGTTGGCCAATAAACTCCTAAGTGTTTCAATCTTTGGTGTGTTTTCATTGTTGAACAATGAAATGCACAGTCTTGGATGTGTGCTTCTTCAAGATAACACTCGAATTCCTATGGATTTATACATAATCGTAGAATTTGGTCCGAGCCTAGATGGTACAGTCGTCCCGCAATCATCTGAAAGTTTTTTGTTTGTCGAAATTTTTGTTGTTTAGATCCCTCTTCCTTTTTATCAAATCTACCTCCAAAGGAAAGAATGTTAACAATTTCCTAATACCATTTGGGTATCATTTCAATATTGAAAAGATAAGCGTCAGGTATGTCATCATCTACTCCTTCAGAAGCTTCCCCGTTTTGCAGTCTTGAAAGATGATCTGCTCGTAGATGAGTTTTACCTTTTTTGACTACCATTGTGAAGTCAAACTCTAGCAATATAATAAACCAGCGTACAATTCTCCCGGTGTTGCATGGTTTATTTACTAGATACAGAAGAGCTTGATGATCTGTGAAGAACACAAATTTGTTTGCAAGAAAGTAATGCTGAAATTTCTTTACAACATATATCATTCCTAATCTCTCTCTTTCAATGGTGGTGTAGTTCTTTTTTGCACTATTTAGCTGTCGGCTCGCAAAACATACCAGGAAATCCATTGTTCCGTCTCCAGGTTAAGCCAGAATACTCCCAATTGTGTATGTAGAGGCATCAATTGTTGAGATGTAGAGAGAAAGAGAGACAGACGAGACAAGAGACACACCATATACGCTCCCAAAGACTGATTCATATTGAGGACAAGATACAAATATATAGGTGAGACCAAGTTGAGTAGAGTGAGCCATATATAGCTCCAACACCCCCACTCAAACAAAGGTCTCTAGCTTTGGATGAAAAAACCCTTGGGGAGTTCAAGGGAAAAACCTAAGCCCCTATACAATGTGAAAATATGAACCAGCGATGATGATGTGAAAGTGAATTGTGCATCTATGTTCAAATATTCAAGTGACTTAGAGATCACAATGTGCAAATGTGGAGTGTGCATAGTGCATGGTACCTAAAAGATTACAATGTCATATGTACAAAGCTATTACAATAGCAAAGAAGCTAATCTAGAAAGAGTGAGGTCGAAGCAACTCCAAGCTCCGAGCGCAAGAGGATGAAACGTGACTCGTTGAGGCCTTTGGTCAAAATGTCTGCAATCATCTGGTCACTTGGACAGTGTTCAACCATAATGGTTCCTTTGCGTACTTCATACCTGACATAATGATAATGGACAGCAATGTGCTTTGACTTATTATGTTGAACATAGTATTTTGCAAGACTAATAGCACTTTGGTTGTCACACCGCAAGGGTGTGCTAGAAAGAGGAGAGTGACCAATATCAACCAGCATTTTTCGAAGCCAAATCAACTCACGAGCTGCAAGTGATGCCGCAACATATTCTGACTCAGTCGTAGAAACTGCAACACAACGTTGTTTCTTGCTAGTCCAAGAAACAAGACAACCATTTATAAAGAAGCAATTTCCACTAGTAGATCGCATAGATAAATGTGATCTTGCCTAGTCTGCATCTGTGTAACCCAAAAGAGAAAGAGATTGCATAGAATCCGATGTGAGTTGTCGTCGATAGACTAAACCAAAATCTGTAGTGCCTTTCAAGTATTTCAACACACGCTTTGCAGCAGACCAATGCTTAAGAGAAGGACATGCAAGATGTTGTCCAAGATAATTAGCAGCAAACAGAATATCAGGACGAGTGTTCATGCCAAAAAACTGAAGACATCCAATCAAGTTAGCATAAGGTTGATTTGTGACAAGTTGACCGCCATTGTCAGAAGTGTTCTTCGTAGAGCTTGCAAGACAAGGTGTGTTGGCTGAATGTGCAGATTCCATACCAAATTTTTGAATAGTATCTGCAATAAACTTTGATTGTCGAAGGAATAAAATACCTTTTGTACGGTTCCGTTGGATTTGAATCCCAAGACACGAGTGAATCTCTCCAAGATCCACCATATCAAATGCAGAAGACAATAACTTTTTCACTTGCTGAAGAAATCCCAAATCATTGGAAACAAGGATGGTATCATCCACATAAAGAGCAAGAATCACAAAACTGCTACCTTGGCGTTTTATGTATAAGTTGGGGTCTGACGAGCAAGAGATGAATCCTTTAGAGGTGAGAAAAAGATCATATTTTGTATACCAGGCTCGCGAAGCTTGTTTGAGACCATATAGTGCCTTATGGAGTTGAGCAACAAGGTCTTCTTTACCTGGAATAACAAACCCTTCTGGTTGTTCCATATAAATTTCCTCTTCCAAGTCACCATTAAGAAAAGCAGTTCGCACATCCATTTGATGAGCTTCTAAATCAAATTGAATAGCAAATGCCAATAAAACTCGAACACTTGTAATGCGAACAACTGGTGAAAAAGTCTCTTGATAATCAACACCAGCTACTTGGGAATAACCTTTTGCAACTAAACGCGCCTTGAACTTGTCAAAAGATCCATTTGCTTTTACTTTTGTCTTATACACCCACTTACATTTAATAGCTGTACGACCAGGAGGTAATTCAGTTAGTATCCATGTACCTTTAGAGATAAGAGAATCGTACTCTGCTTCCATAGCCTCTTGCCATTGATCCTTTTGTGGTGAAGAGATAGCTTCATCATAAGTAATGGGATCTTCGGAAGTACAAAAAGCATTATCAACAATATCGTCATCATAAACATGACATGAGCCATGTTCAAAATCAATAGGCAGATCAACAAAAATATCAATATCATCATTGGCGACATTCGGAATGGATGGTTGTGAAGAGGAAAGTTGCTCTATAGGAAGAGTTTCATCTTCTGAAAGAAATGGAAAATCTTGAAGCAATGATTTAGTATCATCAGAATCATCCATGGACCATGAGCCTCCCATAAGCTGTTCGTTAAAAGTAGCATCACGATTCACAATTACTTTCTTGGAGGAAGGGTCATAGAATTTGTAGCCTTTGGAAGTGTCAGAATATCCAATAAAAATAACTTTAAGACCAGGAGCATCAAGCTTTGTTCGTGTTTCTTTGGGAACATGAATATAAGCAATACATCCAAAGGTTCGAAAATGAGATACAGAAGGAATGTCACCTGTCCATGCTGTGATGGGTATCTTACCAGAGGGTGCAGTAGTAGGAAGATGATTCTGAATAAATACTGCTGTCAGAGTAGCTTCAGCCCAAAAAAACACGAGATAAGCCAGAATGAATCAGCATACATCTTACAGCATTGAGAATAGTGCGATTCTTTCGTTCAGCAACTCCGTTCTGTTGAGGGGAATATGGAATAGTGTGTTCATGATGAATTCCACTGTCAGCACAGTAACTCACAAACTCTCGAGAAACATATTCGCCTCCATTGTCACTACGAAGCTTCTTAAGGTGACGACCAGTTTGAAGTTCCGCAGCCTTGTGGAATTGTTTGAAAACAGATAAGGCTTCAGATTTTTGTCTAAGTAGAAATACAGTCGTATACCTTGAGAAATCATCAATGAAAGTAATGAAGTAGCGATATTGTGATCTCGAAGAAGGTAGAGGTCCACATATATCAGTATGAACAAGATCCAATATGTCATGAGAATGAGTTGTATTTGAAAGAGGAAAGGGTTTGCGATTGTGTTTCCCAAGAGCACAAAATTCACAAATTCCCATATGAGGATGGGCTTTAAGATCCATGCCATGAACAAGATCACGACGTTGAAGATCAAGGAGTTTTGAGAAATCAGCATGAACAAAACGGTGATGCCATACTTTGCAATCATGATCACCTGGAGCAGTGACAACATTTGCTATAGCATCGTTGAGAGAGAGTTCAAACAAATTACCATTTCGAGGAGCAGTGGCTATAGTCTGTCCATCTTTCTCAATTCGGCATTTGGTATGATCAAATCCAACAAACAGACCAAGATCAACAAGTCTAGCAACTGAAAGAAGATTACGTTGAAGATCTGGTACATGTAATACTCCTCGCAAAATTCGAGTGAAAGAAGATAAGGTACCAAGATATAAGTCTCCAATACCCTTTACTTGACAAGTAGTATCATCAGCAAGATAAACAACACGTTGAACTGGCAGTGGATGATAGTTATGGAGCCACTTAGATTGATATGTCATATTTCCTGTAGCACCAGAATCGACAATAAAAAGTGATCCATCGCGTACATGAAGTATTCTGTCTGGAGCAACTGAACATAGGACGCAGCTCGTTTCTGGTACAATGTTGTTTCGATGGTCAGTAGCATATGCTCTATTCCGATCTGTGTCGAATCGACGCTTATAGCACATATGAGTGGGATGATCAGATCGTCCACAATATTCACAAGAAGGAGAAGAAGAGTCTCTAGATAAACGTGGTTGTTTTGTGGTAATATTGTGTTCTTCATCATATTGACGTGCCCAACAATCATCTTCAGTATGGCCATTTCTGTTGCAGTAAGAACATTGCTTATTAGGAAATTTGAGACGAGAGAAAATATTACCGCGACGGCCACCTCTGCGGTTTCCTCGTTGAAATGGACGCCTTCGAGCATAAAAAGCCCGTTCCATCTGTTGTCACTCAGTCTCCTCGTGTGAAATCATAGATGTATCATGACTAGCATTACGACGTTCTTGACGTTGAGAGTATTCAATTAAAGACATGCAGGCTTGGTCGAAATCAAGACCATCTTTATTAGAGAGAATAGTAACAATGTTATCATAAGAAGAGTCCTTCACCGTATCAAGGAGAAGTGTAATCAGTTGCTTTTGTGGAACAGGATCACCAGCAGCAGCAAGTTGATTAATAATAGATTTGAAAGATTCAATATGTCCCGTCATGGCAGTACCAACTTCATATTGTAACTTGTTAAGCAACCCTCTTAAATAAAGTATTTCTGTGACAGATTTCTTCTGAAAGTTTGCAATAAGGTACTTCCATACGTCGTGGGAAGTAGGCAGTTCGTACATATCAAGCAAAAGGGAATCAGTAAGAGCAGAAAGAATATACCGACGAGCTGCTTTATCACGTCGTTGCCAATCCGTATAGGCAACATTCCAATCTTCAAATATAGGTCCTTCAGTGATAAGCACGTTATCATTATCAGTATCAACAGGCTGAGGCGGACAAACACGATTTTCAAGAACAACATCGGAGAGTTCATCGCCTTCAAGAATTAACAACATCTTTGCTTTCCAGCCTGGAAAACCTTGACCTTGGAAAGGAGGAACAGAACGCTGGCCAGAAGGAAAGCCGTTGACGAGAATATTCATAGCCATATCTTGTTGCGAGAAGACGTATAAGATAAGATCGCAGAATTTGCACACCATATATGGTGAAGGCCGCAATTGAGAATGAGAGAGATATGAGGACTGCGTTCTGTCAACGATAAACGTAAGAAGGATGCTCAAGGAACTTCCAAAGATGTGAGAGACGTCACCCAAAAAGGGCAGGGTAAAGGAGACGTTAATAATAAAAGAGTCTTCAAAATAGAGTGGCGTGAGACGCAAGATTGACGGCCACAATATGAATAGCAAAAAGCTAAATCTTCTCGAAAAAGTTAACGCCAAAATAAGAAAAACGATCGTGGACGCTTCACGAAGAAGTAGGACGAAGAAAGCTATGTCAAGCTCAATTGCAGTAAAAACAACATAACTTTCTGCTGCGAACTCCGATTGACGCAAACCTATAACTCAAATCGAAGAGCTCGAGGAGACGAACAAGTTTTGGATGAAAAGTGCCATTGTGCTACGCTCCATTGCGCTTTTCCCGTTTCTCCAAATTTTGAGCAGAACAGCAAGAAAAATTGAGATGAAGTTCAGGGTGTCATCAACAAGAAAACGTAATCAACGATTAGATTGATTAGCAATAAACGTCACACAAAACACTAATCATATTCTTCTTAACACAAAACAACCACAATTAACAAGAATCAATGCTCAAAAATAAAATTTGTAGCAATTTTTGAATCTTACATGCAAATCGCATACACATACTGTTTTGTCACCATGAATTGAATCGGCGCATGATCGTTACTGCTCTGATACCATGTTGAGATGTAGAGAGAAAGAGAGACAGACGAGACAAGAGACACACCATATACGCTCCCAAAGACTGATTCATATTGAGGACAAGATACAAATATATAGGTGAGACCAAGTTGAGTAGAGTGAGCCATATATAGCTCCAACATCAATATGAACATGGAATATCTTTTCCCAATCTGGTGCTTTAAGTACAGGTGCTGACACGAGGTTTTCCTTAAGCTTTTTGATGAAGTTTCACACTCCTCAGTCCAGTCGAAACTGACTAATAAGTGATATAGTGATTGTGCAATGACCGCATACATATATATGAATCTTCGATAATATCCGTAGTGTCCCATGAAAGATTGTACTTATTTGGCATTAGTACACCTGGAAAAATGTGCTATGACTCTAATTTTGTCTAGGTCAATTGTTATGCCATTTCTTGAGACAATATGTCCTAAGATGCGGCCTTGCCTTACCATAAAAATGCACTTTTCCGGGTTGAGACATATTCGATATGTTCTGCACTTCTCAAATACCTTTTGTAAATAGTCAATGTGTTCTTCTCGAATAAGAGAGTGGACACAGAGATCATCCACATATATTTCTAGGAATATTCTCAGGTATTCTTTGAACGCATGAGTCATTAATCTTTGGAAGGTGGCTGGGGCATTGGTTAGGCCAAAAGGCATAACTCTACATGCATATATTCCCCACTCTATGGAAAATGTTGTTTTGTGTTGATCCTCTATTGCAATTGCGAATTGGTTGTACCCCGAAAACCCATCTAAAAAGAAATAGGCCCGTTCTCTTTCTACCCTCTCAAGCACATGCTTTGTGATTGGCAAGGGATAGTTATCCCTTATTGTGGCTGCGTTCACCTTTTTGAGGCTGCGTTCACCTTTTTGAGGTTCACACACACACACACACACAACTTTCCGTTCTTTTTGGGGACTACCACAATGGGTGACACCCAATCTGTATGCTCAATTTCATAGATGAATTTGGTATCCATCAGCTTGTCAATCTCTTCTTTGATTCGTTTAGCGAATGTGTCATTATACGTGTAAGGACATTGTTTGCATGGTTTGGCATCTGATTTTAAAGGAATTGTATGTTGGCATATGGATGGATCAACTCCCTTGGGGTCTTTGTAAGACCATGCAAAACACATCTTTATACTTCTTGAGAAACTATGTTAGCCTTTCTTCTTCCTCAGGCTCTAAATCAGTGGCTATATAGACAGGCTGAGGCTCTTCGCCTGGTGCAGCGAGGTCAATTCGTTTTTTATTTTCCGGCCCATCGTAAGATTCCTGGTTTATTCTTTTCCTTACTGGTGGTGTCATTATGATTTTTCTGTCTTGGATGGTGAACTTTCGATAGTGGGACGGTATATTCATGTTTCCTTTTTCTAAATCCTCCTTACCTTCACTTTCTCCCTCAGTAGTCCATACCTCTCGTACGTCCGTTTAAGTTCTTGGTATTTCTTTTTACGCTCCATTTTGGTCCACTCTGGATCTTTTGTCTTTTCCTGTTTTGATTGTTGAGATTTTCTTGATTTTTTTTTTATAAAAGTTTTCCATTCTTGTTTTATTTCCTCATGTGTCCTTTCCCTTCGAACTCTTGAGAATCTCCCTGATATTTGGTCTTTTACACAATCCTCCGCCTTGACAAGCATTAGATAGTGAGTTTTGTCTTTTATCCTAGGCATCAGATTTTCTCTAATTTTGTTTTCTGCTCTTTTTTTTCTATACCGTTCGTGGCGTTTAGGGTGTTGATTTGCAAACTCATAAAACTTGATATCTGCGGTTGTCTCCCCACGCTCGCTTGAGCTGTCTGAACACTCATTATCTGCATCGTTACTTAATTCCAGATGCTCAGAGGAGTTATAAAACTCTTCTTGTTCTCGTGAGTCTACATTCTCATCTCCTGCTGGTATAAGGTTTACCATGTAATAGGGTAGCACATCATAGCCGTCTTTATCGCAAAATTTTGTCGTTGCGCTATATGCAATGGTACATACATCCAATGTTGCTAGTATGTGTTCTAATTCCATTGGTTCTAAGGCATCTTCGGGAAAAGGTTCCGAAATATAATCCTCAATAGCTCTTTCCAAGATGCATTCCTCTCTTTTCAAGCTTCCACAATGTGAAGCTCCACACATCCATAGCTCTTTTTTCTGCCCTAACCATGCTGGGAGTTCGGACCCTGCCAATGTAGCCGAATCAAACTCTTCCACTGGTGTCTGATTCACATCCTTGTAACTATGGTCTTTTAGGTATATTTTGGTTGTAGTCTCCCCAAGCCTGAGGTATATGTGGTCATAACCCCAATCCTATACCATCTTTAATTGTCTCATGAATGCTCTTCCCAAGATGATCTCGTAATTGTTTTTTTTTGTCGAAATCAACTATTGCAAATGTATGCTCATACTCGATTTCGCAAGAGGTGACAATTACTTTTTCTAAAAGTCCTAGAGGCTTTTCCATGAGCCCATCTGCCAGTTGTAATTTCATTCTGGTTGCTCTCAAAGCCGGTTTTCATCATTTTTTCTAGATTTCATTGGTGGCAATAGCGACTCCCGCTCCACTGTCGAGAATAGCCTTGGATACTACTCCCTTGAATTCTACTGGTAGTGTGGTATTTCCATCTTCTCCCTCGTAATATTCTCCAACCTTGTTTAAAGGTACATGCCTAGTGTTTAGTTGAGGCTTGTCCAATTCTCCGACCCTTCTTGAATTCTCAAGGTAGGGTCTTCTACTCCAAATTTTTCTAAACATTTGCCTACGATGGTCCACATGTTTGGTCGTAACCTCAGGAATTTCGTTAACGTTGGTGCAGCCAAAGCATGTCGACGCTAGAAGATGGCATGGACAGGTGTGTGTAGGCAAGCAAGAGCATGGCAAAGGAATGGTGCAGCTAGGAAGTTCATGGGATAGCAGGTAGCAGCGGAAGTGTATGCACGATGTGGCTTATAGGCCAAGAAAGGCTACATAAGGTGCTAATTGGGGTAGCAGGTGAAAGAGATGAAAAGTGTAGTTTTGAAGTCCTGGAATGAAGAGCTTGGAGTGCTGAAGGAGCAGGTCAAAACGGCTCATCAAACCGAGCTACGGAGCCCAAGTTGTTGAAGGTTAAAGTTTTGGTGGTTTGCAGATTCTTGCCGGATAGGGCAGCTGGAGACAGGTGGTCCAAGTGGAACTTGAGGTATAGATGTGTAGAGCTCAATTCGTGGAGCCTACCCGTCTTTTCGAATTGTGGATCGGAGCTTTGGATAGCAAGATATGAAAGGTGAAGATTTCTCGGGGGCCAGGTCTGTGCTCACTTGACCGCATTGGAAAATGTGCCATTTGGCAGTTTTGCAGCCTCGCTAAGGTTCTCGATGATAGAGGGAGCCATGTGGAGCTAGTCGGAATTGGCTGCACGTCGGATGGAGTCCGGGCAGTGAGATATTGAAGTCGGAAGATGGGGTGCATTTTCCCAGATTGTGCTGCAGGTGATTTGGTCAGTTTTTATAACCTCGGTTTGAGGTCTTCATAGCCTATGGATGAGATGAAGACTATGCGGCTTGAAGACGGAGGTACGAAATCTTAGTGAGCCTTGACTGCTTGGGAGTTGGACTACTAGGTGGTGTTTGGCAAGCTCTGCAAGCTGGGGGGAAGTAGGATTTTGTTTAAAAGATTTTTTTGCTTTTGCAAAGGCCTTAAAAGGCTAAGGCATTCCAATGCTGACACGTGGCGGAGATATTGGCCCATATGCGCAGGCGGCAGTTCAATTGACGGGGTATATGGGCAGGGACATTACCCCTTCATGGGTACAGAAGGAGAAGGAGAGAGTGGAGCTCCAAGCTCCGTAGGCTATGGCGCGGCCCAGTGGGCGCTGTGCAGGCGGAATTTCGTGCCGGTTTTGGCGGCGTTGGCGCGGCTGCATGGCGGTGCGGCGGTGTGAAGTCGATGATGATGTGGCGGGCCTTGCTAGAGGCGGGTCCTGTGGCTCCAAAGTTTTGAGAAGGAGAGGGAGGGCAATAGCGAGGTCGCTATTGCCTCCCCCCCTCGTGTAAGGGAGAGGCCCCGCAGCAGCGTGCAAGGAGGTGCCGACAAGCAAATGAAGGGCAAGGAGAAGGGAGTCCGGGTAGCCGACCAGAGGGAAAGTGCCATGGTGTAGCATGCAAAAGTTTCCAAAAATACACTAGGCCAAGTGCTGGCAATGCATAAAACTTCTAAATAGAACTCCAAAGGGAGTGCACGACATGGAAGCACACCACTTTTTTCTTTTTTAAGATTTCTAGGCACACCCCTATAAAAGGGTGATTATGTTCATTTGTAAGGGCTTTTTTTTGGCCAAGGGGTCTTTGGGCCAAGGAGGAGGTTTTTGCCAGGGCTTTTGGAGCTTTTGTTTTGATTGCCGAGGTTCATGCCGGCGGTGTGTTGGATGTACATGCTATTGCCTATGCTAGTAGACTATTTCCCTACTGTTTCAAGGCGTCATTCCCCCTTCCCCCTTCTATTCTCTGCTTGTGTGCGTGTGTTTCCGGGCGTGTGTCTGCGTGTGTGCCCCCCCGAGGTTTGTCGTGCAAAGAGAGATAGAGAGAGGTTGTGTGAGTGTGGAAGGCTGTGAAGTGGGCGGAGCGGAGTGATTGAGTTTTTCTGGTGCATTGCAAGGCGTATGTGCGTGTGGTTGTGTGAAAGCGGTGGTTTGCTTGCGGGTAGTGTTGAGTTTTGAAGGTGAACTCTAGTGGATTGGGGTGTTGTGTATACCCTGGGCTATAGTGAGGCATTGTGTTGTGTGCTGGGTGTGTTTCCCTTTCCCCCTCTCCAACGTGATTGTGCATGCCACACGTGTGGACAAAAACTCAATCAACCCTTTTGAATCCATTACTCTGTTGAGAGAAAGTCTTTGAGATGGAATTGCTCTCACTTGAGACTTAGCTTCATACTCCGCTAGGTAAGAGAGTAGATTTTTTAGCGACTCTGGTTGGCTGTGCCCCGAACTAATTGACCCCTGGTCCCCCCCTTGCAAATGCATATCAAAGTTCATTTGTGATCTTGCCTCAAATTCTTCAATGGGAGGTAAGATCTGGATGACTTATCCATATACGAAACTAAAAAAACAGAGGTTGGAACTGTGTCGGAAGATGATTGAAACAACCCAATCATTGATAGAAAACCCACTTGGTAAACCTGCAAGTTGGCATGAGGTGCCAGCTTCAAACCCTATCACACCAACTCTAGAGAAACAAACAGACACGAAGGAGGGACTCACGACTGCCTCAGAGTCTAGGAGAGAACCTATCATAGTGCCAAATACAACAGATGAAACAATTGATGGTTTCCAGCCTAAAACATTGGCAGGGATGGGTAAAGATTGTGACAGTCTAGATGACCTGTGGAAGCAAATCTGGGAAGCAAATGAAGCTAATGGGATGCACTAGGGGCATCTGTCTTTGGCTCTTCAGCTATGGGCTTGTTTGTCCTTCTTTGAGCTTGTGCCCGTGTGACTGCCTGAATAGGTATTATTGTTTTGTTTTGTGATCCCCCACTGGATGGCGCTGCTTCGAGCATGTTTAAAGTAGTTTTTGCTCCTTTGCTCGTGTTCTTAAGGAAATCAGGAATTAAGTGAGTAATTCCACACTTGGTGCAATACGCATTGACTCTAATGATTTCATCGTGAGGACAGTCCATTAGCCAATGATCTCCACCACACTTGTAGCAGGGTCCCTTAGGCTATTGAGGTGCTCCTTGAGCTTGTCTTTGTTGGTAAGCATGCCTCTGTCCATCCATGCCTCCGTTAGCTATGAACAACAATGTTCGTTCATCGAAGCTGTATTTTCCTTCTCCTGCAGTCTGTGCAGCTGTTGGTGGTCATGTACTTCCAATCATGCTCCAAGGTTCTTGCATCTTAGGTTCTTTTGGTGGATAATAGACATGAGTTTCTTCATATCCATTGGGATCTTCTTAATATGCACGCATAGGTACCAAAGCCTTCTCTTCTGGTTCGTTTACCATTGGTGTGTACCTTATGCCGACCGGTCGTACTCCTGGTAGGGGTGGTTGTTGCCCCAATACTAGTTGTGGTCTTTCAACTCCTATAGGTCCTGGTAGGTTACCTGCTTGATACTTAGGAATCGGTGGGATTTGAGGAGATGCTACCTGAGCTTGAGGAGCATATGGTTGCTCTCTCACATATCCCTTGTTATAATTACATACTTCCATCACATGGTTTGTCCATTTTTGTTTAACAGCACACCACTTTGGCTGCTTAGCCTGAGGCTTTGGCATACATATTAATTTTTTTTAGCACTTCTTCCACAAGCTGCTCCTTGCTTACAACTACTTCTCCTTTCAGTGTTGTCTTAGCGGACTTTCTCCCACTTTGTTGTGAGGATGAATTGTCATCAAGATCCTTGAATTCACCCTCCTTGTAGACCGCGCAATTTTCTACAAGGTAAAGAGCTTCCTTAGTTAACTCATTTAACATTGTGCTCCTCTTCATATGTAAGTCCTTCTGAAGATCTGCGTTTCTCAGTCTTTGAATAAATATAAGCATAAGTCTGGACTGGGTTGGTAGTTCTTCCACTGGGTAGAACTTCACATACCTTCGTCATAGGGCTGCCTTTCTCATAGATTCCCCTTCTTTCTGTTTGAGTTTATGGATTTGTGAGGCTATATTATGAGTTATCTCCCTTTGTGAGAATTCCTCAATAAACTCGTCAAAAACCTCCTCCATAGATTCAAAATATCTACTCTCCACAGAATCAAACCACGTGGAGGTATCCTCTTCTAGGTTAAGTCCAAACCCTACAAATTGAGTAGGGAATCTAAAAATTCTTCAGCTCTAATTACATGTACAAAGGCTACTACATGATCCCTAGGATCTCTGTTTCTTGTGTATTTCTTGTTTACCCATTTTTGCACCTGAGAAGGTCTAATTCTACGATGGTCTACAAATCTCATCATTGGTTCTCCTCGTCCTACTCGATATACCTCCTCTGGCCTTCGGTAGTGGGAGGGCTCCTCTCCCAGAGGTGCTCCTAAGCCATAATTTCTGACAGTTCTTGCAAGAGGTGGTTCATCTCACCGAACTCGTTCTCTTTGATCTCGTTCTATGGGTTGTCTTCCGGGCTCTGGCGACTCTTGAGTTTTTGGCTTACTCTCGCCTTGATACTGTGAATGGAGTGGTGGTTCTTGTAAATCTCTTAGCCCTCGTGCAGCTGGATAACCACCTCTGTTTTGGTCTTGTTCTAATGTTGCACTTTGTTGAAGCCATGCCTGCAATGATGGCTGGGTTGTCTGTTGGTTCTGATAGTTGAAAGTCTGCTATCAATTAGAATGTGATGTTGCTCGTACTCTTTTGAAAATGGATTTGTTGACTTGCTAGGTGTATAGGTGGACCTTGGTACTTCTCTGGGGGCATATGTTGAGGTTTCTGGAACCGTTGCCTTCTCTACCTCCTTTGGCAGAATTCGTTTGTATTCTCACCCGTACCTGTCAACAAAAATGATATCCTTCCCCATAGCAATTTCATAAGAGAACAAGTAAAGAACCTTGTCATTTCTTAATTCATTTGCGTAGGGTTCTTTGCATTCAAAGTAAGAGACTAATCCCTTGATCTCATGCTTGTAAATTCCCACATTCTCATTATAGGTAGAGACTCTCGTTGTTTTTTTATCGTACATAAAAAGAGCTCCAAGTCGATCCATTTTAGGAGGCGGCTCTTGAGTTTCTGAGACCATTTTTCCTTTTGCCACATTATCTCCATACTTGTTGTAATCATCAGGGCTGCTAACTATTAGATAGTGATTCCCCTTTTCATCTCAAAATCTATCTCCATTATCATAGACTTGAATTATCTCCAGTCTCTGAGAAGGCCGTTCCTCTATACAAATACACTTGTGTCCCTGATAGTCATAATAAACTAGGGCTCCCCGAGAGTTTGTTCCTTTTAAGAAGATTATAGTGAATTTGGCCTTGTTCAAAGGGTTTTGGGAGGTGCTTCCTCCTAGCATTGGTCCTTCATCGGAGAAACCTCCTCGCTGTTGACTATCCATCATGAAGAAGGACTTATCTGATGAAGTGTCAGTATCACTACCTTCCTCAATGATTGGGGCTAATGGATCTAGCCTTGCCTGAGTTACAGTTTCCTCAGTGGATACTAAGCTACCCTGATCACCTGCATCTTTTTGGTCTCTTGAAATGTGTCTTCTTGATCTTAAATTCATCAAACTTAGCAATGTAATTTATCACAAATCCAACCACTCACCTGGCAAGGGATCAATTTTCGCACAACTTCTTGCCTTGCTGCTGAATATACATGTACACAAGCATTTAATTTTGGCAATCAAATCAAAGCATTTAACCGCTAGAGGTGGTTGTAGTAATGATTGGTATAACTGGAGGGTTAATCCCAAGCACTACTGTACTCTATACACTTCAGATGTTCTTGATTAAGTCCACTAATCTTGAACTGGACACCATCCAAGTGTTTGTCAGTCTAGAGGTAAAGTCTTAATTCCATCTTTGCTTTGTCAAAAGGTCAAACAAAGTCAAATTTCACTTATGAAAGAAGTTTTGGAACCCTTAAGTCAATTAGAACCTCCAGGTTTGTCAACAATTTAATCTTGTCCAAAAAATGACCCTGTAGACATTCTACACACAGGATGTCTTTTTGCTCTGTTTCAACCAAAATTTGCAATGTAGACCTTCCTTGATGTGCTGAGATCACTGGTATTCTTACTTTTTGATTTGGACACCTATAAGTTGGTCAATTGATCATAAATCTGTTTCAGAAGCCTAATGTCCGTTCTGATGAATTCACGAGTCAAATCAACTCCAAATTGGACCAAACTTGACTAGGAGGTTTGTCTAAGGCTATATGAGAGCTTGGTATGTCTTAAATATGATTTTGGGCTTTTAATCATGCATTAGACATCCTACACATAGGATGTCTTTTGCAAAAGACATCCTATTGCAAAAGACATCCTACACGTAGGATGTCTTTTGCAATAGAATTTAACCCCAGTTACCCCACTGCCTTTCCTTGACGTTCTGAGATCACTGGTGTGTTTAGATTTGAGTTTGAATGTCAAAAGACCCCAAACTTAGATATTCTAGCCTTTTTCAGTCAAAAATGCTAAAGTCTACTTAAAATCCAATTTTCTCACCCAATTGAGATGAAATCTTTTACATGCACTCAATAAATCATGTAGATCATGCACATGAAAACATCCTATGGTTTTGGTCTCACAATTATGCCTTGCCACAATTTGGGTAGGATGTCTGGCAATTCCTATCTTTTGGCCACAAGCTATCAAGATATGGTTAATCTTTCACCTTCCAGGTGAAAATAGGGTAAAACCCACCTTCTAAACACTCTGGTCAACTCAGTTTCTCAAAATTCCCGCCAAGTCACCCTGTAGACATCCTACTACTGTCTTAGATTTTAATTTTTCTTTGCCAGTGGGCTTCTCTATGCTCTGCAGATCTCTCAAAAGTAATCACAGAAACTTTTGGACTTCAATTCAGCTTCTAAACACAATTTACAGTCTTTTACAGTTCTTTGATGATCCTAACATCAAATATAACATGCATGAAGTGATCCTGATCATAAATCATGATGTCCTACTTACCCTACTCTTACTCCTCATGTGAGATGGTGATTTTGGTGTCTCGATTGCTTCCTGGCCTCCCGTGGACTCTCAAGCTCTCCTCTCACCGCCTCTACCACTACAACTCCTACTCTCCTACCTAATACTACCTAAGTCAAAGGATCTAGGCCAGACACATGCTCCCTTGACTCCTCCTAAGACCTAGAGAGTCCACCACCCTCTGATCCTATCTAAATGTAGAATAAGACGGTGGCAAGCCACATAATCCCTATCCTCAAGGAGTAGTCTCAGTCACCTACCTAGGGTTTTCGTCCCCAGGAGCGGTGCCAATGTTGGCGGATACGGCGCGACGGATGTCAGCACAGCGAGAACTCACCTAACAAGATTTGTCAGCTAAGGACGAAGCTCGACCCACAGCCGCGTGGAAGAAAGCATAGGGTGTCAACCGACACTCGACCAACTATTGACTACTTCTTACAGAGGTTTCTATCCAATGTCTAAGTTACAGGTTTCAAACATACACAGGAGGAGATTTCCTACAATGCTTCCACGAGCCAAATACCATCAGACGTTCTCGAAATGCTATGAACTTGAGGGATATCCTACTAACACCAATAGGACACTCTCCCTGAGGTACGTGACCCAAAACCCTACCCAAAACCACCCGGTGCAGAATCACGTAGGATGTCTGACAGGTTTTTGCAGGTTGTCGTTTTTGAAAACTAAGGTGCCGAATGTGTAGCTCTACTCAATACGAACAAGTGGACATGCTGAAATGCGAAAACAAATACCGTTTTCTTATCGAATCACTAGAAATAACTCGTAGTTCAATCTCACGAAGCCAAGCTGTACACCCGCAATGTAGGTGTTGGCGTGTAGCTCTCTCCGAGAGCAACACACTGCACTTCTCCGCACTCAATTCCAACCACTAGTGTGCGTGTCGCGTCAAGATAAACTCTCACTCTCTCTCGTACACAGAATACGCTTCTCACAGACACTTGATCAAATGAACAAAAGGGTTTTTTCATTAAGGTAAAAATTTGGTATAAATACCTTCCAAATACAATATCTCATGTTCCAAAGTAAAATCCTACTCAGTCTAATGGCAAAAATAATATACAAAATTGGAAACTTCTGCAAGCCCCAAGTATTTAGAAATGAAATTACAGGTTTTCTTAATCAAAGACTGACTACATAGGAGCTCTTTCTTTTCGCATTCCGCCAGTCTTCTATTGAGTGTAGCCGCCAGTCTTCAGTTAACAATGGTGCATTTTTTTTTTCAAGACTGCTCACAGTGGGGAAAGTGATTGGGTTCCTGTTTGATCCTAGGGGCTACTCAAGTGCAAGTTGCAGATTTGAAGACTAGCAGTTATCTATTGTAGCAGGTTGCAAGGTATAAGGTTTTGGTTTCTAGATTATGCTAAGTCAAAAGAGTTTTTGTTATGCATTCTATAAGATTACATGGCTGTCTTCCAATTGATTTCTTTGGACAATTGATGAAGTATCTTCACATCTTTTGGGTTGGTTCTGCTACCAAAACTTAAGGTAAAGGACTTGATGGCCATTCTGTGTGCAGACAGAGTAAGGCATACTTGAGCTTGACAAGGTTCCCTTAAGAGAGATTAATGATCAAACCGTGTGCATCATTAACTAGAGCACGTGATTCTGGCGGGGTTCACTAAATAGGTTTTCCATGATTGAATGCTTTGAACATACGATAGTTACGGTTCAAAGATTTTTGATGGGCAGCTACCTAGTGATTAAGCTAGAACATTGATGATAGGGTGTAAGCTTTAGTTTATTTTTCATATGTTTACCAATTATGTGAGCCTGATGATGGCAAAGAGCTTAAGGTACTTAAAGCAGATGAAGATTGAAGTTGAGTTGGCATAGACCGAAGGCTGTGCACGTTCAGAGGGGATGGATGTCGTGCAGCTCTACTGCATGAAGAGAAAAAGAGCAGATAAATGCAAGCTAAGCTTCTTTGAAGCCTACATATTTAGTGAGAAATGATCACGATTTGTTAATAGGACAAGTTTAATGATTAATGTATGCGAGATGCGGCTTAAAAGGGTCAAAAGATGCCTTAATGATGCTAAAAAGGAGTATTCTTGAAGTGATCATAGATGGGAGTTTATGATCTAAAATTGCAGTGCTTGAAGTGCTCTACCGGCATGTCTTTACGGCTCATTGATTGGAGCTACGGTGAAGAATTTATGGCAGGTTAAAAGTTTAAGTCGATTGGAGATCTATACCAGATTGGGCAACTCCAGCTGATGGAAAAAAATGAAATGAATGCATGGGCTTGAAGTGCTTACTTTGTGCATCCCGTCGGTCTTTTTAGATAAGTGATCGGAGTTTCGGTTGCCAATATATTGGCCATTAAAAATTCACAAAGGGCCGATTTTGTGTCAGTTTGGTCTAGTCGGCCGGTGTGCCAATTGAGGGTTTTGGAGCTTTGCAAGGTCATGTATGTGTTATATGTAGCATGTGAAGGCCATAGGAAGTGACGACACAAAAAAAAGAATCCGACTGGGCAAGTTATGGCAGTTTCAAATTGACAATGGCTATTAGCTAGGAGGGATCTGAGTGGTGCTCGTACGGAAGTACATTAAGTTTGATGAGCCTTCAAAGTCCAAAATTGCCATTTCTTGGAGCTCATTATGCAGATTATGCCAAAAAGGGCTGCGGCTTAGAAACACCAACTGTTTTAACCAAATGCGAGGGAAGGTCTTTCACCAAATGCAATCACTTATACTTGCATCCCGAAGGTTGTGGTGGCATTCGACACACAAGGTGGCAGGAGAATTTGCAGGTGATATTACTAGTCAGGGGATGTTGGAAAGTTATGTCATGCAAGGCATTCCCTTGGCCGATATGTATTCCAAATGTGATTCCCTTTAAATGGATGCCCAAGGACCCAATAGAAATGGCTGCCCCATAAAATTAACCCATTTAATGGCCACCCTAAATAAAATAGGGTGTGAAGGCAATAAGAAAAAGAAGGACATTGCGGGCAGGGGTGGCGAAGAGGGACTACACAGGAGAAAGAGTGTTGTGCCGGGCTCTACAAGCGGTAGATGAGGTGCCACAGAAACGAGATTTGCCTAGGACCGCCTTCCGCAAAATTTTGGCACCACTCGCGTCAGGTTTTGTGAAGGCCGGATTTCAACAGTGCCACATCATCAAGGATTGTTACCCACGCCCAAGCAACAACGGCACTGTCGTTGCTTAGGGAGTGGCTATTAATAAGAAGAGTATTGAACGAAGGAAAAAAAGAAGAATAGGGGTTACGAAGAAAAGAAAACGGAGGAGGGGGAGACAGAGCTGGAGCCCTAGAGGAGGAAGGTATCTGGGTTAGAAGCAAAGGAAACACTCTCTCTCTCCCGCTCTCTTTCTCTCGTTCATGTTGGGGAGGACACGGCAAGGAAGGCTCGTGCTCTCTCTCTCTCTCTCGCTAGTTCTCGGCAAGGCAAAGTCTCTTTTTCTCGCTCTAGTCCTTGGTAAGCAAGGAAGCAAAGGCTCTCTCTCGAGCTTGAAGAAGGGAAAAGCAAGAGGATAAGCAAGGAGAGAAGCTCAGCTAGCGACGCAAGAGGTAAATTAAAGCAAAGGGATCTCTCTCTCTCTCTCTCTCTCTCTCTCTCTCTCTCTCTCTCTCTCTCTCTCATACATAAGCAAGCAAGAAATCTCTCTCTCGTCGAGCATAAGATAAGCGGCCATGATTAAGAAGGCAAGGGAAAAACGAGGTGAAGCAAGAAACAGAAGAAGTGCGAATCTTGAAGGTATTTGAAGCAGTTAAAGCGGTAGAGGAAAATTTCCATCACCGTCATCATTCCAAACATTGATTAAACATTTTGTTAATCCTTGGTGTCGTTAATAGCCCGGTTAATTTTTGTAAAACGGGAGCTTATACTCCTAGTTAGCAAATGGTCCAAGTGACAGTGCTATTAACAACCAACCTTAGCTAAGGATTAAGTTGTACTCAAGCGTTAATCAATTAATTGATGATTACGATGATTGCCAGATCTTTCAAGGTCTGATGTTCTCTCTCTTTCACAACTCTCACAGCCAGAGGCGCCTGCCCGGCTCACGTTTTGAACACATATCCTACGACAACGCTCTCAGATTGTCTTTCACCCTTACAAAGAGGGTTGGTGATTCTCCACAAATGCTTTTGCAAAATTTTTTTGTGACTCTCATAACAAACTCTCACAGCCAGAGGTTTTGCACCTTTCTAGATAGACAGCACACATTCTGACATTTTTGGTGAGCCCGACACAAAGTTGCTGGGGTAGGAGTTTGTGAATTGATCTAGACACTTTGTTAGCCATGGATGAAAATCAAGAGACACATGGGCTTAAAGGTTGCTCAAGTCATGCCTCAAGAGGTCAAAATCTATTGAAGATGTGAAGATGTCTGGCCATCTGCGATGGAGTTAGCTATCAAGGGAAAGTTGACTAAATAAGTCTTACATGAAGCAGGAGATTGTATCCATCTTGAGACTGGGTGGAATGAACCTGTAGATGCCTTGTTAGTGCATGCCTACATTGCAAAGTGTTGAGGAAACAAGGCAGTTGTTGAAGAAAAACGTTGGAGAGAAAATGGGGATGAGGGCCCCTCAAAGAGGGCTACTAGAGGTGGAGGGAGAAATAATCTGAGTCCCTCTCAAGAGCCCATTGCAAGGGAGCCTCCATCACAAGAAGTACTAATGAGAGATGTTGCACCAAAGGAGAAGCAAGATAAAGAAAAGAGCAATGGAAAAAGCCCATCATACAAGCTATAATTAGATATTGAAGATGCCACAAATTTAAAGAAAGTTTTAGAGGAAAGGATCTTAAATAGCAAGGTGGAGTTTACATTGGGAGAAGTCCTTGGCATTGCAAAACAAGAGTTCCACGAGGAAATCATTGATATCATAAGAAGGAAGTGACAAGCTTTAACGGAGTCTATCCAATCAGAGGTTGAAGAGAGTGCTTCAAAGACACATGTGATACAAGTACAACAACTAGATGAAGATGAGAATTTTGTAAGCTGCTATGAGTCTTTGGGCGGCAGAAATAGGCATGTTAAACTTGAAGATGAAGATCAAGAAGAAGCCACTCATAAGAGCCACTATTCTAGAAACATTGGACAAGGGCTACAACAGAAACCTTGGTTAAGGTGGGAGATCTTGAGGAGCCTTATGTTGCCTTGATAGACCATGGTTCGGAGATTAACCTCATGTTCAAGAGTCTCTATATGAAGGGAAAGTGGCCAATTGATACTAACCATGGGTGGATGATTAGGGCTGCAAACAACTCATCCAACGATCTCTATGGTGCTTGTCCAAATGTTAATGTAACCATAGGGGATGTGAAAGGTGAGTAAAATTTCTTTGTTCAAGAGATGTCAAGCTATCCTCTAATCCTTGGACAACCAGATATCACCGCAGTGCGAATGGAGACAAAAGTGTTGGATGATGCATTTGCCTATGCCAGGGTCAAAAGCAAAGATGAAAATTGAGCTATTCAATTCTTGACAGTTTGCTTTGACCATGAGCAAAATGTGTCAGCTTAAGGGACCATTCTCTACCAAAACCAAGCATGGAGTTTCGAGACCAAAGGGAGATGAGGGGTTTTGGCCGCGTACCATTGTAAAGCGGTACTGTAGTGGTACAGAAAAGAAAAAGGTTCTCACCTGATCCAAAGGGAGAAAAAGATTTTTCTACAGGGGCCCTAGGAGCAAAGGATGGATCAGTATCTTTCACAACTCTTGGAGATTTAAAGAAAGGACAAAAACAATATTTAAATAGTGTATAGAGAAATACAAAAACCATAATTTGCTAGATGAAGACAAGTACATTTCATGTGTTTTTTAGGAGGTTTCTTTTGTAGATACTATGGGTGATCTCAATGCTCTAAAGATTTGTAGTTCTTAACAAGGAAATGACCTGGTAAAATTAGCTTCTATGGACATGTATAGAATCATTGAGTCTTTCAAAGATGAGGAGTTCTTCAATTTGCAAAAATATCTAAAAGTGCGAGTGGAGATGAAGAACAAAATTATAGCAAAGAAGGTGAAACCAGTGGCATTGCCTTTGCCTACAAATTTTGCAACAATGGATTAGGCTTCTTTGCAATCTAGTCTCCAAGATCCAAAAAGAATTGGACACAAGTTTACGCAAGAGTCATTGAAGATGTTAAAAGTTGGAGGCAATGACTCCTTGCTAGATATTGAAAGAAAATTCTTTGAAGAGACACTCTCCAAGCATGGAATTTTTTTTTCATTTGAGCCGCATGAGATACTGTGTGTGGATCCATCTATAGTAGAACCAATGGTAATATTCATTGTATCTCATGTGACTTGGAATCTACGACCAATTCCAATGTCAAAAGCACTCTTGCCAAAGCTTATAGATTTACTCAATGGAAAGATAAATACGGGGATTTTGGAACCTTCATGTGCCCCCTACTCAAGCAGATGGTTCACAATACCAAAGAAAAATGGAGCTCTACGCTTCATTCAAGACATGCATCCTGTCAACAAAGTTACAATCAGGAATATAGGTGCAGGGCCAATTGTAGATGAGTTTGCATAAACATTTGCAGGAAGGACAATATATTCTATGGGGGGTTTGTACTCAGGGTATGATCAATTCCAAATACCAATGGAAAGAAGGGACTTGACTACCATGAGAAAACCCTTAGGTTAGGTAAGGATATGCACCTTATCGCGGGGAGAAACCAACTCGGTTGCACACATGATGAACGGTATGAACAAAGTCCTTCATGACTTCATACCTCAAATTACAATGCCTTTTCTTGATGACGTTCCAATCAAAGGATGTGATTTAGCTAAAAAAACATGAGACTCTGGATTCAAGGGGGTGCCGTAAATATGTAGCAAACCACATCAATGATTATGATAGAATTTTAACAAGGCTGGAAGAAGTGAACCTTACATTATCTGGGCAAAAGTCAATGTTTGGGGTTGAAGAAATATTGATAGTGGGACATCTCTTTAATCCTCATGGCCACCGACCTTGTCCAACTAAAGTGGATGCAATACAGAGGATGAAGGAATTATGCGTAAATATCACGAAGGTGATAAGGTTTCTAGGTGCATGAGTCTTCTATCTCATATGGATTCCACATTATGCACATGTCGCAGATCCTCTTTATCAATTGATAAGGAATAACCAAAGGTTTCAATGGAATGATATACGTGTAAAAGCTATGAGAAAGTTGACGAAATTGTTGTTGTATTCACCAACTTTGAGGAAGATTGACTATGAGTGTGAAAGACCGGTGATTGTGATAGTGGGCTATGGTCCAAAGGGAATTTGATGGGCAGTAGGACAAGACAGTGAAGAGAAACACAGGTATATGGTGTTTGGGTCCAAGGTTCTAAGATCTTGCCAGAGAGCATATCCACAGGTAAAAAGGGAGTTATGGGGGTTGGTTACAGCACTAAAGTGTGACAAAGAGTACTTCATTGGAGCATTTGTAGTTGTGGAAACTGATTGCTTACCACTTCTAGGGATGATTGCAAGCTGCTCTACTCCTGATATTGCTATTCTTAGGTGGATTGCTTATATAAGGTCCTTGAATCCAGAATTGAATCACATTGAGAAAAAGATAATGCAATGGCAGATATGTGTTCAAGGGCAAGGTATGAAGATGGGGATGATATGATTGATGAGGAAGAAGATGTGGACACAAAATTCCACACAATTTTTCATGCAAAGTGTGATGATATATGCATTGTATATTCACTTGAGTTCTTTTCAAAGGAGTTCTATGAGGATGAATGGTTGCTTATAGGTCGCTACCTGAGTACTTTACAAAAGCAAGATGATTGGACTAAATCAAAATTCAAAAGGATAAAAAAGAAAGCATATGGATACTTCTTGAGGGATGGCTACTTATGGAAACATCCTAAAAGAAGAGATGGGACTCCATTGCAAGTAGTATGTGATAAGCCTACTGTAAGGACATGGGTTCTACGGGCAAGGCCACCAACACGGCCGGACAGTGTGTACGTTAGGGGGAGGCTATAAGATAGCATGTCTGGGTGGAGCCTAGCACACTCATCACCGCCGCCCTTTCACTAGTATTTGAGCTATTTTTGGGAGGAGTCAAAAAGCGGGTTGCATGTGCGTTCAGCGCGCTGGCTCTCTTCCACGTTCCACAAACAGCGATGTCTCCGCTTTACAGCAAAAAGAAGACAGACACAGTTTCCTGTCCGCAGCACGCGTGGAAAAACATTGAGAGTCGATGCGGCCGCCCCACCTATGCCCTCCATAGTGGGAAACCAAGGCAAACTCGAATGACAACTCTACGACACCGAGGCTCTGAAGGCTTAAGTTGGTGTCGTTGGTTGTGTGCGTAGGAGCCTAAGCCCGCTTAAACCTTGCTGAAGGAGGGTTGAACCCACCCCATGACGGTAAGAGGCCAACACTTTACCATCAAGCTATTGACCCTAGTTAGCATACTTGTGTTGAAAGGAAAACTACAAGGAAAGGAAAGCTTCAAACTTCGAGGAAGTAGCTTCACCCTTCCTTTTCACTTCTTGGAGGAAGGCAAGTTTTCCTCCAAAAATTCTTTTTTCCTCAAGGAGGTAGCTTCAAAGTGAACAAAATCCTTCACAAAAACAACGAGTTTTTGTGAAGAGGCAACAAAGGTGTTCTTACGACAAACGACACGTGAAGCGCTACAATCCTCGCAAAGCGAGGTTCGCATACAACGCAAATTGTGGAGCATACAAAACAAAAATATTTCAATTTCACAAGGTACAAGTTGACATTTTTTCTCTCTTTACATTAGTGTGTGTTACCATGGCCAGTGAGGATATCCCACTTATGCACACTTTTGATTTTGAGCACATAGATTAAAATCAGGGCACCAAGGGTGCTGTTGACACTAATATGCATGATGATGATGATCTAGAAGATCATGGACTTGTAGATATGGATTCTGTCAAGACTTTGTAACATCACCAAAGTGTACTTGAAAGTAACCTCTCTGCACTCAATGCAAATGTTACCAATCTTACGGAGTTACTTGTGAAATTTATGAATTCATAGACGGCTCAAGGAGCCACAAGTGGCATGGTTCAAGGGAACCAAGCTCGCACGACTCAAGGAGTCCAAGAGACAAGTGCTGCAGAAGATGCAAAAGGTAGCAATGCATTGCTTAAGAATATCACCATTCCTGAGTTTCACGGGGAAGAGCGTGATCACAACTAGGATGCGGTCAATACGTTCTTACACAATTGGAGTGAGATTCATAGATTGAGACACACCCCGGATATAATGACGGATGTGGAAACAAGTCTATCTCTTAAAGGCAAGGCCTATAAGTGGTGGATGACATTTCCAATAGATGCTCGTCCTCCGTCTTGGGATGCGTTTCAAGCTTCTTTCTTCAAAGTGTTTTTGGACTCTAATGAATAAGATAAGAATTGGTTAGCATGGGATGCATGCCGCATGTCTCACCTCTCTCTCACACAGTACCTTTTGAAGTATGAAGAAATCATATTAAAACTAGAAGGTCTAGATGAATTCCAGAAGATACGGGGTTTTAATAGGGGTCTTGACAAAGACTATCGTCTTCATGTCAAGACCCAATATCCAAAAACTCTGGAAGAAGCCATCAGTCATGCCCAAAGATATGATGATGACCAAGAGAGGAAAGGAAATGTTATGTACTCTAAGAATACTTTTGCTCAGAGCCAATGGCGAGGTAGATCTTGCACACACTCCAAGAGGAATAAGAGACAAACTACCTCTCCACGCCCACAAGAGGCTAAGAAGACTAAGCACTCACGAGATACTCCATGTAGATCTCTCAGCCGGCTCATTTTGAGCGTGCAAAGAAACACAATTTGTGTTTAGATGTCTTTTGGACCAACATAACAAGAAATATTGTCCTCTTTTGCAAGGCAAAGAAAAGGCCATGCACACGGTGCAATGCCTCACATTAGATTCATCTCCTAAATATTGTGTTGGAGAGGTTCTTCATATGGAAGAAAATCATAAGCGTTTTGTGCCTGCTTCAATGTGGAAACCCACATTTGGCCCCCATGATTTGATTCGCATGCATGGCACTATTAACGGACAACGTGTTTGTATTTTAGTGGATGATGGTGCAATTCATAACTTCTTGAACTATAAGCTAGTCAAGAAAAGAAGCTTGCATAGACTCCCTACTCTTACAAGCATATGGTGGACCAGATGTCTAGGAATGATAAAGAAGTATGGGACACGGTAGTTCAAGGGATTGATCTTATTTTTCAATATCAAAGATGTTAAATATGGAGCCTAATGTACCCCTTGTAATTTTCTGTGGTAAAAGCGCACATTTTTAAGGCCCCCATTATGAGGAGAAGCCATCGTGTGTGAAGGAAAATCACTCGCCGGAAACCAAAATTTTCACAAACAAAAATTCAAGGGCAAATTTTTTTTCCTTCGCCGGAATATTATGGCTGGATGGCGGCCGATAAGTGGTCGGAAGTCAACAACCACTGGTCGGTGGCCGAATTCAATGGCCGGTGGCCAAATTCAAAAGTGGACTTGTCTTCTCAAGGGCGGCCACACATGGGCAGATTGGAGGGTTCGATTTGGACTTATCTACACAAGGGCGGCTACACATGGCTGCCTCTCATGAGAGAGACAACTCTTTTGGCCTATAAAAGGAGGCCATTTCTACACACATTTGATTGTGTGAAGTTGATGCAACAAGGTGGGTGTGAGTGGTGAGAGTGAAGCACGGCGGGAGCTCTATTAAGGGTATAATGCCTTTGTAAACTACTTCTTTTTTTGAAGCACTAAAGCCATTGGGTGGCTTCTTTTCGGTGGACGTAGCCCACATTGGGTCAACCACGTATATCGTGTGTACTCTCTCTCTCTCTCTCTCTCTAGTCTATAATCTTTTGTGTGTGAAATCTATCTCTCTCCATTAAGTACTCTACTCAAATATCTATTTAGCTACGTTGGTGCAGCTAAAGTTGGTCGGAGCTAAGTAGTGGTCTATGCTAGGCAAAGGGTGCAATCGAGTGCGGTGCAAAAGGCTAGGGCAGGTGCCGATGCCCTTGGCAGCCAAAGGATAGCGGGAAAGTATGCCTGATGCGGTTTTTTAGGCCAAAGGTGCTGGGAAATGGTACAGATGAGATGACAGGTCAGGGTGCCCGAAATACCAAGTCTGTGCTCTAGAATGTAGAGTTCAGCATGCTCTAGAAGCCGGTCCAGACGGCTCGTCAAACGGAGTCCTGGTGCTCAAGATATTGCAATTTAAAGGTGAAGTGTGTAGCAGATCCCCGACGGACAGGGCAGCTGGGGATAGATGGCCCGGGTTGATGTCAATGCCTATGTATGTAGTGCTTGAATTATGGGGCATGCCTGTCTTCTCGGATTGTGAATCGGAGCTCTGGATAGCAAGTTATGGCAATTTGAAGATTTTGCGGGGGCCGGGTCTGAGCCCACTTGGCCACATTGGAAAATGCACCATCTGGCGTCTTTTGAGTCTTGCGAAGGTTTTCGGTGGAAGTGTTTACCATGTGGAGCTAGCACAAGTTGATTGCACATCAATCGGATATTCGGTTAGTCAGATACAGCTAGACGAAGTTGGGAACATTTGATGGTGAAAGGTTGGCAGATGCATTTCCCGGTTTTTGGCGGCCTCAGATAGTTAGCTCGGAGAAGCCGAAATGGCGTGGGGTTGGCACGGCCCGGGACAGGAAAAGTGGAGACTCGGCACCACTTTACGACTCACTGATTGGTTTAGCAGGTGCCAGCTGGCAGGCAAGAGAAAAGAGGGGGGAAGGGAATTTTCTATGGAGGTTTTTTCTAGAAAGTTTAAAGCCTTGGAGGCCATTCAACCAGGTGCTGCCACGTGGCACACTAGGAAGTTCCACATGCAGCATGAGGGGCCGAGACTCCGGACTATTTGGGCAGGGCCGTGAGGGCCTTATAGTATCACAAGGGAGAGAGAGACTCCTTGGGAGCGCGTGAGCCATGGCGAAAGGCGCCACCGGCGCTGCATTGGCGGCCACGGGCGGTAGAAGGCGGTTTTAGGTGGCTCCACCCGCGCGAGGAAGATGATGATGTGGCACCCGCCCGTGGGGGGGTTGTTTCCCGCGGACGAATTTGGTCCAAATCCTTTTTTGAAGGCAATGTGAGCTCTTAGGGGGGCAACGACGGCGCCGTGGTTGCTCCCTAGAGGGTGCTTGTGTGTAGAGTGAAGTATGAAGCCTCGGGATGAGCACAAAGGTAGTCAAAGTGAAATTGAGCCTCGCAAGGGGAGTGCCACATGTCGGCCTACCATGAAAAATGCCTAAAAAGCCAAAAAACGAGTCCAATAAGGGGGCAAAATTTTTTGTAACTAGGGGGGCTCTTTTTTGCACTGTTCATGAGAGGAGAAGAGAGAGAAGCTCTGAGAAGGCTTGTAATGTAGCTTGGAAGCCATTAGTGCACTATCCTTTTGGTCTGTGGTGCTGTGTCGCATCCCCCTTCCCCCTTTTTTCTTTGTCATCTCGTCTCTTGCCAGCCGCGGTGCCGGTGAAGCGTGTGTACGCCCGGATCGTTGGTGCTTTGCAAAGAGAGAGAGAGAGAGAGAGAGAGAGAGAGAGAGAGAGAGAGAGAGAGAGAGAGAGAGAGAGAGAGAGAGAGAGAGAGAGAGAGAGAGAGAGAGAGAGAGAGAGAGAGAGTACGTGTATGTATGGAGGGAGGCAGATCAGGTGCAGTGAGGTATCGGGTTCCGTTGCGGTCCTGGATAGCGTGTGTGCGCTTGGGAACTGAGGAGGTGAAGCGGATTAGGTGTAGATTGTCGTTTTGAAGGTGTTTTCTAGTAGATTGGGGCGTTGTGTTGACCCTGAGCTATAGAGAGGCATTTCTGGTCGTGCCGTGTGTCGTCCCCATTCCCCCTCTCCATCTTTTGGTGCCCCCACGGAGGAGCACACTGATTGCTCCTAGTTGATCGAAAAGAAGCAGTTTTCGCGTTGGAAGTCATGGCAGGTAGAAGCTATGGACCAATTTTTACAGGAGAAGAGAGCCCTGATGTGTGGATGTCAAGTTTCTTGTTGTACATGGTATCGTTGCGTATGCCGAACGAGGATAGCAAGATGTAAACTTTTCCTTTGGTGATGCGTGGTACAGCTAAAGCATGGTACGACGCATTGGAAGGTGAGCCGAAGCAAACATGGCCGGCTCTACGGGCGAGGTTTCTTCACGACTTTCGCAAGGAGACTTCCCCAGTCGAAATGGATGCAAAGCTGAAGGCGCTTAAGCAAGATGTAAGTGAAGAGTTCAATTTGTTTTTGGGTCATTTTGAGGTGTGTTGGGTAGAGTTGGCGGCAGCCATGCAATTGGCCAATGGAGATTACTTCAAGCTAGACAAATTCATGGCGTGTTTGCATCCCAAGGTGAGAGAAAAAGTTGATTTCGAGAGCCCAGGAATTATAATGGTGCAGTAGCCATTGCACGGTCGAAGAGCAGAAAGATAAAGAAGAAGATAGAGCAGGACGTGTTAGGCTATGAGACGATGGCCCATGTTCAACCGCAGAGCCCGAGAGAGGCAGGACATGAAGAAAATCTGGGAATTCGAGGTGTAGCTGTTGTACCGCAAAATTGGGTGCGCACAGTGCAAGATTTATCCGAGCAGATGCAAGAGTTGCCGCTCAGTGTTATGGATAGAGGACATCCAAGAGGAGCAAGGGGCAGGGCACTCCCACTGCCTGGTAGGTGTTACAATTTTGGAGAAGAAGGGCATTATGCACCTGATTGTCCTCAACCGCAGAGAGAAAGAGGAGGTATGTACCCGCTTTTTGGTAGAGGTCGAGGTCAAGGGCAATACAATGGTCCAAGAGAGCAAGCGGTGGAGAATCCCGTGCAGCCAGCTCAACAAAACGGAGGTGAGGTTCCAAGAGTGAACATCATAGGGGTAGACAAGTAGGATGTCGAAGTTTTGGCCAATAAGAGGGCAAGAGTTGAGAGGGAAACAGAGGTAGAACGGGAAACTAGAGCTCGCAAGGGTAAAGAGAAGGTGTACGAAGGCATAGAGCAGCGTGAGCCTAGCAAAAGAAGGAGGCGTCACAAGATCAAGCAAGCGGATTTCCAGCTAGGACAAGGCTATTCTGAGTACAATCTGGTGAGTGATGTTCAAAATCAAAAAGCAAATATCACATTTGGTCAATTGTTAGCTTTGAATCCAAAGTTAAGAAGGCAGTGGTCCACGAGTGTTAGCACCAGGCTGCCAAGAGCTAAGGGAAATGTCCAAGCAGTGCAAAACATGGCTTTGAGAGTGGGTAGCCCCACTGATGTTCTTCCATTGGTGGATGCGATAATAGAGAAGAGGATGCAGGTACAAGCCTACATAGACGATGGAGCACATGTTTGTGTCATGACAGAAGCAGCCATGAAAGAGACGGGAGTCAAGGCAGTAGTCAGGTCAAATGTGCGTACGAGGATGGCTAACCATACTAAAGCCAGGTGTCTGGGTGTGGCGCAGGATGTGAAGGTCAAGGTGATGGGCATAGAGTGCTTGATTGACTTCTTTGTGATGAAAGCTTGGGATAATGCTTACCCTATCATTTTGGGTAGGCCATGCCTGTTGGCAATAGGTGCGAAGCAGGATTGGGAGAGCAAAGTGTTCACTTTGCCTGACAAAGAGAGAGGCAGACAAATTGTGCTTGATTTGAAGACCAAGGAGAGCAGTTCTCGTCCTATGGAAGTTAAAGATGAGGGCGACACGACAAGCTATGAGTACGAAACTGAGACGGGCTATGATGAAGGCTATACTAGCACAAAGGAAGAGGAGAGCGAGGATGACATGCTGAAGATAGATGCGGATTTGTTCGGAGTCACCATAGATGACTCTCCACCTAAAGAAGAAGGTATGCGGCCTCAAGCTCATGGTTTAAGCATAGAGAAGGTTTCGAGCATGATAAGTGAAGACCTTACCAAAGGGGAAAAGGAGAGCTATGTTCACCTGTGTGAGTCCTATCCAAATCTATTCGCAACGGAGTATAAGCATTTGCGGGGTGCAAAGGGGGTGGAGCACAAAATTGTTCTTAAAGAGGGACATAAGCCTAAAGCACAAAAGCTGAGAAGATTAGGGGAAATTCAAAAAGAAGCCCTTTGGCAGGAGATCAATAAACTACTGGATGCAGGCATCATATATCCTGTGAAGGAGTTGGAGTGGGTCTCGCCAGTGGTCATAACCCCTAAGAAGAATGGGAAATGGAGAGTGTGTGTCGACTACAAGCCATTGAATGCCGTGACCAAGAGGAATCACTACCCCTTACCGTTTCAAGATGAAATCTTAAACCAGGTGGCTGGGCATGAGAGGTACTCGATTATGGATGGCTTTTCGGGGTACTTTCAGATAGGGATTGCACTTGAAGACCAACTAAAGACCACATTCAGATCTCCATGGGGCTGTTTTGCTTACCGCAGGATGCCGTTCGGATTGGTGAATGCATACGCTACCTTCCAAGGTTGGATGAACAGGGTGTTTGGTCCATACTTGGGCCGTTTTATTAGGGTCTTCATGGATGATATCGGTTGCTACAGTTCAAGTTTGGAGCACCTATCGAAGCTCCAACTATGCTTTCCAAGGCTTGGTGAAGAAGGAGGCCAGCTGAATCCCAAAAAGTGCAAGCTAGCACAGCCATTGCAATGGTATGACAATGTGAAGAGGGTTTTTCATCAGAGTACAAAGCAGATCTGTTTTGGGGGGTCTTGTCACCATGCAGGCTCCTGATTGGGAGAAAGTGTTTTATGTAAATCCATCAGTAGGGGATGATTCCATTGGAGCCATGCTATTGCAAAAGGGGAAGGGCAGCCATTATATGAGGCCAGTGTATTGTGCAAGCCGAGTGAAGCTGGTAGCAGAGAGAAAGTTCTCGGAAGTAGAGCTAGTGATGGCCAATGTAATATTTGCTTGTCGACGATTTCGTCATTACTTCCTACCACGACCTTTTGTTTTCTTGACGAGTTACGCTTTTTTGCCACAGTTAATTAATGGAACTAACATGTCAAATGTGGTCAAGAAATGGCTAATAGAGCTGTAAGAGTTTGAGTTCTCTTTTCTAGTGGAAGACAGTACAAGGGCTACCCTAGCTGATTTGTTGACTTACAAGGAGAATCCCCTTCTTGTTAAGGAAGAGGTGGTGAGAAAGGTAGTTGAAGAAGTGCCACAGATCAACAATGCACATGTTTTTTTCTTTGATGGCTCATACAGAAAGAGCCATGATGCGGCTTCAGGGGGTATAGCACTTTATGATCCAGAGGGGAAGCTAGTATGCAAGAGAGGGTTCAAGTTGGATGCGCATAGTAACAATGAGGCTGAATATGCTACATTGGAAGCCGGATTACACATTTGTTTGAAGCATGGGGTTAGAAGGTTGAGCATAAAAGGTGATTCCTTGTTAGTTGTGAAGCAAGTGCTGGTGTGTGGAAGAGCAAGAACACCTCATTGAAGGAAATGTGCTTCAGAAATAAAGGCCTGTTAAAAAAGTTTGAGGCATGGAGCATTAGACACATTGAACGTGCTCTAAATGGAGAGGCACATGAAGCAGCTCAAAGCATTATGGGGGAGCTATTTGTGTTGAGGACCACTTTACTCTTTATCATGGCCGAGAAATTTGGCTCAAGAAGAGGAGTTTTTGTTAACAGGAATCATTCCAAAAGAGATTCAGAAGTCTAAGAAGTATGGTTTTGTGCGTAGACCATACAGGTACAAATTGATTTGTGATGTCTTATACATGAAAGGGGCTGATCTCGTGTTGAGACGTGTACCTTGGCGGGAGGAGCTTTATAGAGTGCTGGAAGAGAATCATGAAGGCGCATGTGGCAGCCATTTTTGCTCTACAGATCACCTTGCATAAGATCTTGCAAGAGGGGTATGTCTGGCCTAGTTTGCACAAGGATGTTCACCATTGGTGTAGGTCTTGCAATAGGTGTCAAGCATTTGGGAAGAGAGTGTTGAAGCCAGAGCTACGAAAGACCATTATGGCATTTGATGTGTTCGAAAAGTGGGGAATTGATGCAATAGGCCCGTTACCTATCACAAGCAGGGGCAAAAGCTATATTTTGACTGCAATGGACTATCTCTCTAGATGGGCAGAGGCTATAGAAGTAAAACAAATCACTGCAAAGGATGTGGCAAAGTTTGTGTATGATGAAATATGTTTGCAAGTTTGGGGTGCCATTGGAGCTACTTTCATATAAGGGGCCAGGATTTAGAGCTAAACTGCTAGATTTTTTATGCGTGAAGATGAATATTAGGCACTAGCATACCACTCCTTATTACCCGCAGTGTAATGGCTTAAATGAAAGATTCAATGGTGAGTTGGTACAAATTCTTTTGAAAGTGACAGAGCACCAAGGAAAGAATTGGGATTTGGAATTGCCTAGTGCATTATGGGCTTACCGTACTTCGGTGAAGACAGGTACAGGGTTCACTCCATTTCATTTGGTGTATGGAAAGGAAGCACTATTGCCTGTGGAGGTAGAGTTGCCTGCAGTAAATATGTTAGAGAAATTGCTTGGGCCGACTAGTGATGCATTCATAGAGAGGCTCTTACAGTTACAAGAGGTTCAGCTAGATAGGATGAGTGCATTGGAGCGTTATGCAGATGCAAGATAAGGCTTTGGCAAAGATAAATGAAAAGGTCAAAATTAAGGGTATCAAGAAGCATGACTTGGTTTGCGCTACAATGGTAAGCTGGACAACACCTTCCAAAAGAAGTTTCAAATTAAGTGGGAAGGCCCTTTCAAGGTAGTGGAGTGTTTTCCGAATGTACATATCAGGTGGCTAACTTGGATGGGATTGTACATAAGTCAAGGGTAAATGGTTTGCGTCTTAAATTATATCATGCCAGGTTAATGATGGTGGAGCAAGATGAGTTGTTTGAAGAGCAAGTAATATTGTGAGGGATGAGGAGGCTTGTGATGAGTCGAGTCTCATATCGCTTTTTGCTTTTGCTGATCATGAATGATCTAACAGGCTAGGGGATGGGGAAATTATGTCAGGAGTTTTTATGGAGCAAGAGATTTTTCATATGTACATATCCATGCATGGTGCATCGAATAAAGGATTGCTCATTTTCCAGAGCCAGGTGGTTATGTGGGGCCCACATGTGTACAGGTAGGACATCATGTACATAGTGCATCGATTTTCATCGTTACCAGTACCAGTGTGTTTTTTTCTACAATAATGAGGAGTTTCTAGTGCGTAAAACTTCTCGAGGAAGTTATCGGCGGGCCGACGACATGAGGTAAGCAAGTGCGTCAGATGGCATCGAGTGGCGTTAGGAGGCCGAATCGGGTCACTACTTGCACGTGGATGAGTACGGACACAATGTGGGTGTTTTCTTGTGAGAATTATGCAGAAAGGCCATCACGAGGACCACTTTTTGGGGCCACTTCACGTTGTGGCGAGACGCATTATTGGAAAAAGCTGAGTGACAGGTGTGCGTATGGATGCAAAAAGGTGACAACTATGCACTGCGAGTTCAGTTTTTTGCCTGTTCGGGTCCGTTTGAAGTCATCTAAAAGGCCAAGGGTGCCCAACTAATAAAGCTAAGTGTGGGAACTGAAAAAACAGAGAGAAGACCAGAAAAAAAGTGGAGAAGAGAGGAGGAACAGCCGCAAGTGTGTTTTTGCTCATTTTGGAGCCTGTTTTGGCCGTAAACTGCTCATCCGAGGTCGGATTTGAGCACTTTGACATTGTAGACTAGGGTTTTGGGCCGTTCGGGACGCAATGGCGCTGTCCACTTTGCCAAATTCCTCACTCTTTTTCTGATATTTTTGTTGTGTAAGTTTCTCCTATGAGCGAAGCTTCTGCTCCAGTTTGTGATTGTATCTGGCATATTTTACCCATATTGTGTGAGCTGTTTGCCCCATTGGTGTTGGCCAAGCTCATTTGTATCTAAACATCAGAAATTCTCCTCTTTTGAGCTGAGTTTTTTTGGTGTGTGTGTGTGTGTTTGTGTGTGTGTATCTGTGCGGAGTGGGCAAACGGATAGTCTCTCTCTCCTCTCACTCCATAGAATGTGTTCCCTGTCTCAGCCACGTGGGTTGTGTAAGCCGAGTGGTGCCCCATAGTGTGTGTGTGTATCTTTCCAAGAGTGTGTATCGGGTTGTTATAGAGGCGTTCTGTGTGTTTCCATCCCGCCACAGCGTCGCAAGCTCATTGGTGGGAAGGTTTGATCTTGATGTTCAGGTTCACACATTATGCCCTTCTCGATCTTGTGCTTGGTAAACCGCGTGCATGTGACTTCATCTTGCAGCCTACAACTTCACTATAGAGTAAAGAGTATGAGCTTATGAGCACGCAGAAAAATACTAATGCCTACATCTCCAAGTGCTACAATGTACGATGCTTGCAAAGATTGACTTTGGTAAAGCAGACAGGCAAAACAGGACGTGAAAACTGTTTATGAGCACGATTGTCAACCTCTGTTCACGAAAAGGATGCATGTGTTATGAGCACGAGGAGAAAGACTAATGCATGCATACTTGTATCTCCAAGTGCTACAGTATTCATGATGCATGCAAAGCTTCACTTAAAAAGAAGCAAAAAAATGACACATATAGACGTGGAACCCTCAGCAGCTCAAAACAGCAGTAGGTTAACCTTCTCAGTCCGCCAAAGCAGAGGTGAGAGTGAATGAGATGTCTGCAAACCTCAGTAGTAGGGTTTACCTTCTTAATCTGGCAGGACACAGGTGATAGTAAATGAGACGAGCGTTTATGTCGAAGCTGAGGGGAGATCACCTCGCACGCGTTGACATCGACATCGTCCTATGACAAGTCACATCACACATACCTTGGAATGATGACTGAGACACCCTTTTCGTACAATCAATGGTCCCTTCCAAGTACTCAGGCCATTAAATTTTTTAAAATTCCCATTTTGTTTTAGAATTTATCACAAATTCCTTTCCAAAGTAGTCTCTTGGTGGTACCCCAAAAAGTGAAATAGTGGTACCACCAAAACATGCTTAAACCCTAAGGGATGGTTCCATGTGATTTTTTTGTGTTTTGATCACTTTGGTTGGAGGACCCATCAAAGATGGAATGGGGTGGTATTTGTGCGAACTAGAGCTAAGAACTAAAGTTATGAAGCGGCCTTGGTAGTTCAATGATCATAGTCTTGAGCAGTGAATGACTAAGCGTCAAATTTGGGGGATCAAAGGTTTTTTGAAGTTTTCTTAATGAACCTGGAAGGTTTTTTGAGGAGCCGTGGGGAAAAAATCATGGAGAATCTCCACGTGGCATATAAAAGACCCACTGTGCAAGGGAGTGACCCAGGAGTTCACGCTATATAGGTTGGGGGAGGCACCTCTCAAGAGCATCAAGGAAAGAGAGAGAGGGGAGCTCTCTTTGCTATGGGTCGTCTTCAATTTTATTAGCTGGAATCTTGGTAGATGCCTTTGTTGAGCCTTTCGTCCAGCACTATACTTGAAAGTAAAATGTCCAGAAAGGGATTCAATGTCATGTATGAACAAGAGTGGATTTTCAACAACTAAGCTAGCCTATAGATCTTCCTGCTTTTGTTGCCATCTCCATCGAGCCTTTACAAAAAATAAAATTCTAGCTCGAGCGGACCACCCCAACAGTTACCGTGTGCGCTCGCTCCCCTGCTGCTGGTTGAGTGCACTTAGGCTTAGCTACTCATCATGCCAAAGAGCCATAGTTGAAGCCCAACCCTCATAGTCGTCCTCAATTCCCTCATGTGCATGTATCCTCCTTCCCACCCTTTTGTGTTTCTCCTTTTTTTGACAAGATACCTGCACTAGATACCTGCTAAAACAATGATTTCCAAAATGTGTAACATCTACTTGTGTAAAAAGTTAAAACATTCTTTATCTGCAAAATGAAGAGATATAGTTTGATGTAGGATTAGCTACTGCAAAATATAACACCGAACACTTCTCCACCAAGAGTAACCGCATTCCGGAATATTTTGAGGCACTCTAAAGCACTTCAAGGTACTCAAAATGATTGTGAAGCACATTAAGGCAGTCTAATGCACTTGTAAGCAATGTGAAGCACGTTGAGGCATTGTGGAGCACTAAGATGCATGACGAAGCACTATGAGGTATTTTGGAGCACGTGGATGCATTTAAGAGAACTATGATGTACTAGGAACCACTCCAAATTAAGCACTTGGAAGAGGTTCGAAGAACTATTAAGGATTGTTGAAAACTTATAGGGTAAAGGGGCCAGTAGGGGAATAGATAACTTATGATCCCTCAAGCTCATTGCCTCTTGCACAAATTCATGTGGAAACAGATCCAATGGATGCATTGACATGAGATCTACTAGCAACAATTGGTTGTGTTGCCAAAAATGTAGCCAATTTAATGTGTGCTAATGTGTGCTAGGTTAGCACCATCTCCCATGCAAATTGATCTTCCCAGTGTATTAGAGATGGTACAATGCCAATAGAGAGACAAAAAGCATCTAGATGTGATTCCTCATGTGCAGGTGTCATCCTTCCCACCCTTTTGTGTGTCCTGTGTCTTTGACAAGATATCTTCATTAGATACCTACTAATAAAAGGATATACAAAATCTGTAAGACCTTCTTGTGTGGAAAGTCAAAACATTATTTATCGTCAAAATGATGAGACATCGTTTGATGGAGGACCAGTTGCTGCAAAATATAACATTGGGCACTTTACCACCAAGAATAACTGCATTTCCAAAATATTTGAGGCACTCTAAAGAACTTTAAGGCACTCAAAATGATCGTGATGCACTTTAAGGAACTTTAAAGCAATGTGAAGCACTTTAAGGAACTGAGGAGCACTTCTAAGCAATGTGAAGCACTTTGAGGCATAGTGGAGCACTAAGATGCACGATGAATCACTATGAGGTATTGTGGAGCACTTGGATGCATTCAAGAGCACTATGACATAGTAGGAACCACTCCAAATTAAGCACTTGGAGAACTATTAAGGAGTCTTAAGTACTTATAGGGTAAAGGGCCCATTAGTGGAATACATAACTACTGATCCCTCAAGCTCTTGGCCTCTTGCAAAAATTCATGTGGAAATCAATTGAATGGTTGCACATTGACATGGGATATTAATTGTAGTTGGCTGCATTGCCAAAACTGTAGCGGATTTAATTTACTCCAGGTTAGCACGATCTCCCATGCAAAACGATCTTCCCCATGTATTAGAGACGGTATGGTTCCCATATAGAGACAAAAAGCATCCAGATTTGATTCCCTCATGTGTGCGTGTTCTTCTTTCCATTCTTTTGTGTGTCCCTCCAATTTTTACAAGATATCTGCACTATATACCTACTAATAAAAGATTTTGAAAATGTGTAAGACCTACTTCTGTGAAAAGTTAAAACATTATTTATCTGCAAAATGACGAGACATCGTTTGATGGAGGAGCAGTTACTGCAAAATATAGCATCAGACACTTTATCATAACGAATAACCGCATTCAAAAATACTTTGAGGCACTCAAAATGATTGTGAAGCATTGTAAGGCACTCTGAAGCACTATGAAGCACTTTAACGCACTCAGGAGCACTTGTAAGAGATGTGAAACACTTTGAGGCATTGTGGAGCACTTTGAAGAGGTTTGAAGAACTATTAAAGAGTCTTAAGCACTTTTAGGTTAAAGGGGCCATTAACGGTATAGATAACTTTTGATCCCTCAAGCTCATGCCTCTTGCACAGATTCATGTGGAAATAGATTTAATGGATGCGGCTATAGGGTAAGGGGGTAGTAGTAGAAGAGATAAATTTCAATCCCTCAAGCTCATGGAAAAGATTCATGTGGAAACAGATTCAATTGATGCACATTGACGCGAGATATTAGCTGCAATTGGTTGTGTTGCCAAAATTGTAGCCGGTTTAATTTACTCCAAGTTAACACCATCTCCCGGGCACAATGACCTTCCCCGCGTATTAGAGACCGACGGTGCTAGTAGAGACACAAAAAGCATCCAGTTTTGATCGTGGAACCTACAAATCAGTGATCTCTACTTCAACTATCATAAACCATCTACTCATGCTAAGGTAGTGAAACTATTGGGGTGGGGTGTAACCTACTGCCACGGAGTGTCCTAAACTAAAAGATTCCATGTTTCACATCTGGTTGATGTAAAATTCGATCACTGCGGTGCTAAAAAACTCAAATGTTGTCCTCTTGAAGTACACAATGACACCTTTCAAGTGGCTGCAAATGTTTTATTTGGTGTGGAGACACAACCTATACATGACGATGGCCAACACCACAAAAGGAAAGATTGAAGTACACAACGACAACTTTCAGGTGCCTACAAAGGTTTTTGTTGGTGTGGAGACACAATCTATCCATGAAGATGGCCAACGCCACCAAAGGAAAGATCTTGTTAATTTAGAAGATTGGGTGCTCCACTTTCATTTCATTCATGAAAGACAAGCTACAGAGTTTTCTAAGTGATGTCTTTGTCTCTGTCATGGACTTTGTAGAAAATTACAGTTTTAAAATTCAGAATGAGATCCAATCCATGCACTAGTATTGTAGTCAGGTGAGCATTTTGGTCCACATCTGCTATGTGCGCTCAACAATGGGTGACATCATAAAATTTCTCCATTTTTATATATCCGATGACAATGTGCATGACACATTGTTCGTTCAACAATGCTTTCTTTTGCATGACCGATGGTTGAAGGACCAAGGTTTTTGTTTAAAGCAACAGTGGGTATGGTCTGACAGTGCAACATCACAATTCAAAGCACGACAACCTTTCTTCTTTTTTGCAAGGTTTTCTCATCTTATTGGGCTTGAGATGACGCACAACTATTTTGGGTCAGGTCATGGAAAAGATGAACATGACGGTGCTATCGCAATCATAAAGAGGGCATTAACCCATGAGCAATTGAAGGTGGATGGACACCCCCTGTATAATGCAACAATAGTGGTCAATTACCTCACCCTAATGAACAATAGGAAAGACTCTTGGTCATCCATGAACAAGGTTGACAAGGTCTTCTGGGAAATCAAGGTGGGTGATGTGTTGAAAGATAACGAATGGGATTGCAAGAAAATCAGTGGATCATATTCGATGCATTGTGTGAATGATTTCTCTTCAATAGATACGACTGCATTGAGGTGTAGAAATCTGTTGTGCTTTTGTCTTGCTTGTGTGCATGGTCAATGTAGAAGATGTGCAAACAAAGCTCATGTAGAAGCATGGCAGTACTTGAGGATCACACGAACAGAGGCTGATGTAGATGAATATGTTTCAAGTGACGAGGAGATTGATGCACCTATGTATGATGTCCAATATGTATTATTAGATGATTGGCCTCTTGCTTCCATGTACTTGCACCTAGTTTGATGCCTTAAGTTCCCCTTGTACCCAGAGAGAAATGAGCCTAATGTCTACACTTTGAGTGATACTCTGTATGAGCCCATCTAGAATAGCATGCCCTTTGATAGCAAGCCCATTTAGAACACATTGACCTCAAAAAGTATAATTGGGTACCGCTTTCTTGTATTTGTTCCTCAAAAAATTATGTTCCTTATCCAAAAGTTGAAGCGTTTCTGACACTTTTTTATTCTTTTGAGTACATGTAGCTTATGGCTTGCCATTCTCCTCCACTTAAAAGTGCTTTAAACTACCTTCAACCAGATTTTACAAAACTTTAAAGCCATCTAAGCCACCCAAAAGTTGTCAAGACACCCTTATATACGTAGTTTCGATATCATTGACCACTTACAAGTGCTCACTAAACCACTATCAAGTGGTTTAAAACGTTTTCCAAACCACTTTCAAATCACTTGCAAGTGGAGGAGAAGACCTAGTAAGTGACCTAGAAGGCCTATACAAGTGCTTTAGAACCACTTGATTGAATACGTAGTGTCAATCTGATAGACCACCTACAAGTGCTATCTAAACCACTAGAAAGTGGTTCTGAACCACTTTCTAGTGGTTCAAAACCACTATCAAGTGCTATCTTAACCACTACCAAGTGTTATTTTTACCACTAGAAAGTGGTTCCTAACCATTGGCAAGTGGTTCAGAACCACCTGCAAGTGCTATCTTAACCACTGGAAGTGGTTCTAAACAACTGGAAATAGGTTCTTAACCACTGGCAAGTGGTTCAAAACCACTGGAAAGAGCTATCTTAAGCACTAGCATAAGGTTCATTCAGAACTACTGCAAGTGGTCCTCCAGAAGTTCTTTTCAGGTAATTGAGAACTACTTTCGAGTGGTTCTTCCCCACTTGCTTGTGGCTAACATTTACATAATACAAATAGTTTTCAACCACTTGCATGTGGTCCACAATTCATAAGTGGTATAGATTGCACTTCTACCCACTAATCAACTTATAATAAGACATCCTGGAAGGCACACAACAAAATGGTTGATTGAGTAGCAAATCATGTTTCTACATTAGAAATCGATATTGATTTCCGCAGTACAATGTCCATTTTTTCCCAATTTACACAAGAAGGTCCTCATCATGAGTTACACTATCAAACTCATCATGGGTATTTACATAAATGATCACAGTTGCACAACTCAGTTAACATTTTTGTTGCGACTAGAGATCAGAATGCGGCCTTTTATAACGTGTTTGTGGAGGTGGTGGAGGCAACACTTTACTTTTCCGCTTGATATTTTTCCCTCACAGATTCAGCTTCTCGAAGAGTTTGCCACCCCCTTCTTCTAGCATCCAGTTTACAAGGAGTGATCAATTCCGATTGATTATCTATTTTCTTCTACTCATAGACAAATGGCAAAACTTCATGATTCATAAACCTCTCCCATTGGTCTTTTGTCAGGTCCTCTAAAGAAGGCAAGATAGCATAGGAGTCTTCGTGGTTCAAGAAGCACTTGGGATATTTGTCATCTAGCAGGAGGGTTTTATCTTTCTTGAATCGTGGAAACTCATTCCAAAAAGTACCCAGGACTAGAAAGGGAATCTGTTCCCCTTGCTCGTCAATCCATGAGCTTCTATAGCATGCCTCCTTTGCAATCCACCCATTCAAGCACCTATGGGCCTGAGGCAAGCACAATTCTAACCTCTTTTCTAGGTCTCGGTAAGGGCTTGTGTTGCATATGTACACTTCAACAATCTAGCTAGCCCCAAGAACAAACCACTCTACAAGTGGTGCACATAGTGGTTCAGATTGTTGTCCTGCTTCACCTTCCAAAAGTGTAGCATGTCCATGTCAGGCGGGCTTGGTCCCTCTCTCTTGTCGTGAGTGACAATAAGCAGATCATTAATATTAATGATCAAGGCAAGCCTATTATCCTCCAAAAGGTGAGGGACACAAAACTGAGTTACTAGGGGTGTCTCCCGATCAAAGTGCCCCAGGTCTTCTTGAGCAAAATGCTGGTGTCCAACATTACCAATCACTTGTATTTTTACTACAATGCCCAAAAAACCACACTAGTAAATTGTAGTGAAGATTGACACCATGAGACAAAAAATTCATCTTATATTTAAAATATGTAAATAGCACCAAAAACACATGGAACTTAAAGTTTCCGATGTGTGCGGGTTTTGGGGGGCTCTTGATTAGTACTTTTGTTTGGATCTAGATGATGCACTCCTTCTTGTTGCTATGGCTTGCATTTCTTCCTCAGGGTATTTGCAATTAATAGTAATGTCTCCACATCCTCTGTGTCCTCCACTTTATCCTTTGGGATCACAATAAGGTTTAGGAAACAAAGACCTAAATCTTCATGAACAAAAATGAAATGCTACATATATGCACTTCATTACCTTCCTGGTTGTCGGTTGAGACCTTGCTGGAGTCATGTCCAATGGTTTCCTTGCCATGGTTCTCAACCACGAAGGGTTCAACCTTGAGATCCTCCACTCTGTCCCCACTTTTTACAACAGCATTGTCATGTTGAAAACCCTCAAATAGATCTATGCTGTTCTCATCAAGTTCATACATTTCTATATTGTTCTCGTCAAGCTCAAGCAGACAAGAACTTTTGTGAGCATTGGTTTTTTGCGAAGAAAAAAATCATGTTAAGGGACGTATCTGATGACAAGTGGATTGAAGCTGAGTATAGTGAAGCCACCCTCTAGTTTTGTGTACTCAATTCCGAGTGCCGAGCACTTGGAAATTTCTAGAATTTTTTATTGTGCATAATGGGTGAGTGCACTCTGCCATGGTGCCGCATAGAACTACAAAAGCAAGATCGGTGATATTTGTGTTGACATTCCAGTGAGAAGAACCCTGCCATGTGGTTAGCTGAGAGGGTTTCCCACATGCAACACAGTCACCCCCCAATACACACAAACGGTTTCAAAATAGAGGCTTTAGTCAGCAGTGAGGGGACAATGATTCCTCTACCCTTTTTCTAGATATATTTGATGGTTGTATCTATAAATGCTCATCGAGACATCAAGGCTTCTAATTCAAATTCCAAAACCATATTCCTTTCCTACCAGCCATAGCATAAACAACATCGGAGAGTAAGATCATTTCATGCTTGAATGGACTTAAGTGCACAAGCTTGAATGCTTCTATTCAACTTCTTCTAAAGAAATTCAAAGCAAGAATTAGGTGAGGTCTTGAGCACCTCCATCTCCTTGTTTAGTTTGTCCAATTCCTGTAGAAGTCATTGAAAGCAAAATAATGCCCTTCATTTATAAGTCACAGGTACCTCTTTTGTTGCAGCTGCACTTTCACCTCGCCTAGCACCCTTTTCTTCTCATTCTCTTGGCCACTAAGTCCCTCCGCCATGCTATGCACCAACTGAGTATGCATTGGAGTCTCTACTACCGGAAATGGCTAGAGCTTTCTTGCCGACATTGTCGGTATTGATGACAAGGCACCATCACAGATAGATTCCTTTTTTTGAATGAAACCTATCAAGCCATAATCGGTGCGGAACTTGTTGATCTTCCGCTCAAAACCCCCTTTTTGCATCTTGCAATTTTGAAGAACACTGCCACCAAACCTTGCCCATGCAATCCGATGTCTAGTCGGATCACTCACTGCTGCTAGACATCTCTCATACACAAAACCTCGCGAAATTTTTTATAATGGCTCACTATTGAATGGGGTTGCTTGATATACCTTGTGGTACAAAAGGTGGCACTTGTCAACGAACTCATCTCTCACATGGTTGAGAAATAGCTTTGTGCTTTTCTTGTGCAGACTGACAGGTGGAAAAGGACAAGGTTTATGCAAAAGGATAATATAATTTATTATTTTATGTCTCTTTATGAGCCATGGCCAATTATTGCCCAGCCGGTCAATATGTATTCATTTGAGCTTTCACTAATCTATAAATAAATACATGCAAGAGGAAAATGCTCACTCTTGCACGGGGAGAGATTGAACCCAGTGTCTGTGCTATTCTTCTCTCCTCTCCTCTCTTCTCTCTTGTCATGCTCGCATAGCACTCCACTCTAGGAGGTGCACTCGCATGCACTCTCTTGATCTATTCTGCTCTCTACTTCCCTCTCTGTTCACCTATATCGTCGATTACCATTAGGTAATGTTTGGAATCACAAATGGGCCCTTTAAGGAGTTTGACTTTCCCTCTCTTTACCAAAACAGGCGCATGGATAAATATTTTCAAACAAACTCCAAAGTTGGCGGAGGTTGGACAGTTAGAATGTACTCTTCAAGATCTATCTGGTGATATATAGCACGCCATGAGATTCCTCATATTTTAGAAGATTCTTTTTTTGATTCACCTATGATGTGACAACTCTATCGGAATCTTCTAAAATATGAGGTATCCATGGCGTGCTATATATCAGTAGATAGAGCTTGAAAAGGACATTCTAACTGTCAAACCCCCGCCAACTTTGGAGTTTGTTTGCAAAAAATTATCCATGCGCCCGTTTTGGTAGAGAGAGGTAAAGTCAAACTTCTTAAAGGGCCCCTTTGTGAGTCCAAATTAGAAAAAAGAATCTTCTAAAATATGAGGAATCTCATGGCGTGCTATATATCAGTAGATAGAGCTTGAAAAGGAAATTCTAACTGTCAAACCTCCGCCAACTTTGGAGTTTGTTTGCAAAAAATTATCCATGCGCCCGTTTTGGTAGAGAGAGGTAAAGTCAAACTTCTTAAAGGGCCCCTTTGTGAGTCCAAATTTCACCTAATGGTGCTTGCGGATTGCGGATGTGCCAGGTATGTCCTTTGGTCTATTTTATATCTTATAGTGTGCTATTTTGGGTATTTTGCAGGGCGGCCACACGTCGGTTTGTAGCAAGGTCGAGTTTTTGTCTGTAGACATGGTGACCAAAGTGATGTCGATGAGCCCGCTTAGCATCAAAGCAGGTCGAGCTTACTTCCAATGTTCCCATCACAGTTTAGACCCTACTACAACTCTGCTCAAGGAGGAGGCAAACTTGCCGATTTTGGTTTGCTTTCCAAGTCTGATGCGAGAGTACCATCCCCTCTTACCCATGATTGGTTCCATGTTCAGGACAATTTTGGAGTCTCCATGCATGGCAGCTTCATTTGTGACCAAGGCTGCAGGTCTACCTACTGTGCGAGTTCTTGTTCGTGAGATAGAACCCCTCCCCAAGGTGGTACTAATGCCTAGGGTGAGTGGGGGATGGATTAGACATAGTGTGGAGTATTTGGGTCTCCCGAACCAGTGTTTCATTTGCAGACAGATGGGCCATATGGCAAAGGCCTATCCTCGCGAGAGACCTCGACCCACATTGCATGCATAGCCACCCAAGGCTGAGCATGCCAAGCAGCCAGGTACACAATATACACAGGTTGGTACTTCCATAGAGACTAGTGACCAGCCAGCTGATGGTTGGCAGCAAGTGCCTGGCCGCCACTGTCAGGGGAGAGCTCACTCCACTCCTCCTCGTAATGGCCTACCTGATGCAGCTCAGTAGCACTGGGTTCTGACTGGGAACCGTTTTGACCCCCTTCAGTAGGACCTGCCTAAGGAGGCCCCCTCCACTTCTGTTCCTCCACCACCGTCTCCTCCTCTCTTAGCCGCTGCCGCCCCTTCCCTCTCGTGGATGGGGCCCATAGCCTCGTCTTCGGACCCTCCACCACTCCTCCTGAGACACAGGGTACTGGCCATGCTTCTTCCTTGAGGCATTCTCTGGGTAGTGCTTTCGCTACGAGTTGTGTGGCTCGTGAGGGGCAGCCCCACTTGAGGCCACCTTTTTTGGTGCTCACTTCTCCCTTTGCAGGAATCTCGAGAGGTCTAACTAGCTTCAACATTCACAGACACTGGAATTTCCTCGATTACAACTTCACTTGGTTTTGGGTGATTCCTCTTTCGACTTGGAGGAGGCCAGCTTTCGAGTCCACGTCCTCTTTCTTGCAGCTAGAGGCAGTGAGGCCCTAGACATAGCGGTGGATTTCTCCTTTCCGTTGTGTGGTAGGGATACCACACAGTGGACCCAACACAAAGGCCTAGAGTGGCCCTAGACATAGGCTATTGAGTTTTCACACCACACAAGGGACTTAGCAGTGACAGATCTGGTAGAGACACTTTGGCCTCTTGCCAAGCTCAGCGTGACACCTCCGATGCAGCAGGTTGCAAGCACATTGTGGTACACTTGTTTGCTGACACTCAGTGCCCTCCATATTATGTTTTTGTGCATGAGGATTCTTGGATAGAGGATGTAGCCCTTCCGGCTGCACGCTCGGCTTGAGCCTAGGCAGGACATTCAGTTCTTGCGGGATTTTCTAGACGTCGTTTGGATGCGGATTAGTCCCCATCCAAACCGGCCTTAAAGATAGCGAGGTTGGCTGCTGTTGCAGCATTTGTTTTCTCTCAGTGACTCAATGAGGATCATCTCATGGAATGTGTAGGAATTAGGAGGGCCCCAGTTTTAGTGACAGAGGAGTCGGCTGCGTCAGGAGCTGTAGAGATGCCTTGTGGGTGGTGAGATTGACATTCCTATGCTGCAGGAGCATCATCTTTGTGAGAGCCGCATTCAATTGTAGTCAAATTTTGTGTGGTCGCTATGAGACTTTTTGGTCAGCTACTTTTGGACCTGGAGGCATTTAGGGTGGGGTATGTGTGACTATTGCGGATTCTCTACAGCAGGCCATTGTAGACAGAGGGATTATTGTGCCAGACAGGGCTCAGTGGATCACTATGCAGGTTCAAGGTTGCCTTGTGGGCTACTTGAACATATATGCGCCCAATGTGGCGAGTGCATGAGCAAAGTTTTGGTCACACATTGTTGAGTCTCTTCCGCAAGCAGAGCAATGGTGCATTGGGGGTGACTTCAACATGTTGGAGGACCCTTCTAACAGGATTGGTGGTAGCCACGCTACTGTGCAGGGAGTTGAGCTGGTAGCTTGGGAGAGGTTTTGTATGACTCTAGCTTTGAATGTGTGGCAGCACTGTAGCTTTGTGAGGCCCCCATATAGCTTGGCCTTCTCTTGTTTGGACCGCAGAGTGGGAGGAGTGAATCTTTCGTGGATAGATCGCCCTCTACACTAGTTTTTTTTGTAACTCGGGTGGGACAGTTGGCATCCTGGCATGGAATTCCTTCTCGGACCATGCACCAGTGATCCTCACAGTGACAAATAGGAAAAGGTGGGGGAGCATGAGGCTGGGCATCCCTGAGAGGGTTTTGCTGGACTTTGCACTTAGAGAGCTAGTAGAGGCTCTTTGGTCAGAGAGCTTGGACATGCAGGATTATCCTGCTGAGAGAGTAGCCTCAGGACTAGCAGTTACAACAGGCTCGCCAGGAGCTTGGTAGCACAGAGGAGTGGTGCCATGAGTTTTCTTTTCACCGACAAGCATCTCAGTGGATACATGTGGGTGACAGAGTGATTGGTGCTTTCTTCAAGGTAGTGGGACCTCGGCATATGCATGCCAAGGTCAGTCAGTCGAGGAGGCTTGATGGGCTAGTTGCTTCTGAGCCAGAGGACATGCGTGCAGTTGCTACTGAAGTTTACTGTGAGTTACTATCTGCAGAGTCTCAGTCAGAGAGTCTTGGTGTCACAACAGGTTGGTTTGTGGGGCTTAGCACTTCCTATTCGGGGAGATGAGCTTCTGGACGTTGAATTTGCTGACGATTGAGCCTTGTACGTGGATGTCCAGGAGGCCAACCTACATAGGTGTGAGCAAGCTCTTGAGACCTTCTGTTGTGCATCTAGCGCATTGATCAACTGGAGAAAGACAGTGGCTTTCTCGGTTGATAGTTCTTCTTTGACCGATTGGATGCTAGGAGAGGGTTTTAGGTGGATTCCCCCAAGCTGGAGGCCCTTGGCAACCTTTGACCAGATGGATCTTCACAGAGATGCGCAGATTTTGTTTGAGCAAGAGACTAGAGGATGGCTTCGCTTTGAGTTTTCTTGGATCTTGGGAGCACTTGCGGCGAGTCCTGGAGCAGCGACAGCCTACTTGCATGGAGGAGCGCCTATGAAAGCCCCTTGTTTGGAGCCCCATGGTTAGCACTTAGAGAGGCCACTTGGTTGGTAGTCGGCCTCATGTTTCCTGGGGTCCCATGGTAGAGGGTCCAGCGTGCTCTTTGATGACTGGTTAGAGTTTTCAGGCTTGTAAAAGGAGTTACAGGGTTTCCATCTACCGGGCATGAGAGGGGTGCAGATCATGTGGCAGGACATCTCAGAGGCAATTCCAGCTGAGTGGCTCACACCTCTCAAGAAAGTAGCACCTAGGTGGATGGGAGCCTTCACACAACTGGAGGTTCTCATCTCAGTAGGGGCCTGCTCAGAGACTATTTTATCCCTTTTTTTCAATCTATAGGGTGAGGGAACCTTATAGCGAGTTGTAGTAGAGGCCCCGCAGGTGGTAGAGTGTTGTTTTCAGAGGATCCGAGTGGTGGGCATCTATGGGAAGACTTGTGTCATTGATCCTGACCCAGTAGCTCTTGAGACTGGACACTGGAGATTGTGGTATTGGGAGTTTTGTCCATTGGAATGAGTACATCGGGATCCTGGAGAGTGGCTTTGGAGGGACCCTTTCTCTTCTGCAGACCACCCAGGTGTCCCGTTATTTCAGTACATTGTTTGACTGGGACGTCACATACTAGAAGTACAGAGAGAGGCCCGCCCCGCTGCAACACCTCATTGGAAGGAGGAGAGTCTCACAGCTGAGATCTTGGCAGCCTTTTGGGAGAGGTTGTGGGACTCCAGATAGTCGAGGTGAATCACCTTGTTTTAGTGGATGGTCGCACACAGAGCTATAGCAGTTGGGAGCTGGCTAGTGCATAGTGGTCTCTCAGCCGCATGTGCAACTTGTGACCATCTTGTGTAGAGTCAGTGTCACTGTGTTTGGGACTATCCTTTGGCACAACAGGTGTGGCTTCATGTTCTTCGACTGATGCCTGCTCTCTCCACGGATCGATAGTACACTTGGGGAGCGGCGGCTTAATCCAACCTCATGGGCCTGGCACTTCAGTTTGAGCTATCTTCCAGCAGCAGGATGATAGTGATGCAGGGGAGGCGACCTACACTCCAGCTTGCCACAAATCTTACTCCAAAGGAATGGTGCAGTGAGAGAGAGAAGTGTTGGGAGCTCATCAGTGGCCTGACACTCTGGTTCATCTGGCGGGCCTGTTGCTTCCGCATCTTTGAGACTCACCCTGTGCCACCAGTAGAGACTGTTCGCGATCTTTGGCTAGAGCCAATTCACACTCCCAGAGGACATCTCACGAGACTACAAGGAAGCTCCGAATGCATGCAGAAGTGCAGAGAGGCTTTCCTTTGACTCTCGCATCCTCGGCCTTTCTACACCATGGTCCAGGGTGTACTCAGATGGCACTACCGACCACCTGTGTGGCTTTTCCCTACTCCCATCTCTTGCTTTAGCCTCATTATACATATGTTGTTTTTTCATTGGGAGAGTCTCCTCATCATGGTTGTTGTAGCCCTCTCTTGAAGAGGTGGTTGTAGCCCTATGGGCAGTTTCATTAACTACTAGAAGGATCTTTTTCTCGGAAAAAGAAAACTTGAGTATCCCAGATTTTGGCATCATAACCATTCATCATTGCTACCTTGTAGTTGTGGGAACTTAGAGTTTGAGGAAATTTGAGTTTTTTCACCAATGCATAATTAATGAAATTGTGAGTAGCATCGTCGTCTACCAAGATGTGCACCTTGTGTGCTTGCAAAGATCCGTGCAAACACACTAACTCATGTGGTCCGAAGGTCTATTGCCACATGGAAGCTGTAATATAGCATTCATGCACCACCTCGGTGTGTGTTACTTCTACTATAGAGAATTGTGAGGAAGACTCAAGACGCAGCAGTTGCACCGTGTGCACTGCTTTCTCCTTGCCATGAGTAGCAAATTCCCCCTTGGGACAATCCTTTTTACCATGGCTGCTTCCCAAGCATTGAAAACATAACTTCTCCTTTTTAGCCTTATCAAAGTCCTCGGGAGAGAGAGAGGACCATGGGACCCCTTGGGTTTTTTAGCTACTTCAGAATTGGCTACTATAAATTTCCTTTTGTTGTGCCCATACCGTGTACGTGTATTACCATGTGTATTAGCAGGCACGTGAATATTATGTGATTTCTTTTCATTTGGATCATCATGAATGTGTGTTTTCTCTATGGCCTCCTCAGGTGTTTTAGGGTCCTAAGTCTTGATGTGCTTCTTAAGCTCTGGTGGATAAACCCACGTACTTGCTGAAAGGTGTCTGGTCCTTCCAACTTGATGATAACATCTCGATAGTGAGAGATTTATTCAAGAAATGATGGGTGTTGGTGCATGGAACATGTGTCTCAAGCCGTCCAATTTTCATCTGCCTCATCTATAGGCAAAAATTGTTTGTGAAATATAGCCTCAAAGGCTACCCAACTCTATGGTATGATATTCTTCTCCTTGAGAGACATCCACCATTTGTAGGCCTTTTCTTCGAAATTTAAACTTGTTTGCAGTGCTCTGATTGCATCCGGAGTACGCTGTAAGGCGTGAAGTGCATCCCACTTGCTGAGAAAGATATTCACTGCATCCTAATATGTGATCTCTCTCTTCCCCCTTAAAAGTTTGTGGTTTGGTGTTTTCTAACAACTCATCCACCTCCTTTGTAGTGAGAGTGTGCAAAGAATCTGGAGATGGACCTTGTCCATGATCAGAAGGGCCTTATCCCTAAGTAATAGTGTGCTCATGCATGTGTGTGTCAACAGGGCCCTTGGCCTGCTACTGCATAAATTGCATAATAACATAGATAATTTAGTGACGTTTTCATTTAAAGATGCAAAATTGTCTTCCATTACTGATATGCGTGTTTGAAGTGCAGGAAATTCATGAATATCAAGCAATTCATAAGCTTCATCACCTCTCGTAGCGTCGCGGGCACCCTCCGTGAGAGAATATCCGATCTTGAATCATCATGGGCAGAATCAGGCGTATAATGCTCGAAATCATAAGTCATATTGATATATAAATCCATGGAAACACCGTGCAGTGGAAGGAATAGAAAGAAAAAATACCTTGAGTCGAAAAATAATCCTGTAGTCATAGTTGTCACCGCAGTTGATAATTAGCCTTGCTAATTATGTTGGATACTGGTTTGAAAAACCCTCGTAAACAAAGGTTGATGCGATGCTTCAATTTATGCAATTTGGAAGAAGGAATGAGAAATTGACGTCCTATGAAGAAGTTCGCGACCCTTTGGTGACATTATGTTGCCCTTGACCGGATACCAAATGGAGATTCAAGGCCAAAATTCAAGAAGATTCAAGGCCAAAATTCAAGAAGATTCAAGGCCAAAATACCAGATGGAGATTCAAGGCCAAAATTATTGTTGTACAGTGATTAAGTTGCAAATTATGCATCTTATTGACTCTTGGCCTGCTGAACAATATGCCTTGAATCCAGTTTCATGCCCTCGTTGTATTCCGAGACGCCTCTCGTTGTACGGGTGTGTGCCGGGGTGGGCATGCACCCTAGGTCAAAAAAAATTGCCCAAAGTTTTTGGGCCTTAGGAAAAATATGAAAAGCCGTTTTGGAAACGATGATGGAAGCTGCTACAAGCCGCTGAGTAGGCAAGGGACTCCGAGTGCTGCGTGTAGTGCTCAAATGAGGCCGCCAAAGAGACGAGATCCCCTTAGCACGATCGCACATGCCGTTTAAGGCCAAAATCGAGCGATTTCGAGCAGGTGATCCCGTCATCGTCCTCCCTTGCAAGTGGGGTTGCCCACAGGATGACTCTCGTTGAGGCTACGTTGAGGAGAAGTCACATCCTCATGCACATGCAAGAGAAGCTCTAAAAAAAGGTGGGGCTCTCCACACCCTTGTGTCCCCAAAAAGTAGTTTGTCTCTTGATACCAGTGTAAGCTCTTGGGTGACTAGACCTAGGATCCTCCTCCCAACCTCCCAATATAAAGGCAGGCTCCTAGCCTTATGCCCTAGCCGAATCCCCTTGTCCACACTGCCTATCTTGGCCTCTGGCCCAATCCGTGACTCCCTAGCCTTGCCCTTGTCCTAACACTCGATGAAGATGAAGTGTTAATAGTGGGTGTGGGTGTTTGGAGCAAAAAAGGCGATGGTGCTGCTTGGAGTTGGGGTGGGGTAACAAGTGGTAATTGTAGAGGTGGTGTTGATTGTAATTTGAGTACATAAGATGGAGCTCGTAAAGATACAATATGAGTGAACATGGATAAAGAGTGAGAGACTAGACATGGGTAGTACGATGGAGATGGCATCGCAACTATTTGTGGTTCATAAGCACAGCTATGGGAACTCTCCACACTAACTATAGACGTGAGCAGTACTTAAATCTTGTGGATCTTGAGCCCTCACTAAACTTTGCATACTAGGAGGTAAACCCCTAAAAAATGATCCCATGATGGTAAGCGGATCAATGTTGAAAGTGGGAGTATAATGGTTGATAAAATTCTTGAAACTTGTGGCAGCTTGCTCAATCCTTTCATGAGGATAATTGTTCTTAAAGGAGCATAATTGCTCAAAAAATGAGAAAAAGTTTGGAGATTTGCAAAAAGGGGCTAAGAATTTTTGCTCGTAATCGGAAAAAATAGGAACAAAATTTGCTTGGATCTTGGAAAACCAACTCCAATCTTCACCCTTAAGTGTGGTGCTCAAATAGGTCATTACATGTCCTTCCTCAACAATGTACGATGTCAAACAAGCAAAATTGTTTACGCGAGTTGCGGGATCTTCCAAGGGCGACCCATGAAATGTCGGGAGTGGGATGAGTGGTGCGTCACATTCATAAATTTTGAGGACAAAATTTACATCTGGAAGAGAAAATCTTACCTTCACGGTAATTTAGGACAAAATCCTTATTATTGTTTATATGAGTCGTGCACTGGGCTTTTAGGTCTCATAGATGCAAGGTCAAGGATCGAGTGATTGCCAATGAGAGGTGCACCACAAACTTGTTAGTGATGTGACTAGTTGAGTGTAGGTGCCCATAAAAGATCGGGGTGACCCACACATGAGTCTTGTAACCTAACGTTTTCCTCATTCTGGAATGTAATGACATTTCCGTCATTCTCTCCTATGTTATCTTCTTACTATGTATGGGCATGAGTGTCTGAGTGTGATAGAGATAGCATGGAGGTAAGGTGGGAGCAATGGTGGGCTTCTTCCTCTCTGAAAACATGGGATTCCCTCATTGATGGCTACAAAGAGGTGAGTGACAGACCGATTGCATCTGTTGAGATTTCCTGCATTGAGGTTGAGTGTTTGTAGCCTTAGTGGCTCACACACGATTCATAGCAAGGCCCCAATATTATGATATAGATAGCCATTAAAATTATGCTAGGCATACAACCATGTTAGTTGCTTAGCAACATAATTATTAACCCCCCTCTTGTAGCTAAAATATGTTAAAAATATGCTAGGCACACAACCCCATCAGCTACTTCGCAAAAGAATATTATGCCCTCTCATAGCTAGAAGATGTGAAAAAAATAACTCCTAGAAATGAGAGAAACTAGAAAAAGAGATTTGGTATTGTGTTGTATCATCGATTTCCACAACATGAATCTGACATATAACTTCAACGACTTATTAGGTTTAGTGTTCAAAATGTGTATGGCCTTTGTCAACCCCATTAGGAAATGGAGAGCAGTAATTTTTTTCCAAATCAATGGTTGACCTTCTATCTGCTCTCAATTAGATCATGGTCACTTACAAAGACATACCCTAATCAAAGTATCATGCCTATAAAAGGTCTGTGATCCATTTTTTTCTATGAATAGACACCCTCTTAAACACCTATCTCTACTTTCCTCCATAGCTCTCTCAATATACATTAGAAGTCCATGTAAATTTTTTGTGGCTTTGTCAACATTTTTCTTTGAGGTCCATTAATCAATCCCAAAATGGCTCTCATAGAAAAATAAACACCTTTGGTTTTGGTGGATCGTTTGGACTTACTTTTTTCCATTTTTGCTGAAGTTCTTTTCCTACCTCCTAATCTAGATCTCAACATTGTGAAGATTGCATGTTGAAAAGCTTATTTAAAGCGTGACCGGCCCATGTTCAACGTGAGAGATACCTATTGTTTTTAATTTATTTTCTCACTAATTATCGTGAAGGCCATATATAAACACTATAAAATATTCAAGGCATAATATTTTCTTCTAACATATATGCATTCAACCAAGTCATTTATCAAAACAGTTCAGCATACTTAATTATCACATACATCACTTGCCATCTTTAACTTAGTGAACAACTAGTTAGCATCACCCAAAATCTATCTCTAAATATGATTACATCATTTGATTCTCAGGATTGGCTACATCTTCTGATCAATATTACCTCAATTGCAAATTTTAAATGTTCAAGATTTGGATGAATGTTTTGTTAACAATTATACAAATTGATAGTACTAATATCCAATAAGAGGTGTTACCTATGCACTAAAAGGAACACATAAACGGATACACTAACCCTGCTCGTTTACATTCCTCATTGTTACCATGTTCAAACAGTCTTAGTTTAGTTATTTTCTTGTATAAGATAATTTTCAAAGTTGGCTTTGCTCGTTTAAATGTTTTCTCATAACTATCAACAAGACATGTGCCTTTAACAATGCAAACCACAATGTACCATGAGTTTTCTCTCTATTTCTAGAAATTTTCTATGATCTCATTTAATCCATCTTCTCATATTTTTTATTATTTTTTATATTCACGAGTCTTTCTTTCAGTGCAAAGGATCCATCTGAACTATTTTCCTTTACACACGCATGATATGAAGAATGTGAAGTGCTTCAAATACACAACTAACTCCTTACTAATCCATAAGGCCATAGATAAACATTATGGCATCAAAAGGATCCTAGGAAAACAACCATGTGAGTTATTTAGCAAAAGAACTATCCTGCTAAAAGATGTGAAAAAGAGAATGCACGGAACGGACTACTTTAAAGAGAGTTGCTTTGTTCGTTTGAATGTTCTCTTTCATCCATAGTCAACAAAGACATGTGGCTCTAGCAATGCAAACCACAAGGACAAAATCAAGCCTACATTGTAGATAGCCAATAAAAAGCCTCATTAACATCGCGGCCATGTGTACAAGTCAAATTTATCAAATTACTTGCGAGAGCTTGTTAAATCTAGTACGAAACAAAAACAGTTTTAAGGTTGAAATAATGGGCTTTACTCCTTTGACGATTACTTTGAACATGCCACCAGTGAATCTATTCAGTATGTAGGATCTAGAGCACATGCCACCTTGATAATAGGAATTCTTGCTTTAGTTGTAGGGTTATAGCAAGGGGGCAACGATCTCTAAGTATTTGCAACTAGGTTGCAAAGAATTACTTGATCACCGATGGAGAGCATGAGGAGGTTAGCTCGGGCAACAACATGTAGCTCTATGGAATGTACGTTTTGGCAATAAGGGATAGAGACTATGAGAGTATAGTCATCAAAGAGATGCAACCACCTTCCATCTTCAAAGTTGTACTTGTACACAAAGACGCGAATTCTTATGCATGTTGGATTTCGTTCAAATACCAATAGGAGGATTTCTGCATCCATTTGCAGTAATTCATACCTCGTATCTAGCATGCTTTTTTGTGAATTGATGAAGTCATCGGGTATGTGCACTTCGCCTTGAATGATGGGAGTTGAAGGTGACGAGGGTGAGGAGGAGGAGGTGGGTGGTGGGAGCGTTGCAGTTATTCTTGGTGGTGAAGTGGCCGTGGTTATGTAATTTTGCAGTTGCTTCTCGCCATCCATCTAACACCATCTCTTCATTTTGCAGAGAGACAATGTTTTAACTTTTCACACAAGAAATTACAGGCCGCCGACTATATTACTGTCGGAGACTAAAATTCATCCATTCTGAGAAAATACATCTTCCAAGTGCTTCAGAGTGGTTGATAGTGCCTCATAGTGCTTCAGAGTGTATCCAAGTGCTCCACAATGCCTCATAGTGATGCACAGTGGATCTAAGTGCTCTAGAGTTCCTCAAAGTGCCTTACAATTCCTCAAAGTGCTTCACAATGTCTCAAAGTGCTTAATAGTGCCTCAAAGTTCTTTACAAACATTTGAGGTGCTTCAAAGTCATTATCTACCCCATTACCCCCCACTAATCACATTGCCACTCATCTCTTAAGCTAGAATCAATGGTGGACAAGGCATGAGTTAGTGGTTCCATAAAAGGGTGTCTTTGAAACCACTTTGTTTGAGGATTGAGGGTGAGGTAATTTTAGGGAAGATTAAGGTGGGGGAGAGAGTGAGTTTCAAATTTTTGTCCAATATTATATGAATACAATAGCTGAGGCCTTCATAAACAGATGCGAGTCTAAACATTTAGAACTCCTATTTTAATATTCATAATGCTTCAAAGCGCTTCACAGTGGTTCTAGCTGCTTTGAAATGCTTCATAGTGCTTTGAGATGCTTCATATTTCTTCACACCACTTCTACAAGGTGCCTAGGGTAAGGGGACTAGTGAGTCTACACACCCCTTCAGTAGGTTACACCCCAACCCAATAGTTTCACTACCCCTGCGTGAGTAAATGGTTTATGATAGTCGATGTGGAGAGCACTAATTTTTAGGTTCCACGTTCAAGACTGGATTCTTTTTGTCTCTCTACTGACACCGTACTACCATGTCTAATACGCAGGAAAGGTCATTTTGCACGGGAGATGATGCTAACTTGGAGTAGATTAAACCGGCTACAATTTTGGCAACACAACCAATTGCAGCTAATATCTCGTGTCAATGTGCATCCATTGAATCTGTTTCCACACGAATCTTTTCCATGAGCTTGAGGGATCAAAATTTATCTATTCTGCTATTGTCCCATTTACCCTATAGGTGCTTTAGACTCCTTAATAGTTCCTCAAACCTCTTCGAAGTGATTAATTTGGAGTGGTTCCTCGTACGTCATAGTGCTCTTGAATGCATCCACGTGCTCTACAATGCCTTATAGTGCTTCATCATGCATTTGAGTGCTCCACAATGCCTCATAGTGGTTCATCGTGCATCTTAGTGCTCCAGAGTGCCTCAAAGTGCTTAATATTACTTACAATTTCTCTTGAGTGCGTTAAAGTGCTTCACAGTGCTTTAGAGTGCCTCGAGATGCTTCACAATCATTTAGAGTGCATTGAAGCGCTTTAAAGTGCGTCAAAGTATTTGAGAATGCAGTTATTCTTGGTGGTGAAATTATTCTTGATGGTCAGGTGATTATCTATCCCATTACCCCCCACAAATCACATTGCCACTCGTCTCTTAAGCTAGAAGTAATGATGGACAAGGCATGAGTTAGTGGTTCCATAAATGGGTGTCTTTGAAACCACTTTGTTTGAGGATCGAGAAAGAGGTAATTTTAGGGAAGAATAAGGTGAGGGAGAGAGTTACTTCAAATTATTGTCTGAAATTACATGAGTATAGTAGTGGGGGCCTTCATAAACATATGCGAGTCTAAACATTCAAAACTCCTATTTTAATATTCATAGTGCTTCAAAGCGCTTCACAATGATTCTAGCTTCTTTTAAATGCTTCATAGTGCTTTGAGGTGCTTCATATTTCTCGACACCACTTCTACGAGAAGGTACCTAGGGTAAAGGGACCCCGGGGGATTCACCATGGAAACTTATCGCACCAGGTAAGTGCAGGGGAGGGGTTTTTTTTTTCAAGTTAGATATAAGGGTAAAAGTTAGGGGCTTAGGCCCCCAACAATTTATCTCCCAAGCTTAAAAATAAGGGAGGGGGGTATCATATTTAATGTGTGTGGGGGGGGGGGGGGGGGGGGGGGGGGGGGGAAGGCAACTGACCCGAGCTGTGATTGATCACTGATGTGCACTAGAAGTCGATGGATGAATTTTGGGGATGTTTTTTATAAGGTCACATATCAAATTTTGTATCAAGTCTGTCATAGATAAGGACTGATTTGGAGGATGTCAAGGGTTGATTTACACTAGCTTTGGATGGAATTGGACGAGTAGCCAGAGTGCATGCTAATCGGGTATATAGCTTGAAAGTCAAACTAAGATACATTGAGGCTACATCTAGCTATCAATAGAAGTGGTTCCTTAGTATGTTGCCACTCACTATGCTACACACTCTTGGACTGATGATGTGAGACCTAAATTTTATATATAAGATAGGGGTATGATAGTTTTTTTCATTGATTGTCATATAAGTGTAGAAAGGGGGGTCATACTCCCTAATATGATTTGTATATAGGGGTTTTATCAAATTTGTCCGCTCATAGCTGGCGTCCCATTTTGTATATAGAGTGAATCCACAGGGAAAGGGACTAGTGAGTGAACACTCCCCTTTAGTAGGCTTCTCCCCACCCCTTTAGTGCCACTACCTAGCATGAGTAGATGGTATATAATAGCTGATATGGAGAGCACTCATTTGTAGGTTCCAGGATCAGATCTCAATGCTTTTTGTCTCTCTATTGGCACCGTACCTTCTTGAATACACGGGGAAGTACATTTTGCATGGGAGATCATGCTAACTTGGCGTGAATTAAATCTGCTAAAAATTTGGCAACGCAACCAACTGCAACTAATATATCATGTCAATGTGCATCCATTGAATCCGTTTCCACATGAATATGTGCAAGAGGCCATGAGCTTGAGGGATCGAAAGTTATCTATCTCGTTAATGGCCCCTTTACCCTAAAAGTGCTTAAGAGTCCTTAATAGTTCTTCAAACCTTATTAAAGTGCTTAGTTTGGAGTGGTTCCTAGTATTTCATAGTTCTCATGAATGCATCCATGTGCTCCACACTGCCTCATAGTGCTTCTTCGGGCACTTTAGTGCTCCACAATGCCTCAAAGTGCTTCACATGGCTTACAAGTGCTCTTGAGTGTGTTAAAGTGCTTCATAGTGCTTTAGAGTGCCTTAAAATGATTCACAATCATTTTGAGTGCCTTGAAGTGATTTAGAGTGCCTCAAAGTATTTATGAATGTGGTTATTCCTTATGGTGAAGTGTTCAATGTTATATTGTGCAGTAACTACTCCTCTGACAAACGATGTCTCATCATTTTGCAGATAAACAATGTTTTAACTTTTCACATAAGTATGTCTTACACATTTTGGAATCATTTTATTATTAGGTATATAGTGCAAATATCTTGTAAAAAATGGAGGACACCAAAAGGGTGGGAAGGAGAACACGCACACATGAGGGAATCAAATTTGGATGCTTTTTGTCTCTATATGGGAACAATACCGTCTCTAATACATGGGGAAGATCGTTTTGCATGGGAGATCGTGCTAACCTGGAGTAAATTAAATCCGCTACAGTTTTGGCAATGCAGCCAACTACAGTTAATATCCCATGTCAATGTGCAACCATTCAATTGATTTCCACATGAATTTTTGCAAGAGGCCAAGAGCTTGAGGGATCAGTAGTTATGTATTCCGCTAATGGCCCCTTTACCCTATAAGTACTTAAGACTCCTTAATAGTTCTTCAAACCTCTTCCAAGTGCTTAATTTGGAGTGGTTCCTACTATGTCATAGTGCTCTTGAATGCATCCACGTGCTCCACAATGCCTCATAGTGATTCATCCTGCATCTTAGTGCTCCACAATGCCTCAAAGTGCTTCACATGATTTCTTACAAGTGCTCGTGCGTTCCTTAAAGTGCTTCACATTGCTTTAGAGTTCCTTAAAGTGCTTCACGATCATTTTGAGTGCCTTCAAGTTCTTTAGAGTGCCTCAAAATATTTTGGGATGTAGTAATTCTTGGTGGTAAAGTGCCCGATGTTATATTTTGCACAACTGGTCCTCCATCAAACGATGTCTGATCATTTTGCAGATAAACAATGTTTTAAGTTTCCACACAACTAGGTCTTTCACATTTTGGAAAACGTTTTATTAGTAGGTATCTAGTGCAGATATCTTGTCTAAGACACACGACACACAAAAGGGTGGGAAGGAGGACATGTGCACATGAGAGAATCACATCTAGATGCTTTTTGTCTCTCTATTGGCACCATACCATCTCTAATACACGAGGAGGTTCAATTCGCATGGGAGATGATGCTAGCTTGACACAAAGTAAATTGGCTACATTTTTGGCAATGCAGCCAATTGCTGCTAGTAGATCTCATGTCAATGTTCATCCATTAAATACTTTTCCACATGAATCTGTGTAAAAGGCCATGATCTTGAGGGATCATTAGTTATCTATTCTGCTACTGGCCTGTTTACCCTCTAAGTGTTGAAGACTCCTTAATAATTCTTCAAACCTGTTCCAAGTGCTTAATTTGGAGTGGTTCCTAGTACGTCATAGTGCTCTAAAATGAATCTACATGCTCCAGAATGCCTCATAGTGCTTCATTGTGCATCTTAGTGCTCCAAACTGCCTCAAGGTGCTTCACATTGCTTACAAGTGCTCATGAGTGCCTTAAAGTGCTTCACAATGCTTTATACTGCCTTAAAGTGCTTCACAATCATTTTGAGTACCTTGAAGTGCTTTAGAGTGCCTCAAAATATTCCGAAATGCAGTTATTCTTGGTGGTGAAGTGTTCGGTGTTATATTTTGCAGTATTTGATCCTCCATCAAACAATGTCTCTTCATTTGGCTGATAAACAATGCTTTACCTTTTTACACAAGTAGGTCTTACACATTTTGGAAATCATTGTTTTAGCAAGTATCTAGTGCAGGTATCTTGTCAAAAAATGGAGGACACACAAAAGGGTGGGAAGTATGATACACGCACATGAGGGAATCGAGGACGGCAATGCCAGGTTGGGCTTCAACTCTATGGATCTTTGGCAAGATTAGTAGCTAAGACAAAGTGCACTCAACTAGCATCACCGGAGCGAGCACACACGGTAACTATTGCGGTAGGCCGCATGAGCTAGAGGTTTACTTTCTGTAAAGGCTCGATGGAGATGGCAACAAAACTAGGAAGAGCTACGAGCGCCAAGCTTACTTGGTGAAAAGCCACTCTTGTTCATACCTAAGGTTGAATCCGTTTGTGGACATTTTACTTTCAAGTATAGTGCTAGATGGAAGGCTCAACGAAGGCATCTACCAAGGTTCCAACTAATAAAATTGAAGACAAGACATAGCAAAGAGAGCTCCCCTCTCTCTCTTTCCTTGATTCTCTTGAGAGGTGCCTCCCCCCAACCTATATAGCGTGAACTCCTGGGTCACTCCCTTGCACAGTGGGTCTTTTATATGCCACGTGGAGATTCTCCATGATTTTTGCCCCACGGCTCCTCCAAAAACATTCCAGGTTCATTAAGAAAACTTAAAAAAACCTTTTGATCCCCCAAATTTGACCCTTAGCCATTCACTGCTCAAGACTATGATCATTGAGCTACCAAGGCCACTTCATAACTTTAGTTCTTAACTCCAATTTGCACAAATACCACCCCATTCCAACTTTGATGGGTCCTCCAACCAAAGTGATCAAAACACAAAAAAATCACATGTAACCATCCCTCAGGGTTTAAGCATGTATTGTTGGTACCACTATTTCACTTTTTGGGGTACCACCAAGAGACTACTTTGGAAAGGAATTTGTGATAAATTCAAAAAAGAAAAGGGGAAATTTAAAATATTAATGGCCTTAGTAGTTGGAAGGGGCCATTGATTGTACGAAGGGGCATCTCAGTTATCATTCCAAGGTATGCGTGATGTGACTTGTCATAGGACGACGTCAACGTCAACTTTTTTCCACGTGCCAACTGATCTCCCCGAGCTTCGACACAAACGCTCGTCTCATTCACTATCGCCTTTGTTCTGTCGGATTGAGAAGGTAAACCCTACTAGTGAGGTTTGGAGACATCTCATTCACTCTCGCCTCTGCTCTGGCGGACTGAGAAGGTTAACCTACTGCCGTTTTCAACTACAGAGCTTTCCATGTCTGCATGTAACATTTTCTTACTGCTTTTGAAGTCAAGCTTTGCATGCATCATGAATATTGTAGCACTTGGAGCTACAAGTATGCATGCATTAGTCTTTCTCCTCGTGCTAATAAGACATGCATCCTTTTTGCAAACGGAGGTCACTAGCCGTGCTCATAAACAATTTGTATGTCTTGTTTTGCATTTCTGCTTTACCAAATTCAAGCTTTGCATGCATCATACTGTATCACTTGGAGCTGTAGGCATGAGTCTTTCTCTGCGTGCTCATAAGCTCACCCTCTTTATTGTACAGTCAAGCTGTAGGTTGCAAGATGAAGTCACTTGCACGCGGTTTACCAAGGCACAAGACCGGGAAGGGCACAATGTGTGAACCTGAACTTGAAGATCAAACCCCTCCAACCAATGAGATTGTGACGCGAAGCACTCCATCAAAAGTGGGGGTAAAGGCTCTACCTGGCACTTTGGAATGTGTTTCATCCAACTTGAAGTTGTCAACAAAGTCATCAAAAGGTATGCATGTGCATGTTTTGAATTGTTTTTTTCCATTGCTTTAGTGTTTGCAATGCCGGGCTTTCAACAAGCTCTATTTTCTGGTGCTTGTAGCAATGGAGTACCCGCGGTTTTCAAAATTTTGCTTCTCGATCGAGGAACTGCATGAGGATTACGGGCATATCGTAGAGGGGAAGCTGCCTAAAGAGATCACAAACAAAGATATCCTTAATGAGGAGTGGCTGAGTGTCTTCAAGTGTCTGCACAAGAAAAGCACAAAGCTATTTCTCAACCATGTGAGAGATGAGTTCGTTGACAAGTGCCACCTTTTGTACCACAAGGTATATCAAGCAACCCCATTCAATAGTGAGCCATTATAAAAAATTTCGCGAGGTTTTGTGTATGAGAGATGTCTAGCAGCAGTGAGTGATCCGACTAGACATCGGATTGCATGGGCAAGGTTTGGTGGCAGTGTTCTTCAAAATTGCAAGATGCAAAAAGGGGGTTTTGAGCGGAAGATCAACAAGTTCCGCACCGATTATGGCTTGATAGGTTTCATTCAAAAAAAGGAATCTATCTGTGATGGTGCCTTGTCATCAATACCGACAATGTCGGCAAGAAAGCTCTAGCCATTTCCGGTAGTAGAGACTCCAATGCATACTCAGTTGGTGCATAGCATGGCGGAGGGACTTAGTGGCCAAGAGAATGAGAAGAAAAGGGTGCTAGGCGAGGTGAAAGTGCAGCTGCAACAAAAGAGGTACCTGTGACTTATAAATGAAGGGCATTATTTTGCTTTCAATGACTTCTACAGGAATTGGACAAACTAAACAAGGAGATGGAGGTGCTCAAGACCTCACCTAATTCTTGCTTTGAATTTCTTTAGAAGAAGTTGAATAGAAGCATTCAAGCTTGTGCACTTAAGTCCATTCAAGCATGAAATGATCTTACTCTCCGATGTTGTTTATGCTATGGCTGGTAGGAAAGGAATATGGTTTTGGAATTTGAATTAGAAGCCTTGATGTCTCGATGAGCATTTATAGATACAACCATCAAATATATCTAGAAAAAGGGTAGAGGAATCATTGTCCCCTCACTGCTGACTAAAGCCTCTATTTTGAAACCGTTTGTGTGTATTGGGGGGTGACTGTGTTGCATGTGGGAAACCCCTCTCAGCTAACCACATGGCAGGGTTCTTCTCACTGGAATGTCAACACAAATATCACCGATCTTGCTTTGTAGTTCTATGCGGCACCATGGCAGAGTGCACTCACCCATTATGCACAATAAAAAATTCTAGAAATTTCCAAGTGCTCGGCACTCGGAATTGAGTACACAAAACTAGAGGGTGGCTTCACTATACTCAGCTTCAATCCACTTGTCATCAGATACGTCCCTTAACATGATTTTTTTCTTCGCAAAAACCAATGCTCACAAAAGTTCTTGTCTGCTTGAGCTTGACGAGAACAATATAGAAATGTATGAACTTGATGAGAACAGCATAGATCTATTTGAGGGTTTTCAACATGACAATGCTGTTGTAAAAAGTGGGGACAGAGTGGAGGATCTCAAGGTTGAACCCTTCGTGGTTGAGAACCATGGCAAGGAAACCATTGGACATGACTCCAGCAAGGTCTCAACCGACAACCAGGAAGGTAATGAAGTGCATATATGTAGCATTTCATTTTTGTTCATGAAGATTTAGGTCTTTGTTTCCTAAACCTTATTGTGATCCCAAAGGATAAAGTGGAGGACACAGAGGATGTGGAGACATTACTATTAATTGCAAATACCCTGAGGAAGAAATGCAAGCCATAGCAACAAGAAGGAGTGCATCATCTAGATCCAAACAAAAGTACTAATCAAGAGCCCCCCAAAACCCGCACACATCGGAAACTTTAAGTTCCATGTGTTTTTGGTGCTATTTACATATTTTAAATATAAGATGAATTTTTTGTCTCATGGTGTCAATCTTCACTACAATTTACTAGTGTGGTTTTTTGGGCATTGTAGTAAAAATACAAGTGATTGGTAATGTTGGACACCAGCATTTTGCTCAAGAAGACCTGGGGCACTTTGATCGGGAGACACCCCTAGTAACTCAGTTTTGTGTCCCTCACCTTTTGGAGGATAATAGGCTTGCCTTGATCATTAATATTAATGATCTGCTTATTGTCACTCACGACAAGAGAGAGGGACCAAGCCCGCCTGACATGGACATGCTACACTTTTGGAAGGTGAAGCAGGACAACAATCTGAACCACTATGTGCACCACTTGTAGAGTGGTTTGTTCTTGGGGCTAGCTAGATTGTTGAAGTGTACATATGCAACACAAGCCCTTACCGAGACCTAGAAAAGAGGTTAGAATTGTGCTTGCCTCAGGCCCATAGGTGCTTGAATGGGTGGATTGCAAAGGAGGCATGCTATAGAAGCTCATGGATTGACGAGCAAGGGGAACAGATTCCCTTTCTAGTCCTGGGTACTTTTTGGAATGAGTTTCCACGATTCAAGAAAGATAAAACCCTCCTGCTAGATGACAAATATCCCAAGTGCTTCTTGAACCACGAAGACTCCTATGCTATCTTGCCTTCTTTAGAGGACCTGACAAAAGACCAATGGGAGAGGTTTATGAATCATGAAGTTTTGCCATTTGTCTATGAGTAGAAGAAAATAGATAATCAATCGGAATTGATCACTCCTTGTAAACTGGATGCTAGAAGAAGGGGGTGGCAAACTCTTCGAGAAGCTGAATCTGTGAGGGAAAAAATATCAAGCGGAAAAGTAAAGTGTTGCCTCCACCACCTCCACAAACACGTTATAAAAGGCCGCATTCTGATCTCTAGTCGCAACAAAAATGTTAACTGAGTTGTGCAACTGTGATCATTTATGTAAATACCCATGATGAGTTTGATAGTGTAACTCATGATGAGGACCTTCTTGTGTAAATTGGGAAAAAATGGACATTGTACTGCGGAAATCAATATCGATTTCTAATGTAGAAACATGATTTGCTACTCAATCAACCATTTTGTTGTGTGCCTTCCAGGATGTCTTATTATAAGTTGATTAGTGGGTAGAAGTGCAATCTATACCACTTATGAATTGTGGACCACATGCAAGTGGTTGAAAACTATTTGTATTATGTAAATGTTAGCCACAAGCAAGTGGGGAAGAACCACTCGAAAGTAGTTCTCAATTACCTGAAAAGAACTTCTGGAGGACCACTTGCAGTAGTTCTGAATGAACCTTATGCTAGTGCTTAAGATAGCTCTTTCCAGTGGTTTTGAACCACTTGCCAGTGGTTAAGAACCTATTTCCAGTTGTTTAGAACCACTTCCAGTGGTTAAGATAGCACTTGCAGGTGGTTCTGAACCACTTGCCAATGGTTAGGAACCACTTTCTAGTGGTAAAAATAACACTTGGTAGTGGTTAAGATAGCACTTGATAGTGGTTTTGAACCACTAGAAAGTGGTTCAGAACCACTTTCTAGTGGTTTAGATAGCACTTGTAGGTGGTCTATCAGATTGACACTACGTATTCAATCAAGTGGTTCTAAAGCACTTGTATAGGCCTTCTAGGTCACTTACTAGGTCTTCTCCTCCACTTGCAAGTGATTTGAAAGTGGTTTGGAAAACGTTTTTAAACCACTTGATAGTGGTTTAGTGAGCACTTGTAAGTGGTCAATGATATCGAAACTACGTATATAAGGGTGTCTTGACAACTTTTGGGTGGCTTAGATGGCTTTAAAGTTTTGTAAAATCTGGTTGAAGGTAGTTTAAAGCACTTTTAAGTGGAGGAGAATGGCAAGCCATAAGCTACATGTACTCAAAAGAATAAAAAAGTGTCAGAAACGCTTCAACTTTTGGATAAGGAACATAATTTTTTGAGGAACAAATACAAGAAAGCGGTACCCAATTATACTTTTTGAGGTCAATGTGTTCTAAATGGGCTTGCTATCAAAGGGCATGCTATTCTAGATGGGCTCATACAGAGTATCACTCAAAGTGTAGACATTAGGCTCATTTCTCTCTGGGTACAAGGGGAACTTAAGGCATCAAACTAGGTGCAAGTACATGGAAGCAAGAGGCCAATCATCTAATAATACATATTGGACATCATACATAGGTGCATCAATCTCCTCGTCACTTGAAACATATTCATCTACATCAGCCTCTGTTCGTGTGATCCTCAAGTACTGCCATGCTTCTACATGAGCTTTGTTTGCACATCTTCTACATTGACCATGCACACAAGCAAGACAAAAGCACAACAGATTTCTACACCTCAATGCAGTCGTATCTATTGAAGAGAAATCATTCACACAATGCATCGAATATGATCCACTGATTTTCTTGCAATCCCATTCGTTATCTTTCAACACATCACCCACCTTGATTTCCCAGAAGACCTTGTCAACCTTGTTCATGGATGACCAAGAGTCTTTCCTATTGTTCATTAGGGTGAGGTAATTGACCACTATTGTTGCATTATACAGGGGGTGTCCATCCACCTTCAATTGCTCATGGGTTAATGCCCTCTTTATGATTGCGATAGCACCGTCATGTTCATCTTTTCCATGACCTGACCCAAAATAGTTGTGCGTCATCTCAAGCCCAATAAGATGAGAAAACCTTGCAAAAAAGAAGAAAGGTTGTCGTGCTTTGAATTGTGATGTTGCACTGTCAGACCATACCCACTGTTGCTTTAAACAAAAACCTTGGTCCTTCAACCATCGGTCATGCAAAAGAAAGCATTGTTGAACGAACAATGTGTCATGCACATTGTCATCGGATATATAAAAATGGAGAAATTTTATGATGTCACCCATTGTTGAGCGCACATAGCAGATGTGGACCAAAATGCTCACCTGACTACAATACTAGTGCATGGATTGGATCTCATTCTGAATTTTAAAACTGTAATTTTCTACAAAGTCCATGACAGAGACAAAGACATCACTTAGAAAACTCTGTAGCTTGTCTTTCATGAATGAAATGAAAGTGGAGCACCCAATCTTCTAAATTAACAAGATCTTTCCTTTGGTGGCGTTGGCCATCTTCATGGATAGATTGTGTCTCCACACCAACAAAAACCTTTGTAGGCACCTGAAAGTTGTCGTTGTGTACTTCAATCTTTCCTTTTGTGGTGTTGGCCATCGTCATGTATAGGTTGTGTCTCCACACCAAATAAAACATTTGCAGCCACTTGAAAGGTGTCATTGTGTACTTCAAGAGGACAACATTTGAGTTTTTTAGCACCGCAGTGATCGAATTTTACATCAACCAGATGTGAAACATGGAATCTTTTAGTTTAGGACACTCCGTGGCAGTAGGTTACACCCCACCCCAATAGTTTCACTACCTTAGCATGAGTAGATGGTTTATGATAGTTGAAGTAGAGATCACTGATTTGTAGGTTCCACGATCAAAACTGGATGCTTTTTGTGTCTCTACTAGCACCGTCGGTCTCTAATACGCGGGGAAGGTCATTGTGCCCGGGAGATGGTGTTAACTTGGAGTAAATTAAACCGGCTACAATTTTGGCAACACAACCAATTGCAGCTAATATCTCGCGTCAATGTGCATCAATTGAATCTGTTTCCACATGAATCTTTTCCATGAGCTTGAGGGATTGAAATTTATCTCTTCTACTACTACCCCCCTTACCCTATAGCCGCATCCATTAAATCTATTTCCACATGAATCTGTGCAAGAGGCCATGAGCTTGAGGGATCAAAAGTTATCTATACCGTTAATGGCCCCTTTAACCTAAAAGTGCTTAAGACTCTTTAATAGTTCTTCAAACCTCTTCAAAGTGCTCCACAATGCCTCAAAGTGTTTCACATCTCTTACAAGTGCTCCTGAGTGCGTTAAAGTGCTTCATAGTGCTTCAGAGTGCCTTACAATGCTTCACAATCATTTTGAGTGCCTCAAAGTATTTTTGAATGCGGTTATTCGTTATGATAAAGTGTCTGATGCTATATTTTGCAGTAACTGCTCCTCCATCAAACGATGTCTCGTCATTTTGCAGATAAATAATGTTTTAACTTTTCACAGAAGTAGGTCTTACACATTTTCAAAATCTTTTATTAGTAGGTATATAGTGCAGATATCTTGTAAAAATTGGAGGACACACAAAAGAATGGAAAGAAGAACACGCACACATGAGGGAATCAAATCTGGATGCTTTTTGTCTCTATATGGGAACCATACCGTCTCTAATACATGGGGAAGATCGTTTTGCATGGGAGATCGTGCTAACCTGGAGTAAATTAAATCCGCTACAGTTTTGGCAATGCAGCCAACTACAATTAATATCCCATGTCAATGTGCAACCATTCAATTGATTTCCACATGAATTTTTGCAAGAGGCCAAGAGCTTGAGGGATCAGTAGTTATGTATTCCACTAATGGGCCCTTTACCCTATAAGTACTTAAGACTCCTTAATAGTTCTCCAAGTGCTTAATTTGGAGTGGTTCCTACTATGTCATAGTGCTCTTGAATGCATCCAAGTGCTCCACAATACCTCATAGTGATTCATCGTGCATCTTAGTGCTCCACTATGCCTCAAAGTGCTTCACATTGCTTAGAAGTGCTCCTCAGTTCCTTAAAGTGCTTCACATTGCTTTAAAGTTCCTTAAAGTGCATCACGATCATTTTGAGTGCCTTAAAGTTCTTTAGAGTGCCTCAAATATTTTGGAAATGCAGTTATTCTTGGTGGTAAAGTGCCCAATGTTATATTTTGCAGCAACTGGTCCTCCATCAAACGATGTCTCATCATTTTGACGATAAATAATGTTTTGACTTTCCACACAAGAAGGTCTTACAGATTTTGTATATCCTTTTATTAGTAGGTATCTAATGAAGATATCTTGTCAAAGACACAGGACACACAAAAGGGTGGGAAGGATGACACCTGCACATGAGGAATCACATCTAGATGCTTTTTGTCTCTCTATTGGCATTGTACCATCTCTAATACACTGGGAAGATCAATTTGCATGGGAGATGGTGCTAACCTAGCACACATTAGCACACATTAAATTGGCTACATTTTTGGCAACACAACCAATTGTTGCTAGTAGATCTCATGTCAATGCATCCATTGGATCTGTTTCCACATGAATTTGTGCAAGAGGCAATGAGCTTGAGGGATCATAAGTTATCTATTCCCCTACTGGCCCCTTTACCCTATAAGTTTTCAACAATCCTTAATAGTTCTTCGAACCTCTTCCAAGTGCTTAATTTGGAGTGGTTCCTAGTACATCATAGTTCTCTTAAATGCATCCACGTGCTCCAAAATACCTCATAGTGCTTCGTCATGCATCTTAGTGCTCCACAATGCCTCAACGTGCTTCACATTGCTTACAAGTGCATTAGACTGCCTTAATGTGCTTCACAATCATTTTGAGTACCTTGAAGTGCTTTAGAGTGCCTCAAAATATTCCGGAATGCGGTTACTCTTGGTGGAGAAGTGTTCGGTGTTATATTTTGCAGTAGCTAATCCTACATCAAACTATATCTCTTCATTTTGCAGATAAAGAATGTTTTAACTTTTTACACAAGTAGATGTTACACATTTTGGAAATCATTGTTTTAGCAGGTATCTAGTGCAGGTATCTTGTCAAAAAAAGGAGAACACACAAAAGGGTGGGAAGGAGGATACATGCACATGAGGGAATTGAGGACGACTATGAGGGTTGGGCTTCAACTATGGCTCTTTGGCATGATGAGTAGCTAAGCCTAAGTGCACTCAACCAGCAGCAGGGGAGCGAGCGCACACGGTAACTGTTGGGGTGGTCCGCTCGAGCTAGAATTTTATTTTTTGTAAAGGCTCGATGGAGATGGCAACAAAAGCAGGAAGATCTATAGGCTAGCTTAGTTGTTGAAAATCCACTCTTGTTCATACATGACATTGAATCCCTTTCTGGACATTTTACTTTCAAGTATAGTGCTGGACGAAAGGCTCAACAAAGGCATCTACCAAGATTCCAGCTAATAAAATTGAAGACGACCCATAGCAAAGAGAGCTCCCCTCTCTCTCTTTCCTTGATGCTCTTGAGAGGTGCCTCCCCCCAACCTATATAGCGTGAACTCCTGGGTCACTCCCTTGCACAGTGGGTCTTTTATATGCCACGTGGAGATTCTCCATGATTTTTTCCCCACGGCTCCTCCAAAAACCTTCCAGGTTCATTAAGAAAACTTCAAAAAACCTTTGATCCCCCAAATTTGACGCTTAGTCATTCACTGCTCAAGACTATGATCATTGAACTACCAAGGCCGCTTCATAACTTTAGTTCTTAGCTCTAGTTCGCACAAATACCACCCCATTCCATCTTTGATGGGTCCTCCAACCAAAGTGATCAAAACACAAAAAAATCACATGGAACCATCCCTTAGGGTTTAAGCATGTTTTGGTGGTACCACTATTTCACTTTTTGGGGTACCACCAAGAGACTACTTTGGAAAGGAATTTGTGATAAATTCTAAAACAAAAATGGGAATTTTAAAAATTTAATGGCCTGAGTACTTGGAAGGGACCATTGATTGTACGAAAGGGTGTCTCAGTCATCATTCCAAGGTATGTGTGATGTGACTTGTCATAGGACGATGTCGATGTCAACGCGTGCGAGGTGATCTCCCCTCAGCTTCGACATAAACGCTCGTCTCATTTACTATCACCTGTGTCCTGCCAGATTAAGAAGGTAAACCCTACTACTGAGGTTTGCAGACATCTCATTCACTCTCACCTCTGCTTTGGCGGACTGAGAAGGTTAACCTACTGCTGTTTTGAGCTGCTGAGGGTTCCACGTCTATATGTGTCATTTTTTTGCTTCTTTTTAAGTGAAGCTTTGCATGCATCATGAATACTGTAGCACTTGGAGATACAAGTATGCATGCATTAGTCTTTCTCCTCGTGCTCATAACACATGCATCCTTTTCGTGAACAGAGGTTGACAATCGTGCTCATAAACAGTTTTCACGTCCTGTTTTGCCTGTCTGCTTTACCAAAGTCAATCTTTGCAAGCATCGTACATTGTAGCACTTGGAGATGTAGGCATTAGTATTTTTCTGCGTGCTCATAAGCTCATACTCTTTACTCTATAGTGAAGTTGTAGGCTGCAAGATGAAGTCACATGCACGCGGTTTACCAAGCACAAGATCGAGAAGGGCATAATGTGTGAACCTGAACATCAAGATCAAACCTCTCCCACCAATGAGCTTGCGACGCTGTGGCGGGATGGAAACACACAGAACGCCTCTATAACAACCCGATACACACTCTTGGAAAGATACACACACACACTATGGGGCACCACTCGGCTTACACAACCCACGTGGCTGAGACAGGGAACACATTCTATGGAGTGAGAGGAGAGAGACTATCCGTTTGCCCACTCCGCACAGATACACACACACAAACACACACACACACACCCAAAAAACTCAGCTCAAAAGAGGAGAATTTCTGATGTTTAGATACAAATGAGCTTGGCCAACACCAATGGGGCAAACAGCTCACACAATATGGGTAAAATATGCCAGATACAATCACAAACTGGAGCAGAAGCTTCGCTCATAGGAGAAACTTACACAACAAAAATATCAGAAAAAGAGTGAGGAATTTGGCAAAGTGGACAGCGCCATTGCGTCCCGAACGGCCCAAAACCCTAGTCTACAATGTCAAAGTGCTCAAATCCGACCTCGGATGAGCAGTTTACGGCCAAAACAGGCTCCAAAATGAGCAAAAACACACTTGCGGCTGTTCCTCCTCTCTTCTCCACTTTTTTTCTGGTCTTCTCTCTGTTTTTTCAGTTCCCACACTTAGCTTTATTAGTTGGGCACCCTTGGCCTTTTAGATGACTTCAAACGGACCCCGAACAGGCCAAAAACTGAACTCGCAGTGCATAGTTGTCACCTTTTTGCATCCATACGCACACCTGTCACTCAGCTTTTTCCAATAATGCGTCTCGCCACAACGTGAAGTGGCCCCAAAAAGTGGTCCTCGTGATGGCCTTTCTGCATAATTCTCACAAGAAAACACCCACATTGTGTCCGTACTCATCCACGTGCAAGTAGTGACCCGATTCGGCCTCCTAACGCCACTCGATGCCATCTGACGCACTTGCTTACCTCATGTCGTCGGCCCGCCGATAACTTCCTCGAGAAGTTTTACGCACTAGAAACTCCTCATTATTGTAGAAAAAACACACTGGTACTGGTAACGATGAAAATCGATGCACTATGTACATGATGTCCTACCTGTACACATGTGGGCCCCACATAACCACCTGGCTCTGGAAAATGAGCAATCCTTTATTCGATGCACCATGCATGGATATGTACATATGAAAAATCTCTTGCTCCATAAAACTCCTGACATAATTTCCCCATCCCCTAGCCTGTTAGATCATTCATGATCAGCAAAAGCAAAAAGCGATATGAGACTCGACTCATCACAAGCCTCCTCATCCCTCACCAATATTACTTGCTCTTCAAACAACTCATCTTGCTCCACCATCATTAACCTGGCATGATATAATTTAAGACGCAAACCATTTACCCTTGACTTATGTACAATCCCATCCAAGTTAGCCACCTGATATGTACCATTCGGAAAACACTCCACTACCTTGAAAGGGCCTTCCCACTTAATTTGAAACTTCTTTTGGAAGGTGTTGTCCAGCTTACCATTGTAGCGCAAAACCAAGTCATGCTTCTTGATACCCTTAATTTTGACCTTTTCATTTATCTTTGCCAAAGCCTTATCTTGCATCTGCCCATAACGCTCCAATGCACTCATCCTATCTAGCTGAACCTCTTGTAACTGTAAGAGCCTCTCTATGAATGCATCACTAGTCGGCCCAAGCAATTTCTCTAACATATTTACTGCAGGCAACTCTACCTCCACAGGCAATAGTGCTTCCTTTCCATACACCAAATGAAATGGAGTGAACCCTGTACCTGTCTTCACCGAAGTACGGTAAGCCCATAATGCACTAGGCAATTCCAAATCCCAATTCTTTCCTTGGTGCTCTGTCACTTTCAAAAGAATTTGTACCAACTCACCATTGAATCTTTCATTTAAGCCATTACACTGCGGGTAATAAGGAGTGGTATGCTAGTGCCTAATATTCATCTTCACGCATAAAAAATCTAGCAGTTTAGCTCTAAATCCTGGCCCCTTATATGAAAGTAGCTCCAATGGCACCCCAAACTTGCAACATATTTCATCATACACAAACTTTGCCACATCCTTTGCAGTGATTTGTTTTACTTCTATAGCCTCTGCCCATCTAGAGAGATAGTCCATTGCAGTCAAAATATAGCTTTTGCCCCTGCTTGTGATAGGTAACGGGCCTATTGCATCAATTCCCCACTTTTCGAACACATCAAATGCCATAATGGTCTTTCGTAGCTCTGGCTTCAACACTCTCTTCCCAAATGCTTGACACCTATTGCAAGACCTACACCAATGGTGAACATCCTTGTGCAAACTAGGCCAGACATACCCCTCTTGCAAGATCTTATGCAAGGTGATCTGTAGAGCAAAATGGCTGCCACATGCGCCTTCATGATTCTCTTCCAGCACTCTATAAAGCTCCTCCCGCCAAGGTACACGTCTCAACACGAGATCAGCCCCTTTCATGTATAAGACATCACAAATCAATTTGTACCTGTATGGTCTACGCACAAAACCATACTTCTTAGACTTCTGAATCTCTTTTGGAATGATTCCTGTTAACAAAAACTCCTCTTCTTGAGCCAAAATTTCTCGGCCATGATAAAGAGGTAAAGTGGTCCTCAACACAAATAGCTCCCCCATAATGCTTTGAGCTGCTTCATGTGCCTCTCCATTTAGAGCACGTTCAATGTGTCTAATGCTCCATGCCTCAAACTTTTTTAACAGGCCTTTATTTCTGAAGCACATTTCCTTCAATGAGGTGTTCTTGCTCTTCCACACACCCAGCACTTGCTTCACAACTAACAAGGAATCACCTTTTATGCTCAACCTTCTAACCCCATGCTTCAAACAAATGTGTAATCCGGCTTCCAATGTAGCATATTCAGCCTCATTGTTACTATGCGCATCCAACTTGAACCCTCTCTTGCATACTAGCTTCCCCTCTGGATCATAAAGTGCTATACCCCCTGAAGCCGCATCATGGCTCTTTCTGTATGAGCCATCAAAGAAAAAAACATGTGCATTGTTGATCTGTGGCACTTCTTCAACTACCTTTCTCACCACCTCTTCCTTAACAAGAAGGGGATTCTCCTTGTAAGTCAACAAATCAGCTAGGGTAGCCCTTGTACTGTCTTCCACTAGAAAAGAGAACTCAAACTCTTACAGCTCTATTAGCCATTTCTTGACCACATTTGACATGTTAGTTCCATTAATTAACTGTGGCAAAAAAGCGTAACTCGTCAAGAAAACAAAAGGTCGTGGTAGGAAGTAATGACGAAATCGTCGACAAGCAAATATTACATTGGCCATCACTAGCTCTACTTCCGAGAACTTTCTCTCTGCTACCAGCTTCACTCGGCTTGCACAATACACTGGCCTCATATAATGGCTGCCCTTCCCCTTTTGCAATAGCATGGCTCCAATGGAATCATCCCCTACTGATGGATTTACATAAAACACTTTCTCCCAATCAGGAGCCTGCATGGCTGACAGACCCCCCAACAGCTCTTTGACCTCTTGAAACACCTCTTCACACTTGTCATCCCATTGCAATGGATCATGCTTTGCCACTTGTTGCAATGGATAAAGGACCTGTGAAGGCAATGGAATAAACCCCGCCATGTAACTCACTTTGTGTATAAAGGTTGCCAATTGCTTTGTACTCGTAGGTGATGGAAGAAGAATAATAGACTTAACCTTGTCTGGATCAACCTCAATGCCATTTTCTGACACCATGTGACCCAATAACTTCACCCTTGACTGTGCTAGATGACATTTCTTTAGATTTAGTTGTCCTCCACATTCATCATATCGAGCCAATACCATCCGCAGCTTCTCATGGTGTTCAGCCCTACTGCTATAAACATAGAAGTCATCCATAAAAGCTTTAACACAACTACCAATGAATGGTTCCAACACCCAATTTGCTCTCTCTTGATAGAAGGAAGGTCAATTTGACAACCAAAATGGCAATACTGTGTAGCAATAGTAGCCCCATGGCGTAATAAAATTTGTCTTTGTGCGGTCTTTAAGAGCAATCTTCAATTGAAAATAGCCTGAAAAACCATCACACACACTGTACCTCTCATGACCTACCACTGAATCCAAGATCTGATTGATGAATGGAAGAGGATATGAGTTCTTCTTAGTGGCTGCATTTAAGGGCTTAAAATCTACACAAATCCTCCACTTTCCATCCTTCTTTGGACTGACAACTATTGGACTCACCCATTCTGTGGTCTCCACAGGGACTATGAACCCTGCCTTCAATAACTTGTCAACCTCTTCCCGTAAGGCTTCCATCTGCTCTTGACCCATCCTTCTTAGTCTTTGCCATACTGGCTTAGCACCTTCTTTCAGCTCTATATGCATCTCTTCACCCTTGAACCCTCTGATCTCTTCATATGAAGTAATGAAAAAATCAGGAAAACTAGCCATCATTTGCAAATATATCTCCTTCTCCATAGCTGAGAGGTCTCCACTGATCATTTGTGTCATCAATTCTTGCTTTTCTGACCATTCAACCTTGGTTTGCATCAACCCTTCAGTCACTTCATAAGGCCCTTCGCTTTCATCTTCAACCTCATTTGCAAATGCAACTAAACGAGACTCCTGGATTTCTTTGTTCATCAAAAGAAATGCAACATCAACATCCTCATCACTGCTAGTAGTACTATCACTGTCCTCATCAGACACTGTGGAATAGTCTTCATCACTAGACTCATCCTCATCTTCATAAAGCTCTTCTAATCGTTTCCTTGTATCCATATTATATAGCTTCTTCGCACCTGTCTTTCCATAGAGGCTAATTGTACCATGTCGCCAATCTTGAACAGCTCCCACTGCACATAACCATGGTCTGCCCAATATAATAGGATATGCTCCCAACCCTGCTGGCATCACATGAAAATCAACCACCGCCTTTGCATCATATGCTTCCACTTCTAAATTCTTTACAACACCCAAACATTTTACTTTTTGATGGTTGGCCAATCTAATCTGAAAGCCTGACACCCCAGTCACTTTGAGACCCATCTTCTCAACGCATGAGTGTGTTATGACGCATATTTGGGCTCCACCATCCACATAACCTTGTCCCAGATTTTTTCTTTTATGCCACACATCTACTATTGGACAAATGTCTAGTAGCTCATCCATCGCCAACACCTTCACTGAACCTCTCTCTGGCTCTCTCTCCATTGGGTGTACCATCCTCTTCCACTGTCGCTTTAGTTTATGAACCATCTCTATATGCTGCCCAAAAGTAACATCTACCTTTCTACTTGTCAGATCCTCCTTCAAGTCATAGCTTAATTGCCCATCCCCTAGTGGAAAATCTGAAACATGAAACTTGCGACGAGCCCTCCTTTTCCTCTTGGCCTTGACATCCTCGCTTTCATGACTCTTTCCCTTCTTCTTACTAGGACCTGGGGCACTTCTTCCTTCCTTGTCTTCTGTAGTCCTCTTCCCAATAATCATCACTAATGTATCCTCTAGCTTTGATGCCTTCTCCAAGGTGACTACACTTAGCACTTTTGTCTTTCCCTTTTCCTCCTGAGTTAATCCACTGGTTCCTTCATCTCCCTTAATTTCGATGCCATAATCATTGGACCTAGTTAGCACCTGTCTTGGCAATGGATACATGTCTCCCCCCATCCTTGGTGGCTTATCACATTGCGGGCTGATGTGACCCAACTCTCCACAATTATAACATGTGGGCGTCTGCCTCCAAAACCTACCATTACTTTGTCTAGCACCATTCCTAGGTCTTTCTTCACCTCCTGGCTGATTTGCAAACCTCCCCCGACCTCGATTATTTCCCACTTGACCTAGCATGTTTAGGCTGAGATTCTTCATCAAATCTACCACTTGCCTCATGTCTTACCTTAGCCCATCATCTTGCACAGATGTAGTGACCACTGCTGGCATAACCTGAGTAGTAACAGAAGCCACTGGTTCATGATGAACCCCTGACACACGACCTTGCAAAGAATCCATAGGCTGAAATTCAAACCTCATGGGCAAAGACTCTACTCTTAGCTGACTCATTTTCCTTAGTTCCTCTCTTTGTTCCTTGCTACCTGTAGTGCATCTTCATATGTCCTAGGCTTCTTTAGCTCCACTCTCCAACATATATTCTCCCAAAGACTAGCCAAGAACCTATCCTTCTTCATCATGTCAGGCAGGGGCACTTGTGGTGCTAAGGCCTTGCACATCCTCTCCCATGCCAATGAGAACTTACGTATGTATGCATCTAGTGGCTCACCTTCCTTTTGCACTAAAGCCTGTACTTCTTGCCACACTTTGTCAGGATCTTCTATCTTCACAAACTCCACTTCCAATCCATGTCGTAGATTGTCCCAACTCAATCTTACAGGTAGATCAGCCACACGCAACTCCTCTTCAAATGCTTTGGACCAAGCTCGTGCATCACTCTTTAAACAAATTTGGAGAAGACGTAACATCTGCGCTGGGTCATGAATCTGGTTGCTAATGCAAACAACCTCCATCGTTTCCAAAAAGTCTTCCACATCTTCATCACTTCTTCCATGAAACTCCGGATAAGAGAAATCCATGGCTACCCAAGCTACAATGCTTTGATAACCCCTTTGAACACACGTGCAAGAACCCAAAACTTTTGACTGACTCAATTCTCAGAAACTTCAATGGAGCTCAACTTTAGATAAGGACAAACACATGCACATCAAATGAGTTTTCATAGTTGATCATCGGAATTACAATAGGCAAAGGACATTCCAGGATCTCTCGCAATCTTCTTGGCCCGAACATAAAGACTATGCGCTGCTGGAAAAAAATCTTCCTGGACACATGAACATTGATCTGGATTCTCTGAGTTAAATGAAAAGGAGTGAATTGAGGGCCATTTTGATCATCCATTAAAGCCAACCATGTAGCTCCCAAGGAAGCACACCTGTCTTATCCTCTGATTTTGCCAAAATTTCAGCAGCATAACAGCATAAATGGCTTAAAAGACCAAAAAACCAGCCATCATAACTTGGAAAAATTTTGACAGAGTTTCCCCAGAAGTAGAGCAGTGAGAACCCAAAATATAGACTGTATATGTATGCATAAACTGCCAACAATAGAACCCGAGCATCAAGTAGGAACCACTAGTACATAACCTATGGTGAGGTCACGAAAAGGGTGCTCAAGCTACCTGTATCACCGAAAGGATCTCCACATTTGAGAATCTCCCAGCTCAATAAAACCTCATGCTATTGACCCTCACACGAAGGCTTATGCAAATCGTGTCTAGTCAAGTCTCAGAAATGACTATCTTCCAGACCAAGTCTCAGAAATGGCTGGGACTGCCAAATAAAACCAAGTATGGCTCTACAAAGGCGTACAATTGGCAGTTTCCACAAGTAACGTACAATACAAACAAACAATGCGCTCAAGCAAGCGCCCAATGATGCATACCCACGGCAATTGCAAGTGACTTCACTGCTAGTATACCACTGTACTCCAGCTACATGTACTTGTGTGAATCACCTGTACCTGTACCTATCCCTGTAACTTGTAACCTGTAACCTGTAACATGCAATCTGGAACTTGTAATCCCGAATCTCGAAGCTTGAAGCTCGAAGCAGAAGGTACTCGAAGAAGATCCTCCGTGGGGGCGCCAAAAGAATGTGGGCGGGATGGAAACACACAGAACGCCTCTATAACAACCCGACACACACTCTTGGAAAGATACAAACACACACTATGGGGCACCACTCGGCTTACACAACCCACCTGGCCGAGACAGGGAACACATTCTATGGAGTGAGAGGAGAGAGACTATCCGTTTTCCCACTCCACACAGACACACACACACACACACACACACACACACCCAAAAAACTCAGCTCAAAAGAGGAGAATTTCTGATGTTTAGATACAAATGAGCTTGGCCAACACCAATGGGGCAAACAGCTTACACAATATGGGTAAAATATGCCAGATACAATCACAAACTGGAGCAGAAGCTTCGCTCATAGTAGAAACTTACACAGCAAAAACAGAAGAAAAAGACTGAGGAATTTGGCAAAATGGACAGCGCCATCACCTCCGGAACGGCCCAAAACCCCAGTCTACAATGTCAAAGTGCTCAAATCCGACCTCGGATGAGCAGTTTACGGCCAAAACAGGCTCCAAAATGAGCAAAAACACACCTGCGGCTGTTCCTCCTCTCTTCTCCACGTTTTTTATGGTCTTCTCTCTGTTTTTCCAGTTTCCACACTTAGCTTTATTAGTTGGGCACCCTTGGCCTTTTAGATGACTTCAAACGGACCCCGAACAGGCCAAAAACTGACCTCGCAGTGCATAGTTGTCACCTTTTTGCATCCATACGCACACCTGTCACTCAGCTTTTTCCAATAATGCGTCTCGCCACCACGTGAAGTGGCCCCAAAAAGTGGTCCTCGTGATGACCTTTCTACATAGTTCTCACAAGAAAACACCCACGTTGTGTCCGTACTCATCCACGTGCAAGTAGTGACCCGATTTGGCCTCGTGACACCACTCGATGCCATCTAACGCACTTGCTTACCTCATGTCGTCGGCCCGCCGATAACTTCCTTGAGAAGTTTTACGTGCTAGAAACTCCTCATTATTGTAGAAAAAAAACACTGGTACTGGTACGATGAAAATCGATGCACTATGTTCATGTTGTCCTACCTGTACACATGTGGGCCCTACGTAACCACCTGGCTCTGGAAAATGAGCAATCCTTTATTCGATGCACCATGCATGGATATGTACATATGCGCAATCTCTTGCTCCAAAAAACTCTTGACAACGCGAATCCGTCTATCAAAAGTGGGGGTAAAGGCTCTACCTGGCACTCTGGAATGCATTGCATTCAACTTGAAGCTATCAACAACAAAGTCATCAAAAGGTATGCATGTGTATGTTTCGTATTGTTTTTTTCCATTGCTTCAGTGTTTGCAAAGCTGGGCTTTCAACAAGCTCTGTTTTTCGGTGCTTGCAGCAATGGAGTGCCCATGGTTATCAAGATTTTTCTTCTCGATCAAGGAACTGCATGAGGAGTACGGGCTCAGTCTAGAGGGGTAGCTGCCCAAAGAGCTCACAGATAAAGATATCCCCAATGAGAAGTGACTCAATGTCGTCAAGTGTCTGCACAAGAAAATCACAAAGCTATTTCTCAACCATGCGAGGGATGAGTTCATTGACAAGTGCCGGTTTTCGTACCACAAGGTATATCAAGAAACCCCATCCAATGGTGAGCCGCTAGAAAAATTTGCACGAGGTTTTGTGTATGAAAGGTGTCCAGCAGCAGCGAGTGATCCGCACCCATTATGGCTTGACAAGTGTCATTCAAATAGAATCATCTCTCTATGATGGTGCCTTGTCATCAATACCTCCAATGTTGGCAAGCAAGATGCAGCCATTTCAGGGAGTAGAGACGCCAATGTATATTCAATTGGTGTTTGGCATGGTAGAGGGACTTAGTGGCCATGAGAATGAGTAAACAAGGTTGCTAGACAAGGTGAAAGTGCAGTTGCAGCAAAAGAGGGACCCGTGGCTTAGAAATGAAGGGCATTTTTTTATTTCATTGACTTCTACAGGGAATTGGACAAACTAAACAAGGAGCTGGAGGTGCTCAAGACCTCACCTGATTCAGATCCACGGGAGGTAGACCGCAAAGAGGTAGAGGTCACAGTTATCACCGAGATGCTGTCCAAGGCAGGTGTCAATAATGATTTAGGACGGCTTAAATAAGATCTGAACTCCTTGCAGGTCAACTTGCTGCTAAAAGTTCATAGAAGTGCTTTGTGATAAATTCAAATCTCTCAATAGATAAGGAGAATGTGTTGACCAAGTGGTTTCATGTTATGAACTGCTTTGAGATAGGTCTAAACTGCTTACTTGAAGTAGGAATTGCTGACAAGTGGTTTGAAAAGGCTTCTTAGTGCTCACAAATGCCTAGAATGTTCTAATAAATGCCTTTAAAGTCCTTTAAAGTGCTCAATGGTGCCTACAATATGCTTGATAGGTGGTAAGAAAGTGTTTCAAAGTGGTGAAAGGGTCCATCAAAGTACTTTGATATAGCTCTATACTGCTTTCTAGGTGGTTATGAAGTTTTAAACAAGTGGTAAGTTTTGCTTTATGGTGCAAAAAAAATGGTAGCCAGGTGGTTAGAAAGTGCTCTACAATACTGAATGGTGCCTAGAAAGTACTTCAAAGTTCTTTCCTGAGTAACAAATCTGCAATCTAAAGCACTTTAATTGCTCATAAGGAGTAAAAGTGGTGTCTATGTGGTAAGAAAGTTCTTTGAAGTGCTTAGTGTTGATCAATAGGTGGTCAGAAAGTGATTTGAAATGATTTTTAGCTAAGAAAGTGGTAACCAAGTGCTTTGAAAGTGCTTTGAAAGTGCTTTGATGAAAGTTCTTTGAAGTGCTTATTGTTGATCAATAAGTGCTTTGGTAAAAGTGCTTTAAAGTTCTTACTGCTGATCAATAAGTGGTTAGGAAGTGATTTGAAATTCTTTTTGGTACCAAGAAAGTGGTAACCAGGTGCTTTCAAAGTGCTCTGAAGGTTCTTTGAAAGTGCTAGCTAGGTGCTTAGAAAGCGGTGACCAAGTGGCTAGAAAGTGCTCTGGAGTGCTCAATGGTGCTCAATAGGTGGTTAGAAAGTACTAAACAAGTTGTTAGAAAGCGCTAAGAAATGACTAGAAAGCGTTTTAATAAGATTTGTCAAGCAGTTTTTTATTTTCTTTGAATTCTTTAGAAGAACTTGAGTAGAAGCATTCAAGCTTGTGCACTTAAGTCCATTCAAGCATGAAATGATCTTACTCTCCAGGTTTGTAGGGCTTGCCTGAGTGTTGAAGTGTACGTCTGGAACTCAAGCCCTTACCGAGACCTAGAAAAGAGGTTAGAATTGCGCTTTCATCAGGCCCGCAAGGGCTTGAATGGGTGGATTGTGAAGGAGGCATGCAGTGGAATCTCATGGCCTGACGAGCAAGGGGAACTGATGCCCTTTCTAGTCTTGGGCACTTTTTGGAATGAGTTTCCACGATTCAACAAAGATAACACCCTCCTGCTAGATGACAAATATCATAGCTGTTGCTTGAATGATGAAGACTCCTATGTTATCTTGCCTTCTCTAGAGGACCAGACAGGACACCAATGGGAGAGGTTTATGCATCATGAAGTTTTGCCATTTTTCTATGAGTGGAAGAAAACATATAATCGATCGGAGTTGATCACTGCTTGTAAACTGGATTCTAGAAGAAGAGGGTGGCAGACTCTTCAAAAAGTTGAATCTGTGAGGGAAAAATTATGAAGCGGGAAAGGCAAAGTGCTGTCTCCACCACCTCCGCAAATAGGTTAAAAAGGCCACATTTTAATCTCTGGTCTCAATAGAGATCTTAAGAGTTGTGTACCTGTGATCATTTATGTAAAAAATGATTTCTATTGTAGAAACATGATTTGCTATTCAATCGACCATTTTGTTGTGTGCCTTGAAAGATGTCACATTATAAGATGATTTTAAATTGTTTTAGTAGATTTTCTTAGGGATTTTGTAGAAGATAAATATGAGCGGCTAGTGAGCAGAAGTGCAAGCTATACCACTCATGAACTATGGACCACATGCAAGTGGTTGAAAACTATTTTCATTTTGTAAACTAGTAGCTATTAGAGGGAATGCTATTGTAGATGTGCGCATGCATGGTATCACTCAAAGTGTAGAAGTTAGGCTCATTTCTCTCAGGATACAAGGGAAACTTAAGGCATTGAACTAGGTGCAAGTACATGGAAGCAGGAGACCTATCATCTAGTAGTACATATTGATCAGAGCGTCCATCGACTTTATTGGAAAAGTGACCCTCAACATAAAAGGAGCTCTTCTTTATCTGATTGTGCCACGCATCCTTCTGAGTCGTGGTGGATAGACTCTTCTTAGTGCAACACCTCAGTATGTAAAAATCAGAGTCTTCCTCCTCAGTGTTGACTGCAAAGTTAAACTCCAACTCGTAAGGCATCACTCAAATCATGGTGATGGCCAGCATACATAGGTGCATCAATCTCCTTGTCACTTGAAACATCTTCATTTATGTAAGCCTTTGTTGGTATAATCCTCAAGTACTTCCATGCTTCTACGTGAGCCTTTTTGGCACATCTTCTCCATTGACCATGCACACAGTCAAGACAAAAGAAGGACAGATTTCTACACCTAAGTGCAGTCGTATCTATTGAAGAGAAACCATTCACACAATGCATTGAGCATGATCCACTGATTTTCTTGCAATCTCATTCGTTATCTCCCAGCACATCACCCACCTTGATTTCCAAGAAGACTCTATCGATCTTCTTTGGGTATGACCAACAGTCTTTCCTATTGTTCATTAGGGTGAGGTAATTGACCAATGTTGCTGCATTATACAGGGGGTGTCCATCCACCTTCAATTGCTCATGGGTTAATGCCCTCTTTATTATTGCACCAGCACCGTCATGTTCACCTTTTCCATGACCTGACCCAAAATAGTTGTGCATCATCTCAAGCTCAGGGAGCTTAGAAAACCTTGCAAAAAAGACGAAAGGCGGTCGTGCTTTGAATTGTGATGTTGCACCATCAGATCATACCCAGTGTCGCTTTAAACAAAAATCCTGGTCCTTCAACCACCAATCATGCAAAAGAAAGAAATGTTGAATGAAGAATGTGTCATGCACATTGTCATTGAATATATACAAATGGAGAAATTGTATGATGTCGCCCATTGTCGAGCGCACATAGAAGATGTGTACCAAAATGCTCACGTGACTAGAGTACTAGTGCATGGATTGGATCTCATTCTGAATTTTAAAACTACAATTTTTTGCAAAGTCTGCGACAGAGAAAATGACATCACTTAGAAAACTCTATAGACACTCTTTGAATTAATTGGCCTCCCATCTGTAGATGTAGTTATGTTTGATAAACTTGGTCAGCTTGTCTTTCATGAATCAAATGAAAGTGGAGCACCCAATCTTCTGAATAACAAGATCTTTCCTTTTGTGGTGTTGTCCATCTTCATATATAGATTGGGTCTCCACACCAACAAAACCCTTTGCAGCCACCTGAAAGTTATCGTTGTGTACTTCAAGAGGACAACATTTGAGTTTTTTGGCACCACACTGATCGCATCTCCCCATCAAGAAAATGTGTAAAAGAAACATGGAATTTTTTGTTTTAGGACACAAAAGGGACCATAGTGTTGTGAGGCTCTCAAATATTAAATGCAGCCACACATATACTGCCAATGACTGTAGGGTCACAAACATCACAAGCATAAGGACAAGATTCTTTGTGTACTTTAAACCTACCTTGACGCATTTTTGGTTGAAAGCATCTTTCAAGTAGACAGCTTGCACATGATATTCACAGTAGCAGGTATTGCAGTCCCACAAATTTTAAACAAAAAAGGGCTTCAAATTCTCAAAGAATTTGAACGAAATGCGCACCATCGGATGCATTTCCTGAAACCTCCGTGTAAAATTCAACCTACAAAAAAAAGCAGGCAATAAAGAGATAATGTGACAACAAATAACCAAAATGTTTGGTACCATCACCTACAAGTTATAACACCCACTTTCGTGTTTGTGAAAGCACATAAGAGGAACATTTACCACTACGAAGTTGTTTTGCATGTTAGAAAGAAGCTTTAAACTTCTTGAAACCACCTGAATCACTCTAAACCACCTGAAGGTGATTGAAAAATGTCATCAAACCACTTTCAAGTGGTTTGTTTACCACTCACCTTTAGGTGGTTTGAAATTTTCCAAGTGCTTACATAGGTTCTCACTCAAGCTCTTTCAACCACCTTTAGGTGATTGAAAGTGGTTATTAAACCATTTTCAAGTCGTTTGTTTACCACTTTCAATCACTTTCAGTTGGATAACACCCAAATCTCGGGTTTTTAAAAGAACTCAAGAGGAACATTAACCACTTAGAAGAGGTTTTGCATGTTGGAAAGTGGCCTTTGAACTACTTGAAACCACTTGAAGCACTTAAAACCACCTAACATTGATTAAAATAGTTTAGCAAACCACTTTTAAGTGGTTTGATGACTACATTTAGGTGGTTTTAAGTGCTTACATAGGTTTTCACTTGAGCACTTGGCAGATTTCAAACCAGCTGAAGCACTTAAAACCACCTAAATGTAATTGAAAACCACCATCAAACCACTTTCAATCATCTTCAAGTGGTTTGAAATCTTCAAGGTTCTCACCCAAGCACTTAGCATATTTCAAACCACTTGAACCACTTAGAACCACCCAAAAAGATTGAAAGTCGTCATTAAGTGGTTTATTTTTCACTTTCTATCACCTTCATGTGGTTTGAAACGTTCCAAGTGCTTACATAGGTGCTCACCTAAGCACTTGGTGGATTGCAAGTGATTTTTAAAATACTTTAAAGTGGTGACAAACTATTTCAGCACTTTGCAAAGTCCAAGCTTCCACACTTAGGTGGTTAAAACCAATATTCTAGGTACTTTAAATCACTATCAGTACTTGTGCCATGTCGTGTGTTTTTGGGCTTGACTAGGTTCCAAAAAAGTAGTGCACATTGTATGGAGTGAGGAGAAGGTGATGGCTTGTCAATAGGAGTCCCGGTGTAAAAGATATGTTAGGTGGGAGTTTGGTGCCGCTTGTGGTGAAAAGTTTACTACCTGTTTTTAGCACCTTCATTGGCAGGCATGGATTGCATGGCTCAAAGTCCACATCATGGAGTCTTAGCCTAGTTTTACGGCTCGATCATTGGGCTTTTCGGTAAAAAATGTGAGCAGTCCAAAGTTGGTGAGAAAGATAAGTGTTTGGTGGTAACTTTGGGTGGATTTTTTGAGTTCTGGGGGCCAACGATTTGAGGAAGTTCCATGTGGCACTGGGGGTAATCCCATAGACTATATTTGGCACTACTACTGCACACTATAAGTCTTTCCTTCACTTATCACAAGTGAGTTGGGAGAAAGAGCTCTCTTGGAGCTCAACCATGGCGTGGTCACTAAGGCACTCCTAATGCAGTGCTTGGCAGCATTAGAGGCCAGTTTTGGCAGCATCAGAGATGACGCGGGTCGCAGCGACAGTTGGAACCATCGGCGATGGATACTGACATGGAATATTGGTTGGCAATCGGTCCTACAGTCTCCCAAAGGCCCAAGTTTTTTGAAGATAAATCAAGGAAGAGCTCCCATCCACTAGTGACCTTGCAAGTGCTCGAGAGGGAGAGAGAAAGTGGTGATGAGATAGAGAGAAAGAGTAGGTTTGGGAGATCCAAGGCCAAGAGGGAAAATTCAGGGGTGGTGGAAGGCCCAACAAAGAGGTGACCTCCAAAGGGGTTCAAGGGGTCAAACCCAAGCCAATCAAGGGAAAATAGACCAAGGGAGGAGTTTCAATGTGGAAAAGTGGAGAGAGAGAGAGAGAGAGAGAGAGAGAGAGAGAGAGAGAGAGAGAGAGAGAGAGAGAGAGAAGAGAATAAAAAAACAAAAATAAAATAAAATGCAAGGGGCCACAAGAGACATCACTAGTATAATCCCCCCAAGTCAAGATTCAGATCAATTAAGACGGAGCAAGAAAAGGTGGTTCCCCCTTCCAAATTTCTAAAATAAGATGCCACATGGGCCAACCAGAGGCCCCCTTCCCAAAATGACTGGAGTTTGCCTATAAAAGTCATTTTTGCTCCATTTTTTATGCTTTTTGGTCAATTCCTATTGGGGAGACAACTGTAGTAGAAAGCCAACGTGGGTGAATTGTTTGGTGGGATTCTTTATGCAAAGTTGTGTACCTACAAATCCCAAAATGGTCTTTATTGGGTGCACAGTTTGATATAGAAGAGTTGTATATGATTTTTTTAAATCATGGTAAAGCTTACAAATCCCTTTATTGAGTGTCATTTCCCCTTCCCCCCTTCTCTACCTCTTTTGATTTTGTTTGTGGTGATAGTGTGTGTGTGCTTGTGTGCTATTGAACCCTTTTTGTGTGTGGAATGGAAGTGACAGAGTGGTTCTTTGTTTGGCGACAATGTGTGGTTTGAAGAGAGGTGAAATGCATGTGGGTAGCTATTGGAAAGGGGAACACACCCAAAAACACAAACATGATGTGTCTCTATAGCCCAGGACTTCCACAACACCCCCATCCATTCTAAAATACTCACAAAATTGCAGACCTCCGCATACAGATCACCGCCTCCATGCATACCAACACACACATGCTTTGCACAATTGATTAACAGCACACCACACCGTTTTACTTGTTTACAATAATCTCCCAGTACACACCACTCTCTCTTTCTCTTGCACAGACATCAACAGCCCTGGGGGCACACATGGAACACACAACTGCACTAGAGAGTTTGAACAAAGCAAAGACTAGAAGGGAGAAAAGGGGGAAGAAACGACACAAAAATTGGCTATGGTTTTCTCCAATTATGGTAAAAAACATTGTCTACAACAACACCATGAAACCTGCTACCATCGACTCTCTTGGCACATGCACACAACAAGCACAAAAAACCAACTTTGGAAGTTTGCCTCACTGAGAACCCTCTTGTTGTCCAAAAACCTTCCTCCAAGGGCTCCTCATTGTGCCTTTTGAAGGACCCCTCAAATGCAACAAGCTGGCCCTCTTAGGGCGTGTGCAACTCTCTTCCTAATTTAGTCATATTTTCTATTTTTAGTCGATCATATTTTCTATTTTTGGCTCGAGTTAACTGCCCCTTTTTGCATGTAAGATCCCATCCTCCTATTCGGGGAAAGTTTTGCATGTGAGGCGACCCTATTTCAGGATGCTTGGGCTCCAAGACACGTGACAGGGCCCTCTTGTTGTCACAACACCATGAAAACCTAGTAAGTGCCCCCCTTTTCTCTACCAAAAGAGGAAGCCCATGTGGCCCCCGTGTGAACCTTCTTTGATGGACCTACCATGCCATCGTCAACTTTGCAAAGAGTTGCCACCCAGAGGGCTGCCAACATCACTAGTATCACAGGCAATGCAACACCCACAAGAGGCACACAAACAACGCCATAGCCTAGGAGGCCATTGAGCTCTCACACCACCTCTTGATGCCCATATGAGCTCCACATTGTAGCCTATATAGCCTCCACATTCACATTGGATGTGTGCATGTGGGACTTTCAACCACCATGTGGCAAGCTCACAAAGCTCCAGCCTTCCAAGGTCTTCACAAAAACTTGAAAAGAGAACTTTTTTTGTCCTACTTGGAACACCTCCCATCTCATGCTCACTGCTCCAGCTTTCAAGCCAACAAAACTCACTTATATATCCAATTTTTGACTTCAATGCTTGCAAACCTTATGGCATTTCAACTATATTGGATCCATCAATCAAGACCGTCAAAATGGTAAAAATAACTTCTGATACCACTCGGCTGACAATTGCCACCACCTTCAACCTTTGATAACTTTGCCCTCCGATCTTTGATTGGCGTGATTTCACTTCCCATGGCCTTCATACACCACACACTTTACATGAAAATCCTGGAGAGGCTCTAAAAAACTCATATGGAACACCAACCGATGGGACCAATCCGACACAAGAATGGCCCCCGTCAACTGGCAATGTCTAGGCAACCGTGACTCCGATTGACAATATGAAAAGATAGACACTCTCCACATAATGATCTCTTCACATCTTTTCACTCAAACCAGATGTGAACACTTGTATCCACTTTCCCTATCCATTAGGGAAAGTGGATACAAACCATTTCATCTTTAAACTGCCATATCTCTTATCATGTAGCTCTGTTTGAGGAGCCATCTAGACCAGCTTGTAGGACATATTGAGGTCCACCCATGGAACTCTCTTTCCTACATTTCCATGCCTCGATCATGAACCTTTAATAGGCACCATAATAGATTGTTCTAGCCCTCAAAACCACATATAGCATACATAATCAGTGCTCCCTGCCTGCTCTTTACCTTCACAACTCCCTAATCACTTTGGCCTTCCCTTGAGAGCCCACACAACTCTGTTTTCTTCTCTTTGTAGCATGGACCAGCTTTGGTAAAACCACCAATCTCAATGACCATGGTTGTGCATTGGTGTATGTGCAAGCTGTGGAAGTGTGTTGTTTGAGAGGAAAGGGGTGTTGTGAATGACCTGAGCTAAAGAGAGGCTTTGTGTATTTTGTTGGGTGTGTTCCTCCATTCCCCCTCTCCACAATGTGTAGCTCTACTATTTTGGTCGACCCCTTTCTTTTTCTAGCTCCGATTTTGCACGTATACCACCTCCTGCTATTTTTTGATCACTTGGATCCCTCTCCATGCATGAGAACAATTACTTTCTATTCTAGGCTTTACGTGATCCCTAAGGCATTAGTGCAGCCAAAGTGTATCAACCATGGGAGAGGGCACAAAGAGGCTTGTACGCGCTAGTACGTGCATGGTAAAGGGCTAAAGAAATTGCAAAGAACCTAGGTAGGCGTATGGTTGCTAAGATGTAATTGTGGTGCCATTTGTTCACGCCAAAAGGAATCCAAAAGGGGCCAATGGTGATGGATGGTCAAAGTGTCCAAAGTGTCAAGTAGATGCCTTGGGATGTATTGTTAAAGGGGCTCTAGAAGCCGATCCATCGAGCTCCTTAAATAGAGCCACAATGTGAAAGTTGTTATCTAAACATGGAATGCATAACAGATTCCCGAATCGACAGGGAAAGTGCGGACAGGTGGTCAAAGCTGATGTGCGTACATAGGGTTAAAGTGCTCATGTTTTTTCCAAATTACCAATCCGATCTCAAATGAGGAAGTTATGGCCAATAGAATATTTTCTGAGGGCCAATTGTGGGCACTTTAGTCGTATTGTTAGATGTGTCATCTTGTGGTTTTTTGGGTTCGACCACGTTCTAGAAGGTAAAGGGTATCACATAAAGATAGTGAGGCGGTCCGGGGCGGGCAACAAGAAGAGAAACCTCTAGACACCCTTCAAGGCTTCAGTGCTGCTTAATGGGGCTGGGGCACAACACAACACAAACCAAAATAACAAACCCACAGCCAAATCCCAACTACACAAGGGGCACCACCTAGTTTAAGAGCGAGCTAGGACGCAAAAGAGGAGAATCGTTAGAGCAACCCACAAACAAGCAAGGAATTTACACTAACCCTAACACCAATGGAACACTCTCACACACTAAAAACACGAGAGAGAGAGAGAGAGAGAGAGAGAGAGAGAGAGAGAGAGAGAGAGAGAGAGAGAGAGAGAGAGAGAGAGAGAGAGAGAGAGAGAGAGAGAGATAGATTTTATTATCGTCCTCGGAGGTCAAATATGACCTATGGGACCAAAGTTACATGTGATGTAGTATGTGTATGGCTGATGAGTGACTCTCGATGCTCCAAAATTGTAGTGATGAGAGTCGCAATGGAGAGCCCACACTTTCTCTGGGAGAAGAAAGTGTGTAGGTCTAAGTTATGGCTGAAAATGTGAGAGAAGCAAGTTCGGATGTGATAAAAATCTGAGCACTCTAGTAGTGTGTGGTACTCAGACTCTCGAACTTGCAGTGAGCATAATGTGCACAATCTATTTGACTCTTCTCCATTGCCCCAACGCCCTATCTCGCATCGAAGGAAATGAGAGTGAGTGAGAGAGAGAGAGAGAGAGAGAGAGAGAGAGAGAGAGAGAGAGAGAGAGAGAGAGAGAGATGGTGTACAACTTAGCTTCAACTTTATATTTTGCATAAAAAGGAACTTAGAGCTTGCGGAATCAAGTGACAAGATTTGGTTATAGCATCACTATCACATTGTCTTAGGGTTATGGGAGCCCTCTCACCATCCAGCCTCTTACAATGGTAGCCAAACAATAGCCAATGAATCACAAACAACAAAACAACAACCTTCAATGAAACAAGTCACCTTATGAAGCTGAATGAGTTTGCCAAGCCAAATTGGAGGAGAAGCGTGAGCCTTTGGACATGAATTGCACCCAAAACTACCAATTCATTGATGTTGGGGTAGATACAACAATGGTAGGAAGAATATCTTCTACTCGCACTCACTCAAACTAGCTCAAGGTTTTCTATGCACCAAAGTGATGGTGTATAGAAAGCTTACTCTCTCTTTACAACCAAGATAGAACTGGCGTGTGCTACGCTCAATCTAGTGTGCAATGGTATAGTGATCTCTTTTACAAGGAGCAATGGGTTCTATTTATAGGTTTTAGAAGCCTTGATTAGGATTAAGCCTAATCAATTTTATTAGGAAAGATCAAGGATTATGAATTTTTATGAATTTCAAATGAAAATGGGGTCTCTCTTTTCTCTTGAGTCACATGGATGTGGGCTCAAGTAAGAGAATTATTGATGTGGTGAAAGGAGAGAAACTTCCATGGGAGTGAGTGAATTTGGTTTACTTGTGCGGTTGCCTACTCCATATGTTAATAGTGTGGGTGCATTTTTACAAGAGACGGTAGTTGTTAGTGGTAATAATCACTAGAATTGTTAGTGATACATTTACAATGGGTAGGATGAGTTGATTTGATGAAGGAAGAGGGGTGAATTAAAAGAGAATCATTGAGATGGTGAAGCTTTGAAGAAGCTTGAACTCACCCTTGTGTAGATTATGGAAAAAATGACAACTGGTCTTCTTCTTCTTCTTCGCTTCTTTACGCCGCCGCCACGGTTGACCACCACGATGAAAAGAGGATTTGTTGATTAAAAATACTCAATTTGCAAAATTTATCATGGTTAAGATGCTGAATTTTAGATATTTTTAGGAGAGGTAAATGAAATTGTAACATAGAAGCAATAGAGAGAGACATGGAGAGGGTGTATGTATGTAGACGTTCATAAAAGAACTATAGGGATGAGAGAGAAGGGTAATGGTGAAAAGGGTGGAAGAAGCCATGGAAATTGCAGGTTTGAGTGAGGGAAGGAGAGGGAGGGATGTGTAAGAGTGAGTAGGTGTGTGGAAGGGTGAGAGAAGACTAAGGGCTACTTGTGAGAAAAGTGGGCAGACTGGGGTCCACTCAAAAAATCATAGCTCACCGCTGGTAGCTCCAAAAATCATGAAAAAATTTGAGGTGAATATTCAGAGTGTGGGCTATATTTTCTCTTTTGACCACCGCTCCAAATTTAGAGTGGAGATAGGTGCCAAATTTCTCACCAAAAAAGCCTATTTTTATGCCTGCAAAAGTCTTTTAGTGGCCCCCTCCTTTGTTGAATTTGTACAATGCATCCAAGAGTGAGCCCCTCCTTTGTCATATTATAATACAAAGCATCCAAGTTTCCCTTGACCCATGCATGGAGGAGGATTATTGGTGAATAAAGAAATATATACATGGTGGGACTAGTGTATGGACTATTCATGGACTTTAGCTCAATGAGCACATGGTGTTAGAATAATGAGTAAAAATAATAATAAAAATATGGAGGAGTTATGGATATGGAAAGATATTGGAATCATATGATATGGTCCCTCCTTGAATTATTTTGGGTGAAAGAGGAAAAGGTATGCAAGTAAATAATATAATAAACGTAACCAATGAGTAGAAATCAATTTTTTGTTTTCACGAGGGTGAGGGTGAAAATGTGGGAGTGATTTGTATAAAGGAAAAATATGAGGTTAGAGTATGTACATATTGGCAAAAAATATAATTATGGTGTAAGAGGATGAAAGAAGGTGTACATAGGTTTAATAAAACACACACCTAAGTAGAAATATTTAAATAAAATACCAAAATAATAATAAAAAATCCCTATATGTAGGCCATATATACAATGAAATATTTACACACTAAGAGGCCATAATATACTTTTATTTTTTTATTTTTTTGCCTCAACTAGCCCAGTGACTAGCTAGCTGAGGGTTTTTAAGAAGATATGGGAAAAGCCCCCTAACTCACACATGCCTATGTACAGTGAAATGGTAGGGATAGCCATAGCGTTTGGGTGAATTTGGTAGGGTGGAGTAACTTACTATGGCAATTATGGAGAGCTGAAAAACGGCTATCATTAGCTCTCCCCCAGGATGATGGTATATTCGTGTACCATCATAGAGCATCTTTTCTAAAGAGAGTGCTTCAGAGTCCTTGACGAGATCTTCATTGTTTGGCCCCTCAGAATTTTGGCTGGAGTTACACTCATGCTTCATGTAACAATACTTACATGAGACAGCGGCCTTTGGACAGATCTTTGGTAGATCCTTTGGTAGAAGGAGACTCAAATAGGGCTTCAAGCGATACCCGTTTACCTTCCTAGAGTGCTCTTTACCATTCAAGTTCATAAGCTGATAGTAACTAGAATTGAAAGCCTTCTTGACTATGTATGGCCCTTGCCATCTAGTTTCAAACTTGGCATCAAAACGATTGTCAAGTCGATTGTCATACCTTAGCACAAGCTCTCCTTCCTTGATACCTTTGTCCTTCAGTTTCTTGTCGTGCGTTTCTTTCGCTTGTGTAGCTTTCCTCTTGTAGCACTCATATGCTGCTTCTCTTTTCCACTCAAGCTCCACTAACGTAAGAAGTCAATCCATCCATACCTCTTGATCATCTTGTGCTCCTTTGCCATGAAGTCGCATTGTTGGAATGTTGAGCTCGATAGGCTGCAAAGCCTCTTGACCATAGACCAAGTGAAATGGTGTGAACTCCGTGGCTTCCCTATATGTGGTTCGATATACCCACAAGGCACCATCCAAGAAGTCATCCCATAATTTTGTCTTGTTTTGCACCATCTTTCTAATGATTCCTGCGATGACACCATTAGCCTTCTCCACCAAACCATTTGACTGTGGGTAGTATGGTGTGCTATGACGATGTAGAATGTCAAGCTCTTCACAAACTTCTGTGAGTAAGCCCTTCCTAAACCCTGGACCATTATCAGAAACAATCTCCAAAGGTGTGCCAAATCTGCAAAAAATGTGATTGTACACAAACTTGCTAACTGTCCTCTCATTCACTCTTGCCACACTTTGAGCTTCCACCCACCTAGTCATATAGTCTACAGCCACTAGAATGTAGAGTTTACCATTTTTTGTCCTAGGTAGAGGACCCATAGCATCAATGCCCCACTTTTCAAAGGGTGCATTTGCAAGCACTATTTGCCTTGGGCCATGCACCAACCTTCTATTTCCATTTATCTGACAATTGTGACAGCTTTTACACCAATGTTGAACATCCACATGCAAGCTAGGCCAAACATACCCCACAAGCAAAATCTTCTTCAGAGTTGATTCTTGGGCAAAATGACCACCATATGCCTCTTCATGAAAACCTTTTAGAATGGCTGAAATTTCCTCGATAGTTGGTACTCTTCTACACACTTGATCCTTCCCTTTTTGATAGAGGGAGCCTTCTAGGAAGAGATAGAAACTTGCCTTCTTCATGAGTCTCCTCTTCTGAGCCTTCGTGAAGTCTTGTGGAAACTCACCCTCCAAAATGTAGCCAATAATGGGAGCCAATGACTCCAATCCCTGGTATCTCGGTTGCTTGACAGCTACTGCCACCATGATGACCTGTACTTCTCTCTCAACACATGTAACTGCTTGTTGTGCAAGTAAATCGGCATCTTCATTTTGTTTCCTCGGAATATGATATAGTTGCACTTCTTCAAACTGATTAAACATCTTACGAATGGCATGAACTTTTGTCCTTAAGCTTTCATTCTTGCATGCCCAAATGCCTAAAATCTGTTTAACAATGAGAAGTGCATCTCCCTTTACCACGAGACGTTTTATCCCTTGGCCAATGCACATCTTCAAACCATGAAGTAGTGTGTCGTATTCTACTTCATTGTTGCTAGTTGAACCTGTTAGATTGACCTTCTCTTTCATGACCACCTCTCCACTTGGGTTGAGCAACACTAGCCCTCCCCCTGCTTTCCCTGTGGCTCGTCGAAAAGCTCCATCAAAGAACAAGGTAAAAGCATTGGGAATACTTTTTGGTGGTGGCAATGGTAGGGTCTTTACTTGAGGCACCTTAATTTCCTTCTCATGTACCCTATAAGTGAGAATCCCTGCCAATTGTGCACGCACACTATCTTCTACCTTGAAAGAGTATTGGAACTCTTGTAACTCCATAATCCACTTTGAGATCCTAGTACTAAGATTCATTTGAGATGACACCCAAGGGAACAAATTTTCTGCAGTGAGAATTACAAAAGGTTTTGGTAGCAGGTAAGATCTAAACTTTCTCACCGCAAACATGAGAGAAAGCATCATGAGTTATGCTTCTGTGTAGTCTCTCTCCAAAGCATTCATGACCCTACTAGCAAAGTAGATGGGTCGCATTCTTGTACTGTGGGGATCTTGTTGTAGCAACACATCACCAATTGTTTCCCTTCCAACACTTGAGGCATGAGTGTTGGTAGCTCTGACAAAATGAATTTAATGTTACAAATATACTCTTCAAGCTCATCAGACCATGCAAATTCTACTTGTTGTGTCAAATTCTGCAAAGGATGAAGCAACTCCGAGGCTAAGTGAATGAAGCGTGCCATGTACTTCACCTTCTAAATGAAAGAGATGACCTCCTTAAGACTCTTCGGTGATGGGAGCTCAATAAGAGCCTTTTCCTTTGAAGGATCCACCTCAATGCCTTTATAGAAAACCTTGTGACCGAGCAAGATCACTTCATCCTCACCTATGTGGCACTTGTCAGGGTTGAGTTGACCTCCCATGTCGTAGAGCTTCTTTAAACCTTCTTCTACCCTTTGTAGATGCAATGATTTTGAGCTATAAATGCAGAAATCATCAATGAACACCCTAATTGACTTTCCAAAGAATGCTTGAAACACCATGTTCATGAAATGTTGGAATGTTGCAGGAGCATTTGTCACACCAAATAGCATGACTCTAAAAGCATAACAACCCCAAGGAGTGATAAAGGTTGTTTTCAATTGATCTTCCAATGCGATACCTATTTGAAAGTAGCCTGAGTAGCCATCACACACAGTGTACTTCTCATGACCAGCTACCTCATTTAGTATCTCATCCTGAAATGGGAGGGGAAGTGATCTCTTTTTGTTGCCTCATTGAGTGGACGGTAATCCACACACACCCTCCACTTTCCGTTTTTCTTAGGAGTGACAACATCAGGAGAGACCCACTCTGAATTCTCCACTGGATAAATGAAACCTGCTGCTAGAAGCTTTCTTACCTCCTTGAGTAAAGCCTGCTCCTTGATGACTCCTAGCCTTCGTAGCTTCTGAGCCTTAGGTGTGGCCTCTGGCTTCAAATCAATTTTGTGTTGAACAGCATCTACTCCACGCACATCGGTGTAGTCTTTAACAAAAACCCTAGGAAATTTCCTTAGCACACATTTGAACTCCTCTCTTTCATCCTTTGTAAGTGTTGTAGATAGCATACCTTCTAGCATTCTTTTATCTTCCACTTTTTGGTTCTCTTGGGAACCTACCTCCTCCAAACCTTGACAAGAGGTCTCTTGGTTGGTTGGCTTAAACCTTACCCCCATGACTTCGATGGAAGACTCCTCTTCAGTAATGCTCCCGCTACTTTCTTCTTCTGAAGTGTTATCGGTCCTACCTTCTTTCGTCTCACTTTGAGATGATTCTTCATGGAACTCCTCTTGGAGTTGCTCCTTCATGTCAAAGACAACCTTCTTATGATTGTCGTTCCTGCAAATTAGCTTTCCACTCTCCCAATCCTGCAAAGCTCGCATTTTCATTAGCCATGGTCTCCCTAGGATAAATGGGTAACCATTTCCTTTGGTAGACATGACATAGAAATCCACTGCCTTCTTAATGCCAAAGGCCTCCACAAAAACATTTTTACAAATGCCTACGCACCTAGCCTTTCTATTGTTTGCCATCTTGACCTTAATTTCAGGTGTCTCATGGATGTGCATGCCTAGTTTTTGCATGAGTCCCTCTGTCATGATGCAAATTTGTGCACCCCCATCCACTAGACCTTTCCTAACCAATCTCCCTTTTATGTAACAATCTAGCACAGGTGTAATGTCCTCATTCATTTCAGCTTGTGCAATTTTTACAACAGGCACACTCTCTTTTACCTTTCTCCTAGTGCTAATTGCCCTTGTTAAATCCCTCCTAACTTGTGGACATAATGCAAGAAATTGAGGCCATGAGATATCAGGACCCTTACCTCTCATGTCTTCCAACAGGTTGTATAGAGAAATTCCATGTCCAAGAGGAAAGTCTTGGAGGTTGATACGACGTCGAGTGCTCTTAGCTTCCTTGGTCTCCTTTGCCTTCTTTTCTCGTCCATGGTCACTTTGTGATGTAACTCCTTCTTTCTCCTTACGTTTCCCTCGGCCACGCTTAATGCCATTTGCTTCCATGTCAACCTCTCTTGAATTTGTCACCTCTACCACATGCACGTTTGGGTCTGGCAAAGGTGGAACTCCTTCCACTCCTTGTGAAGGTGGTCTTGCTCCATTTGGCCTTTGTATAAGCCGTGGTTGCTGACTAGTTCCTTCACCTGCATTCATCACTGGGTAATTCAAGTTAGGTCTCCCTGGCTCCCCACGGGGCCAAGGACAATTATACATCCCATGTCCAGACTCACCGCAATTCCAACATTGCAAGACTCTCCTAGGTCGTGGGTCTCGCTCTTCAGACTTCTTTGCTTGTCCCTTTGGACCTACAGCTTGTGCAAGGTGAATTGACAAGTTGCTTAAAGAGTCATTTAACTTCTCAATCACTTCCGCCGTTACCTCAGGAATCTCCTTAGATGTTGATGCTTGTGACTTACCTTTGGGTCTAAGACCTTCTATTGGAACCTCCCCCCTTAAGCACTTGAGTTTCCTATATTTCTCAGCAGCCCTAGTTTCAGCTGCATCAAAGGTAGCAGGTGCACCCGCCTCAACTTTTACCTTAAGGTCAGGAAAGAGTCCGGCTATGAACCTCTCCTTCTTTAGAAATTTTGCACCATCACCAGGGTTAGCAACATTTCGTATCCATAGAGCCCAAAGACGTAGGAACTCTTGCTTGTACAAGTAGTAGTCATCTAAGTCTTTTTGTTTATGAGAAACAATGTCTTGCCATAATTTCTGAGTGTTTTGGGGATCAAAGAAGTATTTCTTGAAACGATTCAAAACTTCCGTGTAATTCCCTTTAACTTCCTCAGGCAAAGAGTCAAACCAAGTGCTAGCATCTTTCCTAAGGACCACCTCAAACATTTCTACACGTTCTTGATCAGTTACTATCCTCTTGATATGGCAAGACATCTTGAAATTCGCTAGAAATAATTCTGCATCCTCTCTAGGCTCTCCAAAGAAAAGAGGATATCCAGACATTTAGCGTTGGCTCTCCATTGAATTGATTTCAAAGTGACGCTTTTTTGTTTTTCTTTCTTTAAAAGATTTACACAATAATATTTTCTAAATTGCAATCTATTCTACAACAAAATAAAAATATTCACATCAAATGACCTATGATAATCAATAAGAGGTAGAATGACAGGGTTTGGTGACGCGAGAATTTCTCCTACTCTTTGGGCACCAAACATGAATACCATACGTTGTTGAAAATGGATTTTTCTACTAATTGCAATGTTTACTCTAATGTGTGGAGTGAAATGAAAGGGAAAAACCTATATTCCTGGGCCATTATCCATGGTCTATGAATGACCTAATTCTTAAAACAAAACAAAAATATAGACGTGCAAACTAAGGTCGTACCTAATGGGAGGCAAAATAAAAGGATTTACTGATGCGTTTATCTCTACCAACCTAAGAGGACCTAAAATTCTAGGAATTACTCGCTGAAATTGCAACTTAGTACTAACAATTATGTGTACCTTTTGCCTTGCAATGGGAATGAAGGGATCATACAAATTCTCGTGATTCATGCAAGCTACTTGATTATGCTAAAGGTTGAGCCTTCACAAAACATACACAAGCTTGTCCTCAGTGGGGGCACCAAAATTGAGGCGGTCCGGGGCAGGCAACAAGAAGAGCAACTTCTAGACACCCTTCAAGGCTCCCGTGCTGCTCAATGGGGCTGGGGCACAACACAACACAAACCAAAACAACAAACCCACAGCCAAATCCCAACTACACAAGGGGCACAACCTAGTTTAAGAGCGAACTAGGACGCAACAGAGGAGAATCGTTAGAGAAACCCACAAACAAGCAAGGAATTTACACTAACCCTAACACCAATGGAACACTCTCACACACTAAAACCACGAGAGAGAGAGAGAGAGAGAGAGAGAGAGAGAGAGAGAGAGAGAGAGAGAGAGAGAGAGAGAGAGATGGTGTACAACTTAGCTTCAACTTTATATTTTGCACAAAAAGGAACTTAGAGCTTGCGGAATCAAGTGACAAGATTTGGTTATAGCATCACTAGCACATTGTCTTAGGGTTATGGGAGCCCTCTCACCATCCAGCCTCTTACAATGGTAGCCGAACAATAGCCAATGAATCACAAACAACAAAACAACAACCTTCAATGAAACAAGTCACCTTATGAAACTGAATGAGTTTGCCAAGACAAATTGGAGGAGAAGCGTGAGCCTTTGGACATGAATTGCACCCAAAACTACCAATTCATTGATGTTGGGGTAGATACAACAATGGTAGGAAGAATATCTTCTACTCGCACTCACTCAAACTAGCTCAAGGTTTTCTATGCACCAAAGTGGTGGTGTATAGAAAGCTTACTCTCTCTTTACAACCAAGATAGAACTGGCGTGTGCTACGCTCAATCTAGTGTGCAATGGTATAGTGATCTCTTTTACAAGGAGCAATGGGTTCTATTTATAGGTTTTAGAAGCCTTGATTAGGATTAAGCCTAATCAATTTTATTAGGAAAGATCAAGGATTATGAATTTTTATGAATTTCAAATGAAAATGGGGTCTCTCTTTTCTCTTGAGTCACATGGATGTGGGCTCAAGTAAGAGAATTATTGATGTGGTGAAAGGAGAGAAACTTCCATGGGAGTGAGTGAATTTGGTTTACTTGTGCGGTTGCCTACTCCATATGTTGATAGTGTGGGTGCATTTTTACAAGAGAAGTTAGTTGTTAGTGGTAATAATCACTAGAATTGTTAGTGATACATTTACAACGGGTACGATGAGTTGATTTGATGAAGGAAGAGGGGTGAATTAAAAGAGAATCATTGAGATGGTGAAGCTTTGAAGAAGCTTGAACTCACCCTTGTGTAGATTGTGGAAAAAATGACCGCTGGTCTTCTTCTTCTTCTTCGCTTCTTTACGCCGCCGCCACCGTTGACCACCACGATGAAAAGACGATTTGTTGATGAAAAATACTCAATTTGCAGAATTTATCATGGTTAATATGCTGAATTTTAGATATTTTTAGGAGAGGTAAATGAAATTGTAACATAGAAGCAATAGAGAGAGACATGGAGAGGGTGTATGTATGTAGAGGTTCATAAAAGAACTATAGGGATGAGAGAGAAGGGTAATGGTGAAGAGGGTGGGAGAAGCCATGGAAATTGTAGGTTTGAGTGAGGGAAGGAGAGGGAGGGATGTGTAAGAGTGAGTAGGTGTGTGGAAGGGTGAGAGAAGACTAAGGGCTACTTGTGAGAAAAGTGGGCAGACTGGGGTCCACTCAAAAAATCATAGCTCACGGCTGGTAGCTTCAAAAATCATGAAGCTACATTTTCTCTTTTGACCACCGCTCCAAATTGAGAGTGGAGATAGGTGCCAAATTTCTCACCAAAAAAGCCTGTTTTTATGCCTGCAAAAGTCTTTTAGTGGCCCCCTCCTTTGTTGAATTTGTAGAATGCATCCAAGAGTGAGCCCCTCCTTTGTCATATTATAATACAAAGCATCCAAGTTTCCCTTGACCCATGCATGGAGGAGGATTATTGGTGAATAAAGAAATATATACATGGTGGGACTAGTGTATGGACTATTCATGGACTTTAGCTCAATGAGCACATGGTGTTAGAATAATGAGTAAAAATAATAATAAAAATATGGAGTAGTTATGGATATGGAAAGATATTAGAATCATATGATATGGTCCCTCCTTGAATTATTTTGGGTGAAAGAGGAAAAGGTATGCAAGTAAATAATATAATAAACGTAACCAATGAGTAGAAATCAATTTTTTGTTTTCACGAGGATGAGGGTGAAAATGTGGGAGTGATTTGTATAAAGGAAAAATATGAGGTTAGAGTATGTACATATTGGCAAAAAATATAGTTATGGTGTAAGAGGATGAAAGAAGGTGTACATAGGTTTAATAAAACACACACCTAAGTAGAAATATTTAAATAAAATACCAAAATAATAATAAAAATCCCTATATTTAGGCCATATATACAATGAAATATTTACACACAAAGAGGCCATAATATACTTTTATTTATTTATTTATTTTTATTTTTTTGGCTCAACTAGCCGAGTGACTAGCTAGCTGAGGGTTTTTAAGAAGATATGGGAAAAGCCCCCTAACTCACACATGCCTATGTACAGTGAAATGGTAGGGATAGCCATAGCGTTTGGGTGAATTTGGTAGGGTGGAGTAACTTACTATGGCAATTATGGAGAGCTGAAAAACGGCTATCAATAGAAGGATTGAAGGATCATCAACCTTATGCTCATTCAGCAAGATACTAAAGTTAAACCTCCCATGTAGATTCTAGAGGGTCATAGAAAGGAGGTTCTGAATGGGCATCACAAAGGGGCATGGACCTTTCAAGCTCTAGGCTCATGTGTGAGCTATAGCAAGGACTCTCGTGACGTGATTTTGGTGCTGATTGTTGATGTCACCGATTATCACTTGGTGGTATACATAGTGATGAAATGGTAGCCAGCTGAAGGGTGATTTCCCACGGCCCTCCGACCCCCCAGACTTTTGAAGGAAAAATGAGAGAAGACACTAGTGCTAGTGCCCCTCCTCCTTGAGATCTCAAGTGTGGCAATGTAAGAGAGAGGGAGAAATTTTGACTTTAAGATCTCAAGGCTGTATGAACTACCAAATTTAGAGCGAGAAGGGTCTAATGGGGCTCATGTTACAAAATAAAAATAAGGGCCCCTTTATAAAACCCCATTTTTTACTTATTCTAGGGACCTTTTTCTAGTTTCTCAGACTGTGGGAGTCGAAAAAGCCAAGAGCAAGCCTTCAGGTTGTTTTTTTGGTGTGAGCTCACCTATGATAGGCATTGTAAAAATAAGGGGAGAGGATAATCTCTCTCTAGCATACTTGGGAGATACAAAGGCATCAGGTTGTAGAGGATTTAATCTAGGTTTTGATGTTCGAAGAAGTAAAAGGGCTGAAGCGGCAATTTCCATGTTCAAGGGTGCAGGAGTACTAAAGACAGAGAAGAAAGAGACGCTTTGGGAAAGTAAGAAGGAGATCTACTTCAATTTTAGAGTGGAGGGACTCTCTACATTCATTGAAGGGATGTAGTGCATGTGGCTATGAGGGCTTGGACATGCATCAAGAAGACTCTTGTATCATGATTGATTGGGAGGCAAGGAATGGTTTTGATCGATTGTCAATGTTGGAGATATTGATTAAGGTCTCTTTTCTCTTGCTCTTTGCGTGTGTGCCAGTGCAGGCAAAGGAATGTGCTCGCGGGGCACTTTGGGTTGCAAAGGGAGTAAAAATTGAGTTGTGTTGTGCATTCGGTGTGTTGAAACGAGCATTGGCAGTGTGTGTGGATCGAACGGCGGTCATGATAAGCATGTGTGCATTGAGAGGTGCATAGGCTGTATCCTGCTAGAATGTGTTGTATCTTTTCAAGGTGTTTTTGAGAAGATAAGGGTGCTATGAATACCATGGGCTATAGAGATGCATTTGTGTGTGTGCTGGTGTGGTCACCATTCCCCCTCTCCAACTTCTAGTTTCGCCATAGAGGAGCATGTTGATTTATCCTTGGTGATATGTTGGTGATTAAAGATGTGGCAAGATTTGGGTCTAATTTTCAATGGTGATGAGGATGCAAACGAATGGTTGACAAATTTTGAGTTGTTTATGCTCTCATTGCAAATGCAAATTGATGAAGAAAAGATGCAGACGGCAATGTTGGTGTTGTGAGGTAAAGTGAAGGCCTGATTTGATGGTTTGGAAGCTGCAAGCTGCAATTCCAAGAACAATTTGTGTTTGATTGGAAAAGGTTGAATTCCATTAATACATCTATTAAACCTTTCATCCTACCCATGATAAGATACGAAAGCCTTGACGTTTTCATCTTTGTGCTATTTTGATTTTCTCTTTTGTGTTCTTTCTCTATGAGTGTGTGTGCAAAAGAGAGAAAATGGGGATTCTTTGAGTAATCTCCCTAACAAGATCTAGGCTTCATGGCATAATGCCTTCATATAGTCGCTGGAGTTTCCTCACAAATTTTCACAACAAGACGGCCAATGTTTTCTTGGAAAGACTGAAAACTTTTTGACAACATGAGCTGAAATTATTTAGGAGTGATGCAAAGCTTTGATATTTTAAAGGATGATACAATGTGCTAGCTGATGCTATTAGTCATATGCTTGAAATCAAATCTCTTCTTTTCATTGATCTTTGAAGTGAGTTTTTGGAATCTCTCAATGGAAAATATGAGACACATACTGCAAAGTTTGGAGTCATATGAAAATGAAGGATCTTTCTCACTCCAATGCTAGTAATGTGTCTTTAATCTCCACACTCAATTATCCTCTTCCAAGTGATGACCTATAGAGATGGAAGAATCTTTCCATAGATGATAGGTACCTACTTCACAAGGGGAGACATTGGACATTCGGCACCATTTTTTTTATGAGTCTTCATCATGTGAGAGAATGTTTCTGGTGCATTGGTAAGACCAAAGGGAAGTAAAATAAATTCATAGTACTCAAAGTGTGTGCAAATTGCGGTTTTAAAAATATCGTCTGGGTGGATACAAATTTGATGATACCCAGATTTTTGGTCTATCTTTCTAAACATGGAGGCACCTTTTAACTTTTCTAGGAGGTCATCTACATGTGGAACAGGGTAGCGGTTCTTCATAGTGATCTTGTTGAGAGCCATAGAGTGAATGCACATCCTAAATGATTTATCTTTCTTCTGGATGAGTCGGATGGGAACACCAAAAGGAGAGGTGCTAGGTCTAATAAGTCCTTTTTCTAGGAAGTCATAGACTTGTCTTTGATTGGTGCATGGGACTGTGACGATATGGTGCATGGTGCGGTGGTTGACTGCAAGGGATGATCTCTATTGTGTGTTCTATGTCGCCTCGAGAGGGAGGTAAGTGAGATGGGTAGACGTGAGAAAAACAATCATCTCATGCATTCAAAAACTATTGTTGGTGAGGAGAGAGAGAGGGTTTCTGCTCTTCCTCAACCTCTGTCACATATACTAATTTATGCTTTGTTTCCTTTCCTAAGTGCATGTTTAACTTGAGTGTGTGAAAGGAGTGGGTGTGTCTCGAGTTTTGGGTTTCCTGTGAGAGTGATGCATTGACCATTAAACGTGTAGTCAATGTATACATAACAAAAAGACATACCTAAAATTATGTTTGTGGATTGCAATGGTGCAACAAGAAAATTGTGTTTTTGGGTGTATGAACCTAGAGTGATTTCAACGTCATTAACCATGTAAACACCACTAAACCATGTGCTTTGGAATGCACTCTTCACTTTAAATGGTGATTTTATTTTAGCTAAATGTAATTTGTGTGCAAGAAATTTAGAAATAAAATCATGCGTGTTGCCATTGTCGTGCAAAAGAGAAATCGACGTATCATGTAAAGAAACATTCATACACAACAAAAAGTACATAGTGATAGGAGCACCTATTGGATTGGAAGAGTTGAGATCGGTAGGGGGGGTGTCGTTCAAGGAAGAGAAGAACATAGAGAGTGCAACCCAAAAGTGTGCAAAATACGCACATAGGATGCTATATATATAGAGGGAGCCCATGGCTATATTTAGAGTAGCTTCACATATAAGCTCAACTCTCTCTCTCTCTCTCTCTCCCTCCCTCTATTTATTTATTTATTTTTCTCCCCACCTCTCTCTCTCTATATATATACACCTTTGTCTCTCTATCTACGCATCCTAGCTTCCCTATCTCTCTTCTGCTATGCACATGTATCAAAAAGTGTAGTGGATTGGTGGAGATTCCTACATGGCCTACTAGAACCTTGACATATTTTACACCACTTGACCTCCAATTTATTTTTTCTTCTAACGAGAAGTATCTACCTTCCCCTAGTGATGCTTTGAGGGTAGGGTGCTAAAAATATGCAATTTTTCATGTGTCATCACTTTTTTTCGCAGCACAGTATTTTCATGCCATCTCTCAAGTTCAGATTGTCTACCTAGACAAGCCAATAAGGGCAGCCCATTGAGAATCTCTAGCATCATCAAAAGGTCTAGCGCATGCAATCCAACTCATTCTCACAAGCAATAACGCTACAAACTACAACCACCAATTATGGTGGTGATTTTCTTTTGAATTAGGTGTTGTAAATTGGATGAATAATAGAGAATTATTGAACATAGGCTCAAAGAGGTAGGGTGTGATGCACGTCTTGTACTAGGAACCTTCCATTCTTCTATTCATGAGGATTTTGGTTCCTTAATCGACCGATAGAGTGCAGGTGCACATTCAGCCATCTGATCGTGGACATGTAATCACGAGTGTATGTGCTCATTACCAAGGTTCTTGACTAGTTGAGATTCCAAATGCCTTTACTCGATCATTAGAGTGGATGTTATCTCTCTCTCTCTCTCTCTCTCTCTCTCGCTCTCTCTCTCTCTCATGGGGGGGAGAGAGAGAGACACACACACACACACACACACACACACAGAGAGATAGATAGATAGAGAGAGAGAGAGAGAGAGAGAGAGAGAGAGAGAGAGAGAGAGAGAGAGAGAGAGAGAGAGAGAGAGAGAGAGAGAGAGAGAGAGAGAGAGAGAGAGAGAGAGAGAGAGATACCATGTGTGTGTTCAGGGGTATCTATCAACAAAAATTGGTCTGAAATTCTTGCTTTTGGGGACACACTCACAAGAAGAGGGTAGGAACAATCAGGATTGCATTATCCCACCATGAAACAATCCATGTATCCCTTCAAAGAGATGCTCTAAGTACTGATATTTTTCTTCAAAAGATCTCCCCCAACTCTTATAAGTCATAGCACTATCAGTGATGTGGTATGTTGAGGCATTTTTGACCATTTTTTGATCATTTGATACCATTGTATCATGAATTTTGGCCATTTTTAACCCAAAAATTCCCTTTTTGGCTCGTGTTAACAACCCAAATGAGCTAAGGAGAATCCCTAAAGTTGTGAAAAATTTACCTTAGTCTCAAATTACATACTGAATCTTATTTTTCCACTTGAAAAGAACTTTAGATGCATCATTTATGACTACAACCCGACATCCACCCCCTTTAAATATGCACATCCTCCAACATGTGCAGCATATATCTCTTTGCAAGTTCAGTCTTCATTTAAGTCAACATACATGTGATCTTCATTATCACTTTCTCACGCATCATCCTCTATTTCTTCATTTGTACCCATAACATTTTTATAAAAACCTTTATTTGGACTTTCTTATCAAACAAAGAAATCTTTATCACTTCTTCTTTTTAACAACTTGATTCTTTTTCCTACAATGAGAATCTTCATTTCTGTCCCATCCAGCTCCTGTAAGTTAAAAGTTTCATTCTCGTACTGTTCATGCTTAACCACATAAGGACAAAACCATCTTTTTAAAAGCTTTATTATTCTTGAATGTTGGTTGTCAAGACTACTGTCATACACCAACATCCGACCACCTTCCTCAATAGCTTTAGGTTTGAGCCTATGACTCTTATCATATATGTCCTTATTCTTTAACCTTGCATTTTTTTATTCTTTAACCTTGTGCTTTTGCAACCTGAATATATTGAGGACTTCTTTACAATTGTTAAATGTACAAACGAAGAAGGTCTTCCCTACCCATTCCATCTTCCCAAGATAGTACATTCCATATGGGAATTACATCCTCAATTGGCATTACAAGTTTCTGACCATATATAGACTCAAAAGGCCTATAGCCAGTAATTGAGCTATGAACACCATATTAGTGAGGTTGAAAATTTCCCAATTCCCACTTTTAAAAACAAAGCTTAATATTTGACCCCCATGTCCAAAACGTAGCCAAAATTTTGAGTACTACCTTGTGGAAGGCTTTGGCCTTAAAAAATAGTTTGATATTTCTCTATATGGCAAAAAATTAAAGACATTTATGATTCCCAAATTTTCTCTAAAGTTTCAAACTCTCTGATATGATTTTTATGAGCTATACAAAGAGACCATAAGGCATAAGTTAATAACATGGGCCACTCTCCCAAACTACCTTTGCAAGTCTTACCGAAAGCTTTAATGATTGGAGGATACCTAAAGCTTTAATGATTTGATTTACCACTCCGTTCACGGTTGTAGGTAATATTGGGAGAAATTTTGATGCCTAACCTAGAGAAAAGTTCTTTGGCTTTGTCGGCATCCAACTCACCCCTATCTGTAGTTAGGTTCTGGACAGAGCCACCACAAGGACTAATCACATTGTCCAAGAGGAACTTACATATCCTCTCCATGCTTTTTTCTTAGAGCACCACCTTCAACTTGGTTAGTTTAACTTAGGTCTTCTTGTGCAAGCACTATGTATCTTGTTTGGTATAATACCAATAGCACTGTAACCAGATCTACTACCCACTAATGATGGACGGTGTAATCCATCACAACAATGAAGTACATTTGAATACATTTGATAGATTTCACATCATTTATAATGCATGAACAACAATATATCACACTTGAGTACATTTGAATACGTTTAATAGACTTCGCAAGACTTGTGAGATACATCTTTATACATTCCTTGGTACCAATAACTCTCTTTGATTTTAGTAATGGTGGCCCATACACCTCTATGCCCAATGTAAAGATGCTCATATTGAGTGTCCTTATCATTCAAAGATCCTCAACAACATCCCTTTTCCTTCTTTTGGATGCTTCCACTAGTACCCATCTTTGAAAATAAATCCATAGGCTTTTGTTTGTACTCTTTTAAACTCTTGATCATTCCACCCTTCTTGCCTTGTCAAAGTGCTTATATAACATCCAGTGAGAAACCAATCACCTTGATAAAGGTCCTCTATAAATTACTCAAGTGCATAGGCAAACATGATCACCCTTTGCATGAGAGATACTATTGAACCTCGTGCCTACATTGTCACCCTCAATAACCATTTCTTCATCATTTTTAGTATGCTCTAGAAAGCATCTCTGCAACTAGATTATCTTTCTTTGCAACATGCTTAAATTATGGACTTAAGGACTTTATGTAGGAAATTCATATCAATATAGAAATGTCAAAAGATGAAGAGCTTGCAATCATTCCAAGAAGGGTTAGACAATAAGTCTCCACCACTACATTTTCTCCTACCAAGTACTCTTTGTCACACTTCATTATTGTCACCACTCCCCATGATTCTCTTTTTGCATATGGATAATTGGGTTAACAAGAACTTAGGGTCTTTTGTCCAAATCTTACTACATATCACTTACCATCATCATCATATTTCCCAATTGCCCATCTAGTTCCTATGGAGCTAGTATCACGGTCACTTGTCTTCCACATTCATAGTTTGGCTCTCTCAAAGTGATGACATAAGCAATCGTGGTGGTCCCTAGGTACCAAGTCTTGATGTCTTATTGTATTGACAATGAGAACCACAAACATAAATTTTGTACCATGGGATGGAGTTGACTCAACAAGTGCATGGAGGCTGCAAGAGGTTGCTACGCTCTTGAAAAACACACTCAATCCCTATCTATTTTTGAAGCTACACTCAATTCCACATGTCTAGCAACAAACACTAACTACGAGAACTGCAGGTAAACCTCATTGTTTCACCAAGTCTCAGGGGGCTCACCATCCAGTACCCCCCTATATAACGTGCATTCGTGGAGTATTTAAAAACTCCTCTTTTAACATGTTCTAATGAATAAAATGACCCCTTATTTTAGGATTTCTTTCCAAAATTGAATATAAAAACCCATAATTTAAATGTATCCCAATTAAATTGCCTAAATTTTTTGCATTTTAAAAACCGTCCTTTTGAACTCATGTTATACATTAACATGATTACATAGTGCCCCCCACGAGCACCAACAAGTAAATGATGTCCAGATGAGATGAAACTTGTAGGATGGATAGGAAACATCTAAAGACACATGCCCATGTCTTTAAGTCCTATTTTGGGCACTCGTAAAAATCACACTTATTATCTATAGGGCAGATTTGCCCTCACTGCTTTTGAACTCAAATTCACCCTAGAGCTTACAATGATTCCCCAACACCCCTCCAATGCATAAAATGAAGTTTTGTTATGTAGATCCTGAGTTATGAGCAGATCAAGAAGGAGGTTAGCTACAAAAAACACATAGTTTTACCACAAGAGAATCACAAATTCATGAAGAGCTTTCACCTATGAACGTGATAAAGTAGATGGCATTTCAAACAAACACTTCACGAGGGGTTTATGAGCTTGAAAAAAGAGATGGAAAGTACACAATGCTTTGCAAAAATTTCATCGTGCTCATTATAACAAAAAACTCCTTAGGATTTACAAAAGTAGGCTTTTATACCTTAGCCAAAGATTTTGGGGTAGAACATAAGAAAGATATTTGACTCTTTTACAGCCTAGAAATTACTTGATACAATTTGAAACCATTTAGCCCCACTCTTTTTGGCTCATAATAACATAATTGTTCACATTTTCAATTTGGGAAATAAAAAATCACAAATAGTCGAGGCCAGAGATGTCTAAATTGCTCAAAAAAGATGAAAAAGGACATCATAGGTTGTATATAGGCTCTTATGTTAGCAATGTGGCTAACATTTCCCCTCCTCCTAGACCGGGTCATCCACAAAATAACTCAATGACATTGGTTAGTGTTTGGGTTTGCAGGCTTTGTGCTGCTTCTTCAAAGCTTTGAGAGCTTCATAGTACTTGATACAAAGCTTCTTGTCTACTTTTCCAAAAAATCCAGGTCAATGGGTGTCTTGAGATCCATGGAAGTAGAGTCCATAAATCTTTCAAAAAGGCCACACGGCCTAAGAATCATGATTTGAAAGAGAAGAAACCCATGTAGAAAGCCACTTCAAATGTCTACATATAGTAGTAGGATAGAAATATCACTTTGGCATGGATTCCATATAGAACTTTGTTGGGCGATTTATTTGACAAGTTGTGCCAGAGAGCTTGGTTCCCTTTTAGAAATTCCATCTATAAAGCATCTCTTTGTTCCACTTGTGAAATGTTTGGATGAATGAGAGAATAGTTTTTGCTATCTTTATGAACATAATGGAGGAAATGTGAGGAATCATCTTGAAGATATCAATAGACTCTATAAGAGTCTTTAGCATGTAATCTTGGAATTGATCTAGGGTAATTTAAGCCATGTATGATGTTTCTTTAAGATAATCTGGTGAGTTCTCCAACTTTTGACTCTAGGGATAGGCCAAAGAATAGGATGTTTGAAATTTTTAGGGGGAGTTTGGGTGTACAATATGAGATATTTTGGGTGTTTCTTTAGACAGAAATGTCTCCAAGCTAGGTGTGAATCTACATTGTCTGTGGCTTGATCTTTTACTAATCTTCTTTGACTTGAAAATCTCAAAATTGACTAGAGGATATGGAAGTGACTTTTGATGCCATGTGTCAATGAGTTGTTTGGAGGTTAGTTGGAAAACATTAGTGGATTAATGTATGCTATTGCCTCTTTCTATATATCCTTCGTCTCAAGATCTACGCTCATCTTTTGTGAAGCTATTTATTGGTCCTTGATCCACCTCAAGTTCAATTGTCGTTGACTACGGAAGGATGGTGGGAGTATCTGTTTTCTCTTCATATTGCAATAATTGTGGATCTTATGTCTCTAGTGTCAGTGACTTGGGAAGATTCTCATCTTGTACCTTCTGTTTTTCCTTCAGTTGCTCTTGGGAACCTGCCAAGGCTGCTTTCAAATTTGCAAGCTATTTTTGATATGCATCTTCTTTTGTCATGAATGAGAGTGATAACTCTTGTCTTTTCATTTGCTTTATCTTTGGCTCAATCTCTTAGTCTTTGTTTTGCTTTTGTATTTCTTGGTAGACATGATTAGATCTGTGCAGAGTGAGGACTACGGGGCAACTTCTCTAGCAGTTCATTGCAATCTTTGACCCATGCCTCTGCTCATGATGCTTGGAGGTTATCCACTTCTTTGTGGGTCTGTAGCCATTGAGCATGTGCATTTGCATCAAGCAATGTGGCATTCAGTTTTTGAAGCTTCTTTTCATGGCTCTTAGTTTTTGTGGTTAGTTGCTCCACCAATGTGGTCATCTTCTTGAGTTCAACCAACTATCTAGTGAGACTAGCCTCTTGGAGGATAGAGATATTGGCTTGTGAATGTTTATATAGTACCATATTCTTCCACAGAGGAATCAGCCACATCTATTTTGGCAGTGAGGTGTACGTTGGTTATCTTGACTCACTTCATTCTTTTACCTCTCGTATACACAAGAATCTTCATTTTCTCTAATATGTGGTTGGTATTCTAAGAGGTGTTGGGTTCCTTCGTGGTGATTCTCTTGCTATTCTTTTTCCTATTCCATTTCAGCTAGTGCGATGCCTTTTGGTATAGAATCCCCTTGATCTTCTTGATACTCCTTTTGTTGGTCATCTTCTCACTACTCCTTTGTTTGTACATCATCTTTCTCCATGCCTTCATTTTCTTGTTCTTGCAAGATTTAACAATGCCTAGCTCTACTAGCACTTGATCTTCTGTTTTATACGTTGAGTTTCTTCTAACTAGGTGACTTCTGTTTGTGGTGGTGATCCATCTTCTTCTGTCATCTCTTGTGTTTCTTCATGGATAGGAGATAGTGGGGGACATGTTGTTTGTAGAGTTTTTGGTAACTCAGATGTTCCTATTGCTTCAATTTTCAGTGGTACCTTTTGCAGTCTCCTCTTTCTCCCTCATTTGTTCTTCTTTCTCATAGATCTGCTCTGGTTGTGCTTATTTATTTGTTCTCTCTGTGTATAATGGGTTCTTTGTGTGTATCTTTTGGAGGTTCGATTGCCAAAATGGTGCATGACGGGTCTAAAAACAACATCTACCTATAGTTTGACAACTCTTTCATTCAAGTTGATCTCATGATCGATCGAGCGCATCCTCAAAGGAATAGACATATCATTTACCATTGATTTGAAACCACAACTACTGAGTTGCACTGCAGTATTGTTACACATATAGAAAGAATACTGATATGCAATGGGGAAAATTCCCCTATATGGATGTTCTCTCTCAAATGGACGAGTTTGATGACATGGGCTCCTGGGTCCACCTAGTGGCAACCATAGACACTTGGGGAAATAGAGAGACAAACCCGATAACACCTTAGGGGAATAAAGTGCCACAACTTGTACCTTTAAATATGATAGGAGCAATCCTTATAGCTTATAATGACATACATTAAGATGGAGGCTTGACTGACAGTGAAGCTAGTAGCATCTCAAAAGATTATAGCCAATGATTTGAAATTTAGAGCATCAATTGATATTGACACCAAGATTGATGGAGAGTTTGAACTAAATATTGGCACAAATATGGAAACGAACCATTCAGAACCTAATAGTACCCTATACAACAATATATCTTGGAGAGAAGTATACACAAGTAGTGATTCATCCAATGATTCGGCAATAAAAACAACTCGTATTCAATATTTAGACTAGACGATTAAAAGATTTAAGAGGCAATGATATTGACAAAATGTGCGTGCATGGATGAATGAAAAGAAATCCACTCTGGATTGGCATAATTATGTGGGGGGCCATGTGATGCTCATTGAAAGTTGGTAGAAAATTGGGGTGAATGCCTTCAGAGTTTCATGTGGTGCAATTCACAAACCCTTGACGTTGCACAATTAGAGATTCCAGAGAAGCCAAAATTGAGTTGTACAAGGAGACGCAAAAATCGAGAGTTTTCTCAGCAACAAAAGTAAGTGAAAGTAGAATCACAATCCATAACACAACAAGATCCCATAGACTTACACCTTGCATATGAGAATTTCAAATCTTACACAACATGGAGCATAATGTTGTGTACACAAAAGCCCAAAGGACACCTATCCATGGAGGAAATGGAGTCTATGATGGTCTGGCGATAGTTAAAGAAATAGAGTGAGCATACCAAGATGAGGATTCCAAACCTATTTTCATTGCCCAAGAACTTACAAAGATACAAAAAATTGTACTTAAGAAACTCCTCAAGGAATTCAACGACATATTTTCTTGGACATATGACAATATAAAGGGTGTTAGTGCAATCTATATTTCCAATGATTAGCACTACTAAACCAGTCTAACAATGAACCTACCCAATGAAACCTAAGTACGCAGAGATTGTTCACGAAGAACTCAAAAAACTTATTATTTGTGTGGATTAATATACCCTGTTCAGCACTCTGAATGGGTGTCTCAAATAGTCATCATGGAAAATTGAGTGTATGTGAACCTCAAAAAGTTTAATGCAGCCATTAGGAGAGACCATTATCCATTACTCTATTTGGAACATCTCAAAAGAGTAGCAGGCAAGGAGGTTTATATATTTTTAGATGAGTACTCAAACTAGAATCAAATCATGATTGCACTAGAGGACCAAGATAAAACTACCTTCATGATAGAAATTGGGTTGTTTGCATTTTGTCGGATGGCTTTTGGCCTAACAAATTCCCATGCTATATTCCAAAAATTAATAAACACTACTTTCAAAGAATTTTTAAGAGAGTTTTGTGAAGATTTTCTAAATGACCTTTTTTTTTTTGAGAAAAAGATCCTTCTATTAGATACTGAAAACTGCCCATAGGGCTACATCCACCTCTGCAAGAGAGGGCTACAACAAGCATGATGGGGAGACTCTCCCAATGAAAAAACAACATATATACAATGAGGCTAAATCAAGAGATGGGAGGAGGGAAGAGCCACAAAGGTGGACAGTAGTGCCATCTGAGCACCCCCTGGACAATGGTGTAAAACGGCCCAGGGCGCCAGAGTCGAAGGAAAGCCTCGCGGCGCTCCTGCATGCGGTCGAAGCTGCCTTGGAGTCCCTCAAGCTGTCCTCTGAGAGTATGGATCAACTCTAGCCAAAAGTCACGAACAGTTTCTGCTGGTGGCACAGGGCGAGCCTCAAAGATGCGGAAACAGCGGGCCCGCCAGATGAACCAGAGAGCTAGGCCACTGATGAGCTCCCAACACTCCTCTCTCTCACTGCACCACTCCTGTGGAGTAAGCTCTGTAGCAGGCTGGAGTGTAGGTCGCCCCCCCTGCATCACTATCATCCTGCTGGTGGAAGATAGCTCAAACTGAAGTGCCAGGCCCGTGAGGGTGGACTAAGCCGCTGTCCCCCAAGTGTACTGATGAGCCGTGGAGAGGGCAGGCACACGCGAAGAAATCATAGCCACACCTGGTGGGCCGAAGAACAATCCCAAATACAATGATGCTGACTCTTCACCAACTGGTCACAGGCTGCACATGCGGCCGAGAGACCACTATTCACAAGCCAGCTCCCTACTGCTGTGGCTCTGTGTGCAACCAGCCACTGAAACAAAGTGACGCGCCTCGGCTATCTGGAGTCCTACAGCCTCTGCCAAAAAGCTGCCAAGAACTCGACTGTGAGGCCCTCCTCCTGCCAATGACGTGCTGCAGCGTGGCGGGCCTCTCTCTGTGCTGTAAGTATGTGACGTCCAAGCCAAACAGTGTACTAAAAGAAGGGGACTACTGGGCGGTCTGCAGAACAGAAAGGGTCCCTCAATAGACACTCACCAGGATCCCATTGTACTCATGCCAGTGGACAACACTCCCAAGCCTATAGACTCCACTGTCCAATCTCAAGAGCTGCTCGGTCAGGGTCTATGACGCAAGTCCTCCCAGAGATACCCACAACTCGGATCCTCTGAAAACATCACTATGCTACCTGCGGGGCCTCTACTGCAACTCGCTGTAATCGTCCCCCACCCTGAAGCTCAAAGAACAGGGCTGGGATAGTCTCTGAGCAGGCCCTGACTGAAATGAGAACCTCCAGTCGTGTGAAGGATCCCATCCACCGGGGTGCTACTAGCTCGAGAGGCGTGAGCCACTCAACTAGAACTGACTCTGAGATGTCCTGACACATGCTCTACACCCCTCTCATGCCCTGTAGCTGGACACCCTGCACCTCCTCTGACAAACCTGTGAACTCAAGCCAATCACCTAGAGAGCGCACTGGACCTGCTGCCATGGGACCCCAAGAAACATGAGGCCGACTCCCGACCAAATGGCCTCTCTGAGTGCTAACCATGGGGTTCCAGACAAGGGGCTGTTGTAGGCACACCTCCGTGCACGTCGGCTGTCTCTGCTCTAGGCCACGCCGTAAGAGCTCCCAAGATCGGAGCAAACTCACAACGAATCGGTCCTCCAGTCTCCTGCTCAAACCAACTTGGCGCAACTCTGTAAAGATCCATCTGGTCGAAGGTTGCCAAGGGCCTCCCGACTGAGGCACCCTGGCACGAAGCCTCTGCAGCAAGAACTCCTTCCAGGGCTCCTCACCTACAAGAAGTCCTCTGACAATGAACTTCCCAAGAAGGGCTCTGCTCTGCCGTGCTGGTGAGAGGCGGAAGTGAAAAAAATAGACCCGGTGGCCTCTACACCAAGACTATGCACAATGGCCTCATCATGGGGGATACACAATAGGGGCACCACCTAGCAAGATATGCGGCTAGGACGCATACATATACACAATGAATCATGCCATGGAAAACAATTTCAAGATCCACGCCTAAATGTGGAATGGGGTGGTCAGAGAATAAGGTGAGAGGAGTGGTGAGTGAGTGAGAATGGGCTCGCTACGAGTGCATGTAGTAAGGAAGATAACGAGGTCAGGGATACATGCAAGTATGCTCACTTCTCATACAAAAGGTGGCGAATTCGCACACCTCAAGATGGAAGTAGCAAGATGATAGGAATATGAGAGGGAGAGAGAGTGTGTGTGTATGGTGGCGAATCCGCACGCCTTAACATAAGCAGAAAAAAAATGGAAAGGAACAAGCATATACCATATTCAAAATGAGATGTATCCAAAGCGACACAAAGTATGGCACCAAGATGGAGTGTGTTGATTGCTTGCAAAAGATGAATACAATAGGTAGCCTATGGTAGAAAAATGAGAAGGGAACAAGATCGTAGGAGGCATAATGGAGAGATGGGAGTTGATGGCGAGGAATATCACGAGTGTGTCCACCCTTTTTCTTCTTGAAGTTGTTCCTTCAACCCTTAATTACAAGTGGTGTGGAGGTGTGGTGCTCATCTTTTGTGCATGGTGATGGTGATGATGATGGTGTTGTGATTATGTGATTAGGGTTCATCCTACAAGCATGTAGCACAAGAGTGTGTATGGATAGGTGTGTGTGTGTGTGTGTCTCATGGCCTCCTTATATAGGGAAGGATGGAAGGTTTTAGCAATATTTCTAATTGAGGTGAGTGTCCCACTCTGGTGACTAGGAAAATGGGGTGCATGTGACTGTGGCTCCCATCTTGTCTCCTCCTTATTTAAAATACCAGATTCAATAGAGAGAGAAGAAGAGAGAATGTGGGTAGGATGTAGAGGATAGGAGATATTTACAATAGTCTAGCTTTGGCTAGACATAAGCTTATTAGGGAGAGAAGAGAGAGGTAAGAAAATTATAAGAGAGGTTGTCGAAGGTGGATAATTGTTGATGAGGATGGATCCTCCAAAAATGGTGATACAATCACTCTAGACTTGCCAAGACCTCATTAAAAGAGCCTTGTCTCTTGTAATCATGCTTGAAGACTTGTAGAACCATAGCCATTCTAGAGGGAAGAAAACTAGGGATGGCTTGTGTCACCATTACATGAGAAAACTAGGGTCCACTACAAAAATCATAGCTCCGTGTTCATAACTCGAGAAATTCTGAAAAAATTTGAGCTAAAATTTGAGATCGCGAGCTACATCTTTCATGTTGAACTCTCCTTCAGATTTGGGGTTTGTACGCTCGTTGCCGCACTGTCGAAGCAAGGGACTTGCCAATACACCGTGTGCGAGCCACAAATGGCTCCAAGCACACAACAAGCCTAAACTAGAAAGCTCAAGAAAGCAAAGGGTGTGTCACTCACCGCTCTACGCTCGCCTTCGTGGTGGATTCCTTGCCGCGATGAAGAAGAAGCTGCAGTCGTAGCACGCTCAACCGCTTCGCCGCCGTCGTGCCTTCGTAATGCTCGATCGCACACACACTCTCCCTTTCTCTCTCCCTCTCTCACACACACACACACAAGGAGGTGAAGAAGAAGAATATGGAGATGGAGATGGAGCAAGAGCACTCTTCTATTGCACAAATGAGAGAATGAGTAAAAATTAGGTTTAGTTGGCTTTTATATGAGCTCACCCCATTCACACTTGGGCGCCCATGCTTAGCCAACTAATCCCTTGAATGTCCCAGTTAGAGTGCGTCTCTCACTGGCGATCACTCTTACCCTTTTCCTATTGGTCCGACAAGCCCGGTACCTGACTCTACCAAATACATAATACACGTCCGTCGTAGGTGATGGGGTGTCCGTGAGCCGTGAGGATTAACATGCCCCCCTTCCTGATGTAGATTCCGTCCTCGAAAGCTATTGAGTTGAATCTGGTTCGTCGAGGTGGAAGAGCATTTGAGATGAATGTCCTTAGCTTTCTTCAGTCACTGCAAAATCAAACAACATTGGCACAGTAATTCCATTCTCTTAAAAAGCATATGCAATTTTAGGTTGACAAATTGATTGGTAAAAGAATTTCAAACAATTTGTTAGCAATGAACATTAAATTGCAATGTAATCAAATGCATAAACAGATGTAAAGGTAAAAAATTAAACAAGTCTGGGGTTGCTAATTTGACGGTCGAAAGGCACTAGAGATCGAATTTTAATACCATGGGTAAGCTTCTTAATTTTCAGTGGTCAATTAAGTTGTTTAATCGCGAGAGCCAAGTATTCATGTTCGAGGACTGACTAGAGGCTATATCTAGAAGACCTTGTAGTTAAGCTACCATAAAAGGAATTTCTCATGAAATCATCGCCTGACTGATTACTTTTTATTTGACCCCCCAAAGTCTTTTCACAGTGATTTAATTATGATGTGTGTGCTTATTTTGTATGCCTTGGGTTTTTTGCTTTTCAAGGAAAAGCGCCCACACTGGGAACCTCTAGGGCTCTAGTACTGATAGCAATTTTTCGGCTCTTTGTAATTGCCATAGTGAGTTACCTCACCCTACCAAAATCACCCAAACACTGTGGCTATCCCTACCATTTCACTGTACATAGGCGTGTGTGAGTCACGGGACTTTTCCCATATCTTCTTAAAAAACCCTCAATTAGCTAGTCATTGGGCTAGTTGAGCCAAAAAAATAAAAAAAAATAAAAAATAAAAGTATATTATGGCCCATGCGTATGTAAATATTTCTTTGTATATAGGGCCTAAATAAAAGATTTTTTCATAATTATTTTGGTATTTATTTAAATATTTCTACCTAGGTGTGTGTTATTTATGCTCTGTACATTGCCTCACCATTACCACAATTTTCTCTTACCATTTTTCATACTCTTTATTCCATATGGAAATATTTTCATGTAAGCTTCTCTTATATTTGGTGTAACTCCACCCCAACAAAAATCCAAAAAAACTAGTTTTATTTATGTGTATATTTTTTCACTATTGTGATTTTTCCCTTCCTACATCTATTTTGTTTTTTTTTTTTTAAATTAGAACACCAAAAATATTTATCTTTTTATGGTAGCCTCATCATGCGAGAGATTTCTTTTGATCCCTTTATATATTTTCCACTTATATTATTTATATTTGACATGTACATTTTTTTAAGACCCCTCAATATTTGATTTTCTTAGTTGTACTATTCACTTATATCATAATCTCAATAATATCTTCAATTATAGACCTACCAAATAAGGTCAAGGGTAGGTGGCATGCATACATGCACTATGGAGGGCTCACTCTTGGAGGTATTCAAAAGAATCATCCAAATAAGGACCCCACAAGGACCTTGTGCAGTGGAAAAAAACGGTCGGTTTTGCTGAATTTTTAAAGTTCACTTGCTCTCCGAATTTGAAAACGTGATACAAACAAAAGTTGTAGCTCGTGAACTGAACTTTTGTCTCAAATTTTTTCATATTTTTTTGAGCTACGAAATGTGAGCTATAATTTTATTAGTGGACCCCAGTTTTCCCATGCTATGCAGCCACACTCTCTCCTCCACTTTATCATTTTCCTCTTTCACACTCACTTCTCCACTCATCATCCCCACCTCTCTCACCACTCCTCTCTGCACCCTACTCACCTTCTCCTCAACCTTGAAGAATAAGAGAAACCATGGTGAACTCATACCTCCCACACACAATTCCATTCCAAAATTGACCACCTAGTCTCATTTTTCCTCCTTCAAATTACCCATATCTATCAAAAAAACCACAAAATTCAGCCTCTTCTCTTAAAAGACAGCATCATGGTGGTTGATTACTCAGCTTCAATTACCTTGTCTCTCAAGGAAGGTCAAGAGTGGAGAAAAAATGTACCGTCAAAGCTAGTGGACCGTCAACAAGCATCAAAATTGGCCCTACTCAAGACACTTGGAGCATCAACCTTGTAAGAAATCCACCTTTTCTTACCTCTTAAGATTTTTTCTTCCTTATTTGTATCCTACATGGATACTCCCATTGTAAATATCCAATTCCATTTGTAAATTAATACTAACTCTACTAACACTAACCCACTATGAAAAGTCCTATCACCTCCATTTCTCTCCTCTCTCTTTCCCCACCAACTTCTTGATAATTCCAAGCAAAAGAAATTAGATAAATTGCTGAAAATCTAACCCAACCATGGTTAGAGGAGTAACCCTAGCCTTCAAAATTGCTATAAAAGGAGGGTGTAGCTAGCACAAAAGGGGGAGCCATAAGCAAGAGCACTATGCTATAGCTAGAGAAGCCAAGCTCAACCTCTCTAGAAGGAGCTCTTGAGTGGAAGCTCATTGTCTTATGCATGTGCATGTGTTGTAATAGGGGATTAGCAAGGGAACTCTATGCCATTGTAAGAGAGAGAGTGATCATTCAATTGAGTGTAGGAAATCTATCATTTCTCCTACTAGTGTAAGCCCAACATTTGCTGAATCAAGGAGGGTGGATTTGGACTAAGCTTGGATACTTTGTCTCCCTTCCAACGTGAAGTAATGGACAACAATGATGCGTAAGTGTCTTGGTGTTTTTTGTTAAGTTCTTGATAGCTTGTCTCTGGTGTTGTCATCAATCTAGCCATAAATCCCACATACTGTAAGAGGGCGACAGGGTGGAGAGGACTCCCTTGGCCTTAAGACAGTGATTGGGGTGGCTTTTCTTGTGATGTGTTGTGGTGAAATTTACGCAAGCTATGTTGAACAAATACTAATCTCACTTTGATTTGTCATGACAGATTTGTAAGAAGGTATTAATGCAAAAAGCACCCCCTCCCCCTTTCTCTCTCTTTCTTAAATATATAGTTGTGTTTGCTTGATCATTGCCGATACGTTTCAAAGCAGCCCGAGCACTATCTCTCTCTCTCTCTCGTGTTTTAGTGTGTGAGAGTGTTCCATTGGTGTTAGGGTTAGCGTAAATTCCTTGCTTGTTTGTGGGTTGCTCTAACGATTCTCCTCTTTTGCGTCCTAGTTCGCTCTTAAACTAGGTGGTGCCCCTTGTGTAGTTGGGATTTGGCTGTGGGTTCGTTGTTTTGGTTTGTGTTGTGTTGTGCCCCAGCCCCATTGAGCAGCACGGGAGCCTTGAAGGGTGTCTAGAGGTTGCTCTTCTTGTTGCCCGCCCCAGACCACCTCAGTACCATAGACAATACATGTGAGTGAAGTACCAATTCAAGCCAGGATTTCTCTTCCAGCGTAAGATTTTTCATTTGTGGCACTTATGTTTTTTTTTTTTTTTTCATTTTCAGCATTTTAATTTTGTAACTTTGGGGGGTCATATAACAATGTTACCCTCCCCAGGCTCATCACATTAGTAAACTCCCTTTATAATAGTTAAACTAAAGGTCAATAGGGTTAAGCCCACTAGAAAGCCCTAGTACATTTCACACAATGCTGCCTAAATCGGATTAAGAACCTAAGTAACCATTGCTTATTAGGAAGGCATTCCCCATGGTATTAAGAGAAGATTTCTAATATCTAGCTTGGTCAAAGTAGCTTAGTCGTACTGCTTGATTTTTAAACCTAGACAAGTGATTATGACAAAACATTACATTGAATTAAATGTTTGATACTAAGCAAATGCAGTGAATATTATGCTACCAATCACAATCAAAGCAGACAAACATAGATGCAAAAAGATAAGGGGCAATGCTAATGGACAAGAAACACCTGTTTGTGTCGATGGTCGTGCTTGATTTGAAGAGTGAGTCGAGATAAAGGTTCCATGAAGGTCCAAATCCTATCAATAGCAACACGCTCCTGTACACACTAAGAAACAAAAGGAATACCTCCAGGAGGCACATTAGTGGGAAAAGAGAACTTCGCTAATCTCTCAACTCTAAAACAGAAACACTCCTATCGTACTAATCTTACCTACCCTCCATCACTCAAGTGATGAGGATCAAAGGTGTTTTATGGCATAGGTTTCTGTTTCACTGTACCAGATGTAAATGTGTAGGTCTGAGTCAATGTTTTGACTTTTATTGCGCATACTCGTTTGCTAATTGCTCTTGCTCTTTATTTTTTGTTTTTTTTTTTTTGTGAGTATAAAGCTTTATATGTACATTCCCTAAGATTGGGAGATATATAGGTCAGGGAGAAAGGTTGAGAGGGAAGCAAGTGAATGATGGATGTCCACAAACACTCCCCCCTTCCTTGGGTAGATCATACCGTTTGAAATGAGCTTGTCACCCTTTGAAACCAATTGTTCCAATTGGTAATAGGTGAGGATTTTTGCCAGTAGTTTTCTATTACCCCAGGTGCCTCGTCAAGTTGCAAGGGTGGTAAGGTACTCTCCCAGGATCGAACTTGAAGTGGTTCATCAGGTGATTCTTGAACACTGGGAGGTGTGGATTCTTTTGTAGCTTCATGGAGGTCCACTACTATAGATGGAGGCTGTGTAGAAGCTTTTACCTCTATGGATGTATTACATGATGAGCTAGAATCTTCATGGGACTCCCCCCTTCCTGAGCTAGGTGGAACAAATCGTTCTTTCTTTGGTACCCAAACTAGCTCGGGAGCGGGTGTATAGCATTCTGTGATTTTTTTCTTTCCACGATCATTGATTCATTTTGGAGCTACAGGATTGGGCTCACTTGGGTCAGGTGATAGGTAAGAGCACAATCTACGTTTTGGCACCCAGATTTGATCACTTCCTTGATAGTAGCCTTGGGCTTCCAATAGTCGTTTAGGGATCCATCGCAACATTTTCTTACTTTTCTTGGAGCGAGTGGTACATTTCTTACCAGGCTTCTGTTTTTTAGCACTAGTTATGGTCACTAAAAAAGCTTTAGGGACCCACTTGTATGTTTTCTTCGTTACATTAGGATGAGTCTTGTCGGAAGCGATATGCATTGCTTGTAGCATATTTAAGGGTACAGGCATTTCATCCCCCTCAAGTGTTACCCAGGTCGTCCCCCTATTTCCCCAAGTGTCTATGGTTGCTGCTAGGTGGACCCAGTCTACGTTGTCTCATTCCGTCATACCCGGTAACACATCCATGTAAGGAGAATCTTGGCCAATGTCTGTATCCTTCTTACAAGTGTAACAGTATTGTAGTGGGGCCGAGTGAACGGTGGTGTCAGAGCGATTATCAATAATGGTTTTACTCCCTAAGGGGTGTACCTTACCAGTCACCAAATCCACTCTAAGGACAGAGTCTTGGAATTGCAAATAGACATGATTTTTAGACCAATCATGAACCATTTGTGCTTCCCTCATGAATGGTCGTCCTAAAATCATTTCATATGACATAAGGTGTTTAGAGAAATACATTACAATGAACGTATGTCGTACCTTGTGTCCTAGAACTTTGATCTTAAGATCCTTGAGCATCCCCATAGGTTTGGCTATGGTACCATTTGCCATCTTTACCACAATGTTAGTAACACTGAGGCGGGGTTTTCCCATGGATTCCCAACAATATTTTGTAACGATGCTAAATCCCGCACCACCATCAAGAATTCCCTTTATAGTTAATCCCTTGGTAGTGATGGGTAGGGTCGCATTAGACTCGTTGCCTTCAAAATACTGCCCTAATTTGTTAATGGGTACCTCGATCACGGACTCGTGTCCATCTAAGTCAAGTGATTGCACATGATTTTCCTCATCAATCATAATCGAGTCAGGCCTATTTGGTTGCGCAAACTGCGGTAATCCCGTTCGTAGCTCTCCGTTAAGGAATGCTCGAAGTGCAAGGAATAACTCAAGATCTCCATACAGCTTTGCTATGATCGTGGTTCGGACCTCAGAAGACATGAAGTCCACTAGTTTGGCAACATTCATTGGCATTTTGCAGGGTGTAGGTCCTTGACTAGGAACTGGTGAGGATGGAATCTCATATTCCTCAATGGGATCAGGTATTCCTTCATTAAACATCCTTTCCAAGAAGAAGGGTGTATGCTCACTTTCTGATGTCCCGTCCTCACTCCCTTGTTGGATGATACTAGATATGGCTAACGATCTATGGTTCATGTGGGGTGGATGAACTTGCGTGGGGAACACTTTGACATGCATGGGTTCTGGTTCTAGTTTCCTTTGAGTCTCCTCCACTAAACCTCTTAGATGTTTCACCTGCTCAATCTCGTCTACTGGGTTTGGGTACGTCCCAATCTTCTTTTTATGATTCTTCCCTTTTTGCCCCTGCGGTTTATCTTGGGGGTTTTGGATTGGATTTGGAAACACTTGTGGTGTTTTCAGAGGCTCTTTATGGTTTTCTCTTATTCGGTTTTCATTTGGTTCCATGTTACGGTTTTCTTTGTTGGTCTTTCCCTTTGTGGTATTGGTTCTAGTCTCCATTGTCTCGACTGAATCTGAATCATCCTCGAGGTCATTCATATACACGGGGTCATCTCCTATTCCTATGTTTGTTTTGGAACTTGGCTTTGAATTTTCCGTATTCTGCGACCTCTTCCTTCGTGTCTTCTTTTTCTTTGCTTGGATAACTGACACGGTATCTCTCTCTTCGAGGATATTGTTGAGATGTCGAGCTCTACACCTTGAGCTGGCATCCACTACGGGTCTTGGCCGCTTACGGCATTTACTCACTGGCGCGTTAGGTGACCGACACGGAGGATCTCTGCCAGTGATTCTACAGTTGGACTACACTTATAGTGCCAGCCTAGTACGCTTCTAGCGAGTTCACACTTAGTGACCGCATGTACATATGTGCTACTTTTCAGCTTTAGCACTTAGTCATTTTGTACTCTCTTTTCTGTGAAGAAGAAGAAGAAGCTTTCCATCTCTGTGTGCTTTGTGCTTGTCTTGTGTAGCTCTCTTGCATCCTCATTCTTTACATGGTATCAGAGCCTGGTGCAGGCAAGAGAGTCTAAGAGAGCAAGAGCATCACCATCCCTTCGTTCGCAATCCATGACCAGATACAGAGATTTACTGTACAAGTTTCTGAACAGGTCTCCAAAGTGCAGTATACAGAGATTTACTGTACAAGTACAGTGGTTGTGAAACGCTTGATTGTGGACACTCGTTGATTGTAGAAAGCGTTACAGGAACCACGATAGCAGGTTCAACAGATTTGCAGGTTTTTGCAGATTGCAGCTATTTTGTCTTAGTGCTTCAAGATGTCTAACGGTTTCAGTCAGATTGTTACTGAGAAGCTTGAGAAAAATAACTACCCTGCATGGAAGTTCAGAATAACAAATTTCCTAAAAGGAAAAGGTTATTGGGACTATGTAGAAGGAGACAATGAAAAGGAACCAGAGATTCCCGAGGCAAATGCTACAGCAGAACAAAGGAAAGCTTTGAGAGACTGGCAACAAGGCCAGAGCAAAGTGATGTATTGGCTGTCTATGAGCATCACAGACGGCATGATGGGCTATCTACAGGATGCTGAAACCCCCGCCATTGCATGGAGAAACTTAGGCAGAGTGTTCGAGGTGAACACCAAGGCCAGGAAGCTTCAACTAAAGTCGGAGCTAAATCAGGTTAAGAGGAACAACCTCTCAATCAATGATTATGCCTTGAAGATCAAGAGTATCATTGAGGCTCTTGGATCTATTAAAGTCTCAGTGGAAGACGATGACATTGTCCGTGCATGCTTGGATGGTCTAGGAGATGAGTATGTACATTTTAGGTCTTCCATGAATACAAGAGACGACATCCCCGTGTTCCAAGATTTGATTTCTATGCTTATTCTTGAGGAGAAGAACCTTGACACATCTTCTTCTCATGGCAGAAATAATTCTGAACAAGCCTTCTATTCTAACTCCAACAGAGGTAGAGGTAGAGGTCGTGGTCGAGGCCCAAGGGGTTGCAGGGGCCAATTTCTGGAAGGTCAATCAAATCAAAACAATACAGGTGGCAGGGGAAACCAGTCTCAAGGCAGGGGGAGTCAAAGAGGTCGTGGTGCAGGATCAAGCAGGCAGCAACATACTCCAGATAGTAGAGAATGTTGGACTTGTGGTGAAAGAGGTCACATGTCACGTGACTGTCCAAAGGGAAAAGCAAGTAGAAAGAGAGAACAGGGCAACTATGCATCTACTAGCAGAGATGCAGATGACAACAAAAACGAGCGCATGTTTGTTATGCAACATGTAATGAATACAATGACTGCAGAGAATTCCACCCAAGATGATGTTTGGTATGTGGATTCAGGTGCCTCTAATCACATGACGTCTCGTGGAGAGTGGTTTAGAGATATGCGCAAACCAGATGTGTCAGGCTATGTGCAGACAGGAGATGACACAGCTCACCCCATTGCTCATGTAGGGGACATACCTCTAAATACGAAGAGTGGGAAATCAAAGTACTTAGCAGATGTACTTCATGTCCCAAACATTACAAAGAATCTTGTTTCTGTTGGACAAATGGTTGAGCAGGGTTTGCAGGTTCGCTTCAATCCAAATGGCTGTTATGTAGAAGATTTCCAGAATGGTTGTAAGCTGATCACAGAGGGCAGATGTGTGGGCAGAATGTTTACGCTAAATGTAGACATGCCTGAGGTAAAAGCTGCATTATTTGCACAGGGCACAGGTGTTGTGGCTGATGTTGACATTTGGCACAAACGCATTGGCCATGTCAATGAGCAGAGATTGCGCAGCATGCAATCAAAACAGATTGTAAAAGGTTTGCCCAAATTCAAGGTGGATGGTATGCATAAAGTGTGTGCAGCATGCCAGTTTGGAAAACAGTCAAAGGGCTCATTTCCACATGAGCGCAATGTATGTAAAAAGCCACTTGAGGTGGTGCACACAGATGTTTGAGGCCCAACCGATACTGCAAGTATACATGGTTGCAGGTATTATGTCTCTTTCATTGATGAACATACAAGGAAAGTATGGGTCTACTTCATGCGTAACAAAAGTGAAGTGTTTGGTCACTTTCAAGATTTCAAAGTCATGATTGAGAAGGAGACAGATATGCAAATCAAGACATTGAGGTCAGATGGAGGGGGAGAGTACTTCTCCAATGATTTTTCAGATTTTCTGCGAATGCATGGTATACACAGGCAGTTTACATGCAGATATACTCCACAGCAGAATGGGGTCGCAGAAAGGAAAAACAGGCACATTGCAGAGGTTGCTCGTGCATTGATGAATGAGAAGAACATGCCTCATCATTTCTGGGCTGAAGCTGTAAATACAGCTGTGTACATTATGAACAGGACACCTACAGCTGCGGTGCATGATGTAACACCTGAGGAAAAGTTTACAGGTACAAAGCCTGATTTGGCACACTTGAAAGTGTTTGGTTGCATAGCTTACGTGCATGTACCAGATGAGTTGCGTAGGAAATTGGATCCTAAAGCAGAGAAATGTATTCTTGTGGGATATTCCCTTGAACAAAAGGGGTACAGGTGCTACAATCCTACTGCACGAGAATTACGAGTGAGGAGAGATGTAGTCTTTGATGAGATGAGCAGCTGGTACAGTAATACACATGGCACTATTGGGGCTGATGTAAAAGATGATGTGGTTGTACAAAATGTGAGGCCACAGTCACAGGTTTTGAGTGGACCACAAGAGTCCTCTTCTCGTGGCTCTGTTGAGAAACCATGGAATGGTAGACTACGTACGCAGGTTACTCCACCAACAGGTACAGGGAATGTATCACGAAAAGGAAAGGAAAAGGTTGATGAACCTCTCTTTATGGTTGATGCATCATCAGGTTTTTCACATGTAGACATGGATTCAGATGGTTCTGAACAAAGTCTTGATGAGGAATTTGGAATTCCGGCTGTCAGGACACCTAGTGTAAGGAAAGTACAAGAAGATGCTAGAGGGCAAAGGAGTGACCAAGGACCGCGTAGATCTAATAGAGTCAGAAATCCAGTTCAGAAATTGACTTATGGTGGGTATCTAGCGCATCACCAAGCCTACATGGCTAAGGTGATACAGGATGTGGAGCCCACATGTTTTGAGGATGCAGTTGGAAATGTGCATTGGGATGATGCAATGAATGAAGAGATGGCTGCATTGGAAGCAAATGACACATGGGAGTTGGTGCCATTGCCAAGTGGCAAGAAAGCTATTGGCTGTAAATGGGTGTATAAAACCAAGCATAAGGCTGATGGTAACATTGAGCGTCACAAGGCAAGGCTGGTCGCAAAGGGTTATGCACAAACGTATGGCATAGACTATGAGGAGACCTTTGCTCCAGTGACAAAGATGACGACAGTGAGAGCTGTCATAGCAGTGGCTGCATCTAGAGGATGGATTATGCATCAAATGGATGTAAAGAATGCCTTCTTGAATGGTGAGTTGCAAGAGGAAGTGTATATGGATCAGCCACCTGGTTATGTCGATCCAGGTTACCCAGATTATGTATGCAGACTTCTCAAAGCTTTGTATGGTTTGAAGCAGGGCTCTAGAGCATGGTATGACAGGATTGCCAAGTATCTTGTCAGTATTGGTTTTAGGAGAGCTCATGCTGATCATTCACTCTATGTACGTGAGAGTGATGTGGGGATTGTGGTCATTACCATATATGTAGATGACCTTATTATTGTTGGTGACAATGCTATGGAGATTGACCATGTGAAGGGTCTTCTCAAACAGAAGTTTGAAATGAAAGATTTAGGCGAGTTGCGCTACTTTCTTGGCATTGAGGTGATCAGGACTCCAGAGGGTGTATGGCTATCACAGAGACAGTATGCTTTGGACATGTTGTCAAAGTATGGTATGGCTGATTGCAAGCCAATTTCTATTCCCTTGGATGTGAATGCAAAGCTGAGTGCAGAGAAGGGTGATGTTGTTGAGGATGTCAACATGTACAGGAAGATTGTGGGTAGTCTAATCTACTTGACTATCACCAGGCCAGACTTGAGCTACACAGTAGGCTTGGAGAGTCAGTTCATGCAACTTCCGAGGAAGCCATATTTGGATGGAGTACGATGCACACTTAGGTATGTGCAAGGTACTCTTGACTACGCATTGTTCTATGCAGCAGATGCACCATTAGCATTGTATGGGTATACAGATGCAGATTGGGCAGGTAGCATTGTTGATAGGAGATCTACGAGTGGCTTCATGTTCTCTTTTGGGAGTGCTGTTGTTACTTGGAGCAGCAAAAAGCAGCCTACGGTTGCTTTATCGAGCACAGAGGCCGAGTACAGAGGTGCAGCAGTTGCGGCGTGCGAGGTAGCTTGGCTACGCACATTACTTGAGGACTTGGGAGTGCGAGTGGACCAGCAGATTTTCATCCATTGTGACAACCTCAGCAGCATGCAGTTGGCTAGGAACCCAGTGTTCCATGCCAGGACCAAACACATAGAGGTCCATTACCACTACGTTCGAGAGCGAGTGTTGGCGGGCGACATCGACTTGGTCTACGTCAGCACAGACGAGCAGATAGCGGATATCTTTACCAAGGCCCTCGGAGCTGAGAAGCTTCGACGTTTACGGACTATGCTTGGACTCTGCGACATGCAGAGCTCGAGGGGGAGTGTTGAGATGTCGAGCTCTACACCTTGAGCTGGCATCCACTACGGGTCTTGGCCGCTTACGGCATTTACTCACTGGCGCGTTAGGTGACCGACACAGAGGATCTCTGCCAGTGATTCTACAGCTGGACTACACTTATAGTGCCAGCCTAGTATGCTTCTAGCGAGTTCACACTTAGTGACCGCATGTACATATGTGCTACTTTTCAGCTTTAGCACTTAGTCATTTTGTACTCTCTTTTCTGTGAAGAAGAAGAAGAAGCTTTCCATCTCTGTGTGCTTTGTGCTTGTCTTGTGTAGCTCTCTTGCATCCTCATTCTTTACAGATATGGCCTGGCCCTTGAAGCATGGACCGTGTAATCGCATAAGCGGGTGCGACGGGTGGTATCGGCGATGTCACACTAGCAATTTCGACCAAATTTAGGGGTGTGATTTTAGGCGCATTTGGGTTATAGGGGCATTGGGCAATCAAGTGATCTATGCCACAACGATTACATGTGAGTATTGGCATTGCAGAAGTGCTCCCTTGATTCATTTTCATCTGTGCAGCATTCTTTTGCAGCCTATTAGGGCACTCCGCTGCCCGATGTGGTCCACCACACTCGTAGCATTGAAGAGGTGGCCTCCTAGCCTGGGTGTTGATATTTTGACCTCTGGATGCGAGAGCAGCAGCTTGATAAACCGGCTTGACTTGCCCCCAACAATCTTCCATGTAGTATATAGGACACTCTTCCCATGTATCAAGTCCGTAGGCAGTACTAGTGTCTATTTCCTCCTCACATCCATCTGCATAAGAATTTGATGGCTCGCAACCCACTTGGTTCATAGGGGCGACTCTTGGATGCGGGGGCTACGGTCCTAGCACAGGAGGTGGTAGCGGTGTAGCTTGTACAACATTTTGAGATCTAGGGACCATGTGTTGCGGTAGTTGCTCAACAGGTGGAGCAGGCATCAATACAGGAGCTCGAGGTGTATCCGTCCAGGCTTCAGGTGGTCTATTTGCCATCATACGTTTGATCATTAAACAATCCTTAGCTTGGTGACCATACCTACCACATGCGTTGCAAGTTCCATTAAATTTTACTCTAAATGTAGGGCACTCACTAGTGCTATGTGGACCTAAGCAAATGGAACACCATTGTTGCTCCCTTCTTGGATACATGTGACTATTTTGAGGGGGTCGATTATCCTTAAGAGACTCTTGGATTGCCTTGGTGAGGTCTGTCAAGAATGTCTCAAATACCTTTGGCTCATTGGCAATGGGCTTTGCAGTCATGGGTTCATACTCAATGGCTTGTGAGCTAGTGGATCTCGTGTCAGTAGACACCCTCATGCCTTCTATCATCAAGTTGTCCTCTAATTGGATTGCATTCGCAGTGGCATCTTCCCAGGTTGTGATACCTCTAATCACTAGTCCATTATAGACTCGTTCATTACTCAACCCTCGAATGAATCGATCAAGCAGTTGGTTATTGTTGAAGCGCTCATTTACAGGGCAGCGAGAGTTTAAGTGCTTTAGACGACTAATGAAGTCCCTTACTGACTCTCCTTCCTTACGTTTGGCCTTCTGTAGCTGAGATGCTACACCCCAAAGCACACCTTCTCGTATGTACTCCTTTAGAAACAACCTTCGAAGGGTAGGGTAGATTGTTTTCTCGTCCACCCTTAGGGTTCTATACCAATCTCCAGCCTTCCCACTTAATGTCAAGCTTAAGGCATTGCACTTATGTAGTTCGTTGCGTTCCCCTAAGGAATCACATACTTGTTCAAACACTTCAATGTGTTTTCTAGCATCTTCGTCCCCATTGAATTTTTGCGTGAGTTTGGCAATTTGTACTGCCTTACTTCTAGGCTCTCTATCAGATGCATGACGCATATTTTCCGCGATAGATCGACCTATGGTTTGAGCAAACGCTGCCAAGTCACCTATGTGAGGAGGCAGGGCCGGTGGAGGTACTCTTGGAATCATATGTGGGAGAGGGACAGGTACCTGTCTTAGCATATGTGTGGATGATGCAGGATATGGAACATAACCGGGCATAGGTCCACTCGGGTAAGGGCTAGGGAGCGGCACTCGAGGAGCATAAGGAAGTGGTACAATTGGAGGTGTGGGGGCCATGTGTGCATAAGGGGCTAGAGGCACATACGGTCGAGGCCCCATATTAGGTACTACGACACTAGGTAGTGGCACTGCGCTAATCGTAGATGTCATCGGTACATTCTCTGTCAGGCTTATCCCTGGAGTGAGCACTGTGTTTTCCTTAATAGAGGATTGAGCCAAGTTAGGGAAGCTAAAGTTGTTGCTCGGAGGCTCAGATTGCATAGAGACCCCAGGTGAAATGACGTAAGATGGGTCCATGGGGCTCATTAGAGGAGTCTCCATTTGTGATAGAGTAGGCTGTTGAGCCTTGCTCGTATCCATAAATCTCATGGGGCCAGTTGAGAGTATATTTACCCCTCGGTTTTGCCTTTCTAATTGAATAATGCCATGGATAACATTACAGATCATTTTCTATTGATCTTCGATGCTCGTGGCACTAGAGGTGGATTGTACAATCTCTATCCATCCTACATGGTAGGTGTGGCCATTGTGTAGATCCGTCAACACCTCAGTGTGGAGGTCGTATGTCCAATGATCATTAATGAACAATCCTTCTAGAGTCGACGTGTTAACGGTTTCTTCTGAGGTAGAAGCAATGTTGCTCCCCGTGGTTTTACTTGTCACCAACGGTACTCTAGAGGGAACTTCTGAAGGAGGCAGCTCAACAGGGCCTTCTTGGTAAGAAGTTGGCAGGATATCCACATGGACACTCTTTGGGGGTGTGGGGTCCACATGCAATGTGAAAGGAGAGTCCACTTCCCCACCCCCTTCGTGTGCTTCATTTGCATCAGGTTCCGAGCGAGTAGCTCTACCTAATGTTTCCATGAAACGACTAAACATACTACTACTAGGCTGTGGAGCTTCGGGAGGTGCATGGCCTTCTCTCTCAGTGTTTTGGGTAGGGTATGCTTCCATGATTTCTGAGTCAGAGGAGGAATCACTAGCTGCTATTTTAGGGTCTTGGGTGGTGCTACCTTGTGTCCCCGCTGAGAGTCTAGAGCCTATCGTGGATGGGTAATGGGTGTCTGTATGAACAGAGGCACCCTCAATATGCTCGTGTTCTAGCACCCGCCCAGAGCGTAAGTGCATGTGCTTTTGATACCCTAAGGTGTCAAAAAGGTGCTCTAGGAGGCCTTGTGACTAGTTTTTAGCGTGTTTTTTGTTTGTTTTTTTGCTAGATTTTTTAGAGCGTGTCGTGGAATGGGCCGTGTGATAGCTCAAAACGAGCGTATCGCTAGGAGGGACGCGCTGTGCTTTACAGCCCACCGTTTGGTTCTATTTTGCTCTAGAAAAGCCCGAAACAGTCTTTTCCTAGCTGGGGAACTAGGCTCCAAATAGCAAGTCTAAGGGTGCAAGTGGGAAGAGAAGGGAGGAGAGTGGAGGACTTGTCCCACATGCTCTCATTCCCTCTTGAGGGAGTAGGGTATATATATAAGAGTGAGTCTAGTATATATCATAGGACTGAGGCTTGGGCCTGGGCCTGGGCCTGGGCGTGGGCTTGGGCTTGGGCTTGGGCTTGGGGAAATGATCCCGATCCCGATCTATCTTTTATACAAACCAACCCGTCCGTTTTAAACCTCACTTTTTTTATTTTCGAAAATTTAACCTCCCCCTCACTCGCGTTTTTATTTTTTGGATTTTTTTTTTCAAAAAAAAATTATTTATTTTTTTAAATGCAGAAATTGAAAATGCTGAAAATGCAGAAATTGAAAAACCGCAAGAAATGCTTAAAATTGAAAAAAGACAAAAAATGCAGAAATTGAAACTTGACAGAACCAAAAAATGCAGAAAATGCAAAAATGCAAGAAATGCTAGCTGTGCAGTGCAAACCAGAAAACGTAGAAAACGCAGAAAACGCAAAAAACAGAAATGTCCACACAACTACACACACTCAATCCTTGCCTTTCCTATGATAGAAATTGCACCACAAGAAAGCGTAAAGTGCTTAACCGAGCTTAGTGTAGGGCATTTCCCCGACAACGGCGCCAAAAATGTGCGCTCCTTGCCGCACTGTCGAAGCAAGTGACTTGCCAATACACCGTGTGCGAGCCACAAATGGCTCCAAGCACACAACAAGCCTAAACTAGCAAGCTCAAGAGAGCAAAGGGTGTGTCACTCACCGCTCTACGCTCGCCTTCGTGGTGGATTCCTCGCCACGATGAAGAAGAAGCTGCAGTCGTGCCGCGCTCAACCGCTTCGCCGCCGCGTGCCTTCATAATGCTCAATCGCACACACACTCTCCCTTTCTCTCTCTCACACACACACACACACACACACAAGGAGGTGAAGAAGAAGAAGATGGAGATGGAGATGGAGCAAGAGCACTCTTCTATTGCACAAATGAGAGAATGAGTAAAAATTAGGTTTAGTTGGCTTTTATATGAGCTCACCCCATTCACACTTGGGCGCCCATGCTTAGCCAACTAATCCCTTGAATGTCCCAGTTAGAGTGCGCCTCTCATCGGCGATCACTCTTACCCTTTTCCTATTGGTCCGACAAGCCCGGTACCTGACTCTACCAAATACATAATACACATCCGTCGATGGTGATGGGGAGTCCGTGAGAGTGAGGGTTAAAGATTCAGCCATTCACACTTGGGCGCCCATGCTTATCCAACTAATCCCTTGAATGTCCCAGTTAGAGTGCGCCTCTCATCGCGATCACTCTTACCCTTTTCCTATTGGTCCGACAAGCCCGGTACCTACTCTTACCAAATACATAATACACAATCCTCGTAGGTGATGGGGTGTCCGTGAGCCGTGAGTTAACAGTTCTTATTTACTTAAAAAATTCAGCCAAATAATGTATTATTTGTGGCTGCAAAATCTTTTGGTGGTCCCCTTTGAGGGACTTCTCTCTTGCCTTCAAGTGTAAGCTCCTTCATGTGTATGAAAACATGACCTAGAGTGTTGAAAAGATTGGCAATCATCTAGATGGAGGTATTATTGAAATTAAAGTGGGGTTGAGTTTTGAAAATGAAAACTAGTGAATAAAATATTTGTAGGGTGGAATAATATATATACATGAAAACTATATTAAAAAATACTAAATATATATAATGTAATTTAGAATATATATATTTAATTCTTAAGGTCAAAAGAGAGATCAACAAAGAAGCTTACTTATTTATGCTACATCGTGATTGATTAGCATAAATGCTTATTTATTTAATAAAGGCAAAAATGTTTGTGAAAAAGGGAAGAAAATAAAAAATAACTTATATAATAGGAAATATTTTTGTAAAAGGGAAAAAAATATATGGGGGTTCCCATGCATGGAAAAGCTTTCCTCATTAGCCCTCCCCCTAAGGCTAAGAGTATTCAGCCTCTAGCTCTGTACTTGAGCATGTTGAAATAGAGTAGATTCTCCTTGGTGGCTGGTAGATCCTTGTAGGGAATAATGATCCTTGGAAGCATGACTCTCCCCAAAGTTCTTTTGGTGTCTACCTGGGTCCCATACTATGCGTAAATCCATTGTATGCAATAATGCCTTCTTCATAAGATCACACTTAAAATGATTCTTGAGTCCACCAATATGCACAAGAATTAACTCTTACATAATGATAGAAGGTATGGAAAGAACTTGATCAGCCCTTGAAAGTATTCCAAAGCAGCACCATGCATGGCTTCCTCGTTCAGACACATAGCCAAAAGGAGTAAGAAACCATCATCCTCATACCTTGCAGTTGTCCTTCTTCATGCCAAATTGATAGAGACTTGTGCCCGCATGGATAGATTGCATGGTTGATGCCTGTTGCACAAGAGAGCCCACCATGTACAAAAAGATAAACTGCAAACCACATTTTGAAAAATGACTCCATGTTACCACTAGTATGCAAAACCATTCTTCCTTGATTGGTGTGTCCTAGATTGATTCCACTGGTTTGTTGATGTCAATCCTCCACTCCTGTCGCAACCCAACTTAATGTTACACACAATGTTCACAATTAAAAAGGAATACCTAAAGTGCCATAGACCTCAATTGCATTTCTCTGCATGAGTCTTTCTCTAGAAAGACTTCCCCAGTGGTCGTCAATATAACTTTTGGTCGTCTTTCACACAATCTCGTGCCATAGGGTATTGAAGTGTCTTCACCACTTTCACTTGTGGTTGCAAATTTGAAGGTCCACCTTGTTGTGGTTGAATGTGAGGCCCATTACCTCAATGGAGCTATCACTCCCTGTTGACTCCTCCTCTGAAGTGGTTTGAAGAGTCACCACTAGAAACTCATCCATAGAGGGTTTCTAGATCCATGTGGCATTGCCGACTTGTCTTCATGTCGTAAAGTATTGGCTTCCCTTTGTTGGCATCTCTCATTTGGATTATGCCGATGTCCCAATCCTGCTTAGCTCTCATAGCCATAAGCCAAGGCCTCCCTAGAATGATAGGATAGCCCTCCCCTTTGTGTGGCATGACAAAGATGTCCACATCTAGCTCGGTGTTAATGCCTTTATCCTAACTGCATTTATACACCAACACATTGAAATTTAACATTATTGCCATTTTGGCTCGCATGGTCCGGCCGACTCTTCTCTAAAACCAAACGGTGCATCATTTTTTCACTCATGACGCATATTTGTGCGCCACCATCGATGTAGATATTGGAGATGTGTTGCCCTTTGATGTAAGCATCCATCACTGGTAGTATGTCCATAGATTCCTCCCAGAGATAGCCCCAACTATCTTTGGCTTTGGTCCGTCTCGTGCTAACCATCTTTGTCCATTGTCTCCTTACCCTAGGTGCTAGGTGGAGTAACTGGGCCAGGTGATTTTTGGGCCCTGCACAGAAACATCTTGAACCAAATCATATGGTTTATAACATTCACCCAAAGAAAAATGTACAATGTCAATTTTACGTCGTGACTTGGACGGCTTTTTGCTAGATTCCCCTTTAGTCTTCATCTTTTCTTCCTTTGGGAAGATTCACCATGCCTAGCGCGTTTTTACCCCCCCAGGGCGTCTACTCCTTTAACCTTGGTTTACCTTTGTCACTCCCTTGATATCCTCCTCCACTTTCTCCTTTCCCTTACCTTCAAGACTGATGACGCTTACTGTTTGGTTGCATACTGGTGGTGGGGTAAGGGTGGAATGAGAGGTTGGTGTGGTGGTGGTTTGGTTGAATGGGTGGTTGTAGGATTTTCATGGTGGTGCTTGTTGTGGTGCCCTCGGTGGTGGTGTCTGCTCTCGTGGTGAAACCTGTTTTTGGGCTCCTCTATTGAAATTTTGCCTCCTTTTGGACAGTAGTACATGCCATGGCCATCCTCCCCACAATTGTAGCAGTGGTATTCTTGGTGTTTTCCTTTGTTGTCCTCTTCCTTGCTCTTGGTTGCGATTGTGTGCATGCCCTTGTTTATCAAATGGACTGCGAGATTCTCAAGTTGATTGTGATTCGATTGAGCAGGTCTTGTTGATCTTCAATTGGTTCTTGTGGTTGAATCCTCTGGCGGCTGTTGAGGTGGTGCTAGAGGTGGTCGGGTCCTAACGGATTCCTCTTCATCGATATTCTTGGCTTGTAGGCGCAACTTCTTGTCTTTAAAGCGGGCCACTTCAACTGCTACCTCATACGTAGCAGAAACCTTCCCTTCACCTTCTCTTTAAGAGTTGGCCATAACCCAGCCACAAACTGATATTTTTTTAGGAAATCAGGTGCCCCCCTCATCCTCTCTTAGCGATGCAACCCATCGCCCCCCATAAATCTACAAACTTTGACTCATATGATGCGTATTTCCAGCATACTGCCCTGCTTCAACTCTGTCAACAATTGCCATAGCTTCTCTGATGTTGTGCCCTCTCCAAAACGCTTGACAAAGGCTGCTCTTAATAAGTCCCACCGTTCCTTGGTTTCTTGTGCCAAGGCATTGTACCATGATCTTGCCTCCACCTTCATTAGAAGTGGGAAGATGCGCAAGCGCAAAGCATCATCATCTCTCGCAGAGATGACACATGCTATTTCCAAGTTGTCTAGAAAGTCTGACGCATCCTCACCCACCTTACCAGTAAAGGTTGGAAATGATACACTTGCCATTGTGAGGGTGAGAAAATTAACTCGACTTAGAAATCTTTTTTTTTTTCACTCGTCCATGAAGAGAAGTAAACATGTCAGCCTTGTAAACTGAAGGTTTCAAGAGCCCTCCTCCGTGGGGGCACCAAATGAGAGGCGCAAGTGAAAAAAATAGACCCGGTGGCCTCTACACCAAGACTATGCACAATGGCCTCATCATGGGGGATACACAATAGGGGCACCACCTAGCAAGATATGCGGCTAGGACGCATACATATACACAATGAAGCATGCCATGGAAAACAATTTCAAGATCCACGCCTAAATGTGGAATGGGGTGGTCAGAGAATAAGGTGAGAGGAGTGGTGAGTGAGTGAGAATGGGCTCGCTACGAGTGCATGTAGTAAGGAAGATAACGAGGTCAGGGATACATGCAGGTATGCTCACTTCTCATACAAAAGGTGGCGATTTCGCACACCTCAAGATGGAAGTAGCAAGATGATAGGAATATGAGAGGGAGAGAGAGTGTGTGTGTATGGTGGCGAATCCGCACGCCTTAACATAAGAAAAAAACAATGGCAAGGAACAAGCATATACCATACTCACAATGAGATGTATCCAAAGCGACACAAAGTATGGCACCAAGATGGAGTATGTTGATTGCTTGCAAAAGATGAATACAATAGGTAGCCTATGGCAGAAAAATGAGAAGGGAACAAGATCTTAGGAGGCATAATGGAGAGATGGGAGTTGATGGCGAGGAATATCACGAGTGTGTCCACCCTTTTTCTTCTTGAAGTTGTGCCTTCAACCCTTAATTACAAGTGGTGTGAAGGTGTGGTGCTCATCTTTTGTGCATGGTGATGGTGATGATGATGGTGTTGTGATTATGTGATTAGGGTTCATGCTACAAGCATGTAGCACAAGAGTGTGTATGGATAGGTGTGTGTGTGTGTGTGTCTCATGGCCTCCTTATATAGGGAAGGAGGGAAGGTTTAAGAAATATTTCTAATTGAGGTGAGTGTCCCACTCTGGTGACTAGGAAAATGGGGTGCATGTGACTGTGGCTCCCATCTTGTCTCCTCGTTATTTAAAATACCAGAGTCAATAGAGAGAGAAGAAGAGAGAATGTGGGTAGGATGTAGAGGATAGGAGATATTTACAATAGTCTAGCTTTGGCTAGACATAAGCTTATTAGAGAGAGAAGAGAGAGGTAAGAAAATTATAAGAGAGGTTGTCAAAGGTGGATAATTGTTGATGAGGATGGATCCTCCAAAAATGGTGATAGAATCACTCTAGACTTGCCAAGACCTCATTAAAAAAGCCTTGTCTCTTGTAATCATGCTTGAAGACTTGTAGAACCATAGCCATTCTAGAGGGAAGAAAACTAGGGATGGCTTGTGTCACCATTACATGAGAAAACTAGGGTCCACTACAAAAATCATAGCTCCGTGTTCATAACTCGAAAAATTCTGAAAAAATTTGAGCTAAAATTTGAGATCAGGAGCTACATCTTTCATGTTGAACGCTCCTTCAGATTCGGGGTTCTTCTTTACTGAAAAAACTCAGGCAAATAATGTATTATTTTTTGCTGCAAAAGTCTTTTGGTAGTCCCCTTTGAGTGGACTTCTCTCTTGCCTTCAAGTGTAAGATCCTTCATGTGTATGAAAACATGACCTAGAGTGTTGAAAAGATTGACAATCATCTAGATGGAGGTATTATTGAAATTTGAAAGTGGGGTTGAGGTTTGAAAATGAAAACTAGTGAATAAAATATTTGGTAGGGTGGAATAATATATATACATGAAAAATATATTAGAAAATACTAAATATATATAATGTAATTTAAAATATATATATTTAATGCTTACAGTCAAAAGAGAGATCAACAAAGAAAGCTTACTTATTGATGGTACATCGTGATTGATGAGCATAAGTCTTATTTATTTAATAAAGGCAAAAAAGTTTGTGAAAAAGGGAAGAAAAATCAAAAGTAACTTATATAATAGGAAATATTTTTGGTAAAAGGGAAAAAAATATATGGGGGGTTCCCATGCATGGAAAAGCTTGCCTCACTAGATCAATGATCCCAAGCCCTCCCTGAGAACAAGGAAGTGTGATGACCGACCAAGCCACCTTGGCTCGGGCAATCTGAGTGTCACGACCTGACCAAAGGTAGTTCCTGATCAGCCTCTCTACCTGGCTGATACAAGAACTCGAGAAAATCCAGCAAGAAGTGATGTACCACATAGTCCCCAACAACACCTGGTTAGTAACTACTACTCTACCAGCCAGCGAAAGTCGTGATGAGCTCCAATGTAACAGCTTTCTCTTGATGGACAGGAGAAGAGGAGCAATCTGCTACTCGGGGGACAAATCCAAACCAACCTGAGAACCCAAGTACCGAACTGCAGTCCCTGGAGGAATCCACCTGAAACCCTCTCTTGGCATCCAATCTAGCACAGGAGCACTGCCAACCGAGAAAGCCACTGTCTTTCTCCAGTTGGTCAGTGCGCCCGATGCACAGCAGAAGGTCGCCAAAGCCTGCTCACATCTGTGTAGATTGTCCTCCTGGCTCTCTAAGTACAAGGTTGAGTCGTCAGCAAAATCAACGTCTAGAAGCTCATCTCCCCGTATAGGGAGTGCGAGGCCCCTCAGACCAACCTGCTATGACACCAAAAATCTGCTCATCGCCTCCGCATAGAACAGAAAGAGAAAGGGGGCAAGAGGACATCCGTGTCTGACCAAATGTGTGAGCATGAAGCGCTCTCCTCTACGTGCCAAAAGCACCTGAATGTGAGCCTGCTGTCTGTACAAAGCTGACACCCCTCTGATCCAAGCATCTGAGAAGCCCATCCTGCATAGAGTGCCCTCTAGAAAGTCACAGTCAACTCTGTTGTATGCCTTCTCAAAATCGAGAAGGAGAATCACAAGGTCCTCCCCACGGAGCCGTGCCAGGGCAGAAGCCTCCCAGAAAGTGAAGATGTTGTCAAGGAAACTGCATTCCTTGACAAAACCTGTCTGAGTCCCATGAATAAGGCTCTCCAAAAGTGGCTGAATACTCAAACTCAGAGCCTTGGCAAGAATTTTGTAGACTGAGTTGAGGATGGTGATGGGGTGCCACTGTCGAATCTCATCCAAGGAGCCACCCTCCTTTGGAATGAGGTAAATTAGGTCCTCACTCATGCTATCCGGCATCACTCCTGTGTGCAGAATGTACTGAAAGGCACTACAAATATCTGGGCCAAGCAAGTCCCAATACTCCAAGAAGAAACTGGGAGTCAGCCCATCCTCACCTGGACAGCTACCACGAGGTAGGGCCCTAAGAGCCGTGTGTAGCTCCTCAAGCTGAAGAGGCATCTCTAGTCTCTGGCGCATCTCCTCAGTCACAAGACAAGGCATCTGTGCCCAAACCTGCTCTCTACATGCATCCTGCCGCTCTGCTGGGGCTCAGCCGACAGTAACTCACGGTAAAAGTCAGTAACAACTGCACGCATATCCTCGGGCTCACAAACAAATGAACCATCGGGTCTCCTCAACTGATTGACCTTGGCATGCGAGTGTCGAGGTCCCACTGTCTCAAAAAAAGCACCTGTCACTCTGTCACCCACATGAGTCCACTGAGATGCCTGTCGGTGAAAGGCAAACTCATAACGCCTTTCCTCTGTGAAAGCAAGCTCCTGTCGAGCCTGCTGTAACTGCTCCTCCAACCATGGACTTTTTGGATTCTGCTCCTGTATCCTCTGTAGTGAAGCAATGCCTCGTCTAAGACGCTGCTCCTCTCTTACTGCAGCCCGTCGAGCCAGAGACTCTTGGAGAAAAAAGTGGCTAAGCTGAGCTAGGCCTAAGGCCACTCTGTCTGCTGGTAGAGCCTGGCTATCCATGCCCTCTGTCCAAAGAGACTCTACCCTCTCTCTGAGTGCTGAGTCCAACAAGAACCACTCTAGGATGTGAAGCATCGTGCTCCCACTCCGCTGCCTGTCTGCCACTGTGAGGATCGTTGGTGCATGGTCCGAGAAGGATGTCCCTGCTAGAATGCCCACTGATCCCCCCAAGTCACTGAAGTGGTCACTAGTGTAGAAGCGATCTATCCACGATAGATTCACTCCACCCACTCTGCGGTCCGACCTAGAGAAGGCAAGACTCTCTGGAGGCCTCACAAAGCCAGAGTGCTGCCATGTATCCGAGACCCTCAAAGTCATACACAACCTCTCTCAAGCTGCTAACTCGACTCCATGCACAGTAGCATGGCTGCCTCCAATCCTGTCAGAAGGGTCCTCCAACATGTTGAAGTCCCCCCCTACACACCAATGGTTAGCCTGTGGCAAAGACTCAACAATCTGTGACCAAAACTCAGCACGAGCACTCGCCACATTGGACGCATAGATGTTCAGGAAGCCCACAAGGCCACCCTGAACTTGCATAGTAATCCACTGAGCCCTGCCTGGAACAATAATCCCTCTGCCCACAATGGCCTGCTGCAACGAGTCCGCAATAGTCATACATACCCCACCTTGGATGCCTCCAGATCCAAAAGCATGTGACCAAAAGGTATCATATCGTCCACGCAAAATCTAACCACATCGCCGAATGCGGCTCTCAGACAGATGGTGCTCCTGTAGCATAAGGAGATCAATCTCTCCTCCCACAAGGCAATGATGAAGCTCCTGTCGCAACCGGCCCCGCTGTCGCTGAAACTAGGGCCGACCTAGTCCCTGCACGTTCCACGAGACGATCCTCATGGGGAGCAAGAGAGAACAGATGCTTCCGCAGCAGCAAGACGGGATATCTAAATGACCTTTGTGTTCATCTTCTTAGAAAGAACACATACGTTGTCGACAAAATGTGTTTTAAAAGTGTAGGTTATATAGTATCTCATTAAACTCTTTCATACGTAAATTTTGCATCGAGAATGGTGTTATTTTAGCGCATATAGTGTCCATGAATGATATCTTCAATGATGAAGGATAAATTAAAGTAATTCTAGAATCACCACCACCCACCCACTATCTATAAGGGAATTTAAAGATTCATCGATCATGTTGGTTATTATCGACGGTTTATTCTATTTTTTGCAAATATAGCTCGTCCCTTATACAAACTTCTCATTGAATTTAAATGGACCAAAGAGTGTGACAAGGCCTATGAACTATTGAACAAAGCCCTAGTGAGTGCCACAATTTCAATGGCAACTATCTGAAATGTTATCTTCCATGTGCATATTCATGCATCAAATTTTTTATATAGGGTGTGTTTTGACTCAACCAAGCGAACATAAATTGGACTATCTCATTATCTTTGCCGGTCGCCAATTGAACGATGCTGAAAGAAACTACACCACTAAAACTCAAGAAGGTTTACGCATGAATTCTATAGAAAAGAAATTTTCCTATTATATTATTGCTGACAAATTTGTATTTTATGTGTATCACTCAGGGGGAATCACCATTCAGTACCCCTTATATAATGTGCGGTCATAGGATATTTAAAAACCCCTCTTTTAACATGTCTGAATGAATAAAATGACCCCTTATTTTAGAATTCTTTTCCAAAATTGAGTATAAAAATCCCTTGTTTGAATGTATCTCTATTCAATTGCGTAAAAGTTTTTCATTTTAAAACCCCTCCTATAGAACTCACGTTATACATTAACATGATTACATAGTCTACCCCCTCGAGGTGGATCATCAAGTTTTTTTGTATCTTGTAAAAGAACCATGCTTCACAGAAACAAATACACAATGGTTATTAACTCTATTTAAGTTTGATTTCACCATTATGGAAAGACTCGACAAAAGACATTTCATGGCTAATCTTTTGTCTTGTATACCTGGTGATAAGACCCCTACTAGAACTGTTGATAAATTTCTTAATAATTCCCTATTCCTAGTTGAGACCATGTTGCCCATGTAGAGTGAGAAAATTATAAACTTTTTAGTTAATGGTTCTCCACCAGAGGAGCTTCCTAAGGATATAGATCAGAAGCTACTCATGGAATGTGAACCCTTCTACAAGTTGAGGAAGGATGATATTCTTAGACATTGTGCCCGTGAGGATGAGTATTTGTATATATTGCAAGAAGCACATATGAGCGTAGCTAGAGGGAAATTTTCAGGAGAGATAACTACTAGAAAGGTGTTACAATCGGTCTGTTGGTGGCCCACTTATTTAAGGATGCACCACTTTTTGCAAAAGGGTGTGAAGAATGCCAATGATACAAAGCCACATAGCAGAAAGATAAGATTTCCTTACACCATATTAAAGTGACTCAACCATTTAAAAAATGGGGTTTATACTTTGTAGGTCTGACTCCAAGTATTATTGTTACTAGTGACTTTATTGTGACAACGAGGATGGAAGCTAAGGGTGCATGGAAGGTTGATGCAAGGAAAATAGCTAAGGTCCGCTTTGAGAGCAATATTACATGATTTAGTTATCCCTTTCAAATTTTGACTGACAATGGTACCCATTTTCTAAATGAAGTAATAAAATAACTTACGACAAGCTTCATGATATCCCACCATAATTCTACGCCTTATTATCCGCAAGTGAATGGCCAACACTACAAGACGTGCTTAATAGTAGCGACGTTCGTAGTGCGACGCTAAAAAATGAACGTGCTTATAGCTATATGTGTCGCTATAGGCGTCGCTATGAATGTCGCTATGTTACTTGTAACATAGAGACGCTCATAGCAACACCGACAATGCTAAAAAAATAACCGAGAGCGTCCGAAAACTTAGATCTCAGATCTGAGTTTTCGACGCGTGCTCAAGGAAGCAAGGTAACACTCTCCCTCTCTCTCTCTCTTTCTTCTCCACACACACACACACACACACACACACACACACACACACACACGAGGAGAGGAAGGAGAGCCAGGTATGCTCCTTCCCTCTCCTCACTCTCATGTTCCCTTCCCCTCTTTCTCTCTCCCTCTCTCTCTCTCTCTCTCACACACACACACACACACAAACACACGAGGAGAGGAAGGAGAGCCAGGTATGCTCCTTCCCTCTCCTCACTCTCATGGTCCCTTCCCCTCTTTCTCTCTCCCTCTCTCTCTCTCTCTCTCACACACACACACACACATTGTGTTTTTGAGAGAGAGAGAGAGAGATAGAATGAGAGAGAGAGAGAGAGAGAGAGAGAGAGAGAGAGAGAGAGAGAGAGATAGAACGAGAGAGAGAGAGAGAGCACAAGCATAAACAAAAAACACACACACATGCATAAACAAAGAAAGCACACACACATTGAGAGAGGAAAAGAGAGAGAGCATGCATAAACCAAAAACGCGCACACACACATGCATAATCAAAGAAAGCACACACACATTGAGAGAGGAAAAGAGAGAGAGAGAGAGCATGCATAAACCAAAAACGCGCACACACACATGCATAATCAAAGAATACACACACACATTGAGAGAGGAAGAGAGAGAGAGAGAGAGAGAGAGAGAGAGAGAGAGAGAGAGAGAGAGAAAAGAAGAAGAAGAAGAAGAGTCTTAACATCGTAGGAAACTATCCCAAGAGACCTTAAAGATCTACTCGACATGAGTTGAACTCAAGACATGTTATTCATAAGGGAAATGGCATAAACAATCTATCACACTTCGGTGATAGAAAAGTTATTCCATTTTTCTCCTTTTTTTATTCGTGTGCACACACACCCACACACACACCCGAGAAGAAGAGAGTTTAATTTAACGTCGTAGGAAACTAATTAAAGAGACCTAAAAATCTAACCGACGAGGAGTTGAACTCAAGACTTGTTATTCATGAGGAAAAATGGCATAACCAATCTACCACACTTGGGTGATAGAAAGGTTATACCATTTTTCTCTTTTTATTGACACACACACAAACACAAGAAGAAGAGAGTTTGAACGTCGTAGGAAACTATCCTAAAAGACGTTGTCATGAGTTTTTTGGAGCAACAGATTGCCCATATGTACATATCCATGCATGGTGCATCGAATAAAGGATTGCTCATTTTCCAGAGCTAGGTGGTTACGTGGGGCCCACATGTGTACAGGTAGGACAACATGTACATAGTGCATCGATTTTCATCGTTACCAGTACCAGTGTGTTTTTTCTACAATAATGAGGAGTTTCTAGCGCATAAAACTTCTCGAAGAAGTTATCGGCGGGATGACGACATGAGGTAAGCAAGTGCGTCAGATGGCATCGAGTGGCGTCAGGAGGCCGATTGGGGTCACTACTTGCACGTGGATGAGTACGGACACAACGTGGGTGTTTTCTTGTGAGAATTATGCAGAAAGGCCATCACGAGAAGCACTTTTTGGGGCCACTTCACGTGGTGGCAAGACGCATTATTGGAAAAAGCTAAGTGACAGGTGTGCGCATGGATGCAAAAAGGTGACAACTATGCACTGGGAGGTCAGTTTTTGACCTGTTCGGGGTCCGTTTGAAGTCATCTAAAAGGACAAGGGTGCCCAACTAATAAAGCTAAGTGTGGGAACTGGAAAAATAGAGAGAAGACCAGAAAAAACGTGGAGAAGAGAGGAGGAACAGCCGCATGTGTGTTTTTGCTCATTTTGGAGTCTGTTTTGGCCGTAAACTGCTCATCCAAGGTCGGATTTGAGCACTTTGACATTGTAGAGTGGGGTTTTGGGCCGTTCCGGACGCGATGGAGCTGTCCATTTTGCCAAATTTGTCACTCTTTTTCTGCTATTTTTGCTGTGTAAGTTTCTCCTATGAGCGAAGCTTCTGCTCTAGTTTGTGATTGTATCTGGCATATTTTACCCATATTGTGTGAGTTGTTTGCCCCATTGGTGTTGGCCAAGCTCTTTTATATCTAAACATCAGAAATTCTTCTCTTTTGAGCTGAGTTTTTTGGGTGTGTGTGTGTGTGTCTCTGTGTGGAGTGGGCAAACGGATAGTCTCTCTCCTCTCAGTCCATAGAATGTGTTCCCTGTCTCGGCCAGGTGGGTTGTGTAAGCCGAGTGGTGCCCCATAGTGTGTGTGTGTGTGTATCTTTCCAAGAGTGTGTGTCGGGTTGTTATAGAGGCGTTCTGTGTGTTTCCATCTGGCACACATTCTTTTGGCGCCCCCACGGAGGATCTTCTTCGAGTACCTTCTGCTTCGAGCTTCAAGCTTCGAGATTCGGGATTACAGGTTGCAGATTGCATGTTACAGGTTGCAGATTGCATGTTACAGGTTACAGGTTACAAGGACAGGTACAAGTACAAGTACAGGTACAAGTACAGGTACAGGTGATTCACACAGGTACATGTAGCTGGAGTACAGTGGTATACTAGCAGTGAAGTCACTTGCAGTTGCTGTGGGTATGCATCATTGGGCGCTTGCTTGAGCGCATTGTTTGTTGGTATTGTACGTTACTTGTGGAAACTGCCAATTGTACGCCTTTGTGGAGCCATACTTGGTTTTATTTGGCAGTCCCAGTCATTTCTAAGACTTGGTCTGGAAGATAGTCATTTCTGAGACTTGACTATACGCGATTTCGTGTGAGGGTCAATAGCGTGAGGTTTTATTGAGCTGGGGAATTCTCAAATGTGGAGATCCTTTCGGTGATACAGGTAGCTGGAGCACCCTTTTCGTGACCTCGCCATAGGTTATGTACTAGTGGTTCCTACTTGATGCTCGGGTTCTATTGTTGGCAGTTTATGCATACATATATAGTCTATATTATGGGTTCTCACTGCTCTACTTTTGGGGAAACTCTGTCAAAAATTTTCCAAGTTATGATGGTTGGTTTTTTGGTCTTTTAAGCCATTTATGCTGTTATGCTGCTAAAATTTTGGCAAAATCAGAGGATAAGACAGGTGTGCTTCCTTGGGAGCTGCATGGTTGGCTTTAATGGATGATCAAAGTGGCCCTCAATTCACTCCTTTTCATTTAACTCAGAGAATCCAGATCAATGTTCATGTGTCCAAGAAGATTTTTTTCCAACAGCGCATAGTCTTTATGTTCGGGCCAAGAAGATTGCGAGAGATCCTGGAATGTCCTTTGCCTGCTGTAATTCCGATGATCAACTATGAAAACTCATTTGATGTGCATGTGTTTGTCCTTATATAAAGTTGAGCTCCATTGAAGTTTCTTGGAATTGAGTCAGTCAAAAGTTTTGGGTTCTTGCACGTGTGCTCAAAGGGGTTCTCAAAGCATTGTAGCTTGGGTAGCCATGGCTTTCTCTTATCCGGAGTTTCATGGAAGAAGTGATGAAGATGTGGAAGACTTTTTGGAAAAGATGGAGGTTGCTTGCATTAGCAACCAGATTCATGACCCAGCGCAGATGCTACGTCTTCTCCAAATTTGTTTAAAGAGTGATGCACGAGCTTGGTTCAAAGCATTTGAAGAGGAGTTGCGTGTGGCTGATCCACCTGTAAGATTGAGTTGGGACAATCTACGACATGGATTGGAAGTGGAGTTTGTGAAGATAGAAGATCCTGAAAAAGTGTGGCAAGAAGTACAGGCTTTAGTGCAAAAGGAAGGTGAGCCAGTAGATACATACATACGTAAGTTCTCATTGGCATGGGAGAGGATGTGCAAGGCCTTAGCACCACAAGTGCCCCCGCCTGACATGATGAAGAAGGATAGGTTCTTGGCTGGTCTTTGGGAGAATATATGTTGGAGAGTGGAGCTAAAGAAGCCTAGGACATATGAAGATGCACTAGAGGTAGCAAGGAACAAAGAGTGGAAGCTGAGGAAAATGAGTCAGCTAGGATTAGAGTCTTTGCCCATGAGGTATGAATTTCAGCCTATGGATTCTTTGCAAGGTCGCATGTCAGGGGTTCATCATGAACCAGTGGCTCCTGTTACTACTCAGGTTATGCCAGCAGTGGTCACTACATCTGTGCAAGATGATGGGCTAAGGCAGGACATGAGGCAAGTAGTAGATTTGATGAAGAACTTCAGCCTAAACATGCTAGGTCAAGTGGGAAATAATCGAGGTCGGGGGAGGTTTTCAAACCAGCCAGGAGGTGAAGAAAGACCTAGGAATGGTGCTAGACAAAGTAATGGTAGGTTCTGGAGGCTGACGCCACATGTTATAATTGTGGAGAGTTGTGTCACATCAGCCCGCAATGTGATAAGACACCAAGGATGGGGGGAGACATGTATCCATTTCCAAGACAGGTGCTAACTAGGTCCAATGATTATGGCATCGAAATTAAGGGAGATGAAGGAACCAATGGAGCCCTAATATGCGTCATAACACACTCATGCGTTGACAAGATGGGTCTCACAGTGAGTGGGGTGTCAGGATTTCGGATTAGATTGGCCAACCATGGAAAACTAAAATGTTTGGGTGTTGTAAAGAATTTAGAAGTGGAAGCATATGATGCAAAGGCGGTGGTTGATTTTCATGTGATTCCAGCAGGGTTGGGAGCATATCCTATTATATTGGGCAGACCATGGTTACGTGCAGTGGGAGGTGTTCAAGATTGGCGACATGGTACGATTAGCCTCTATGGAAAGACAGGTGCCAAGAAGCTATATAATATGGATACAAGGAAACGATTAGAAGAGCTTTATGAAGATGAGGATGAGTCTAATGATGAAGACTATTCCACAGTGTCTGATGAGGACAATGATAGTACTACTAGCAGTGATGAGGATGTTGATGTTGCATTTCTTTTGATGGACAAAGAAATCCAGGAGTCTGGTTTAGTTGCATTTGCAAATGAGGTTGAAGATGAAAGCGAAGGGCCTTATGAAGTGATTGAAGGGCTGATGCAAACCAAGGTTGAATGGTCAAAAAAGCAGGAATTGATGACACAAATGATCAGTGGAGACCTCTCAGCTATGGAGAAGGAGATATATTTGCAAATGCTGGCTAGTTTTCCTGATTTGTTCATTACTTCATATGAAGAGATCAGAGGGTTCAAGGGTGAAGAGATGCATATAGAGCTGAAAGAAGGTGCTAAGCCAGTACGGCAAAGACTAAGAAGGATGGATCAAGAGCAGATGGAAGCCTTGCGGGAAGAGGTTGACAAGTTATTGAAGGCAGGATTCATAGTCCCTGTGGAGACCACAAAATGGGTGAGTCCAGTAGTTGTCAATCCAAAGAAGGATGGAAAGTGGAGGATTTGTGTAGATTTTAAGCCCTTAAACGCAGCCACTAAGAAGAACCCATATCCTCTTCCATTCATCGATCAGATCTTGGATTCAATGGCAGGTTATGAAAGGTACATTGTGTGTGTGATGGTTTTTCAGGATATTTTCAATTGAAGATTTCTCTTAAAGACCGCACAAAGACAACTTTTATTACGCCATGGGGCTGCTATTGCTACACAGTATTGTCGTTTGGGTTGTCAAATGGACCTTCCTTCCATCAAGAGAGAGCAAATTGGGTGTTGGAACCATTCATTCGTAGTTGTGCTAAAGCTTTTATGGATGACTTCTGTGTTTATAGCAGTAGGGCTGAACACCATGAGAAGTTGCGGATGGTATTGGCTCGATATGATGAATGTGGAGGACAACTAAATCCAAAGAAATGTCATCTAGCATAGCTAAGGGTGAAGTTATTGGGTCACATGGTGTCAAAAATTGGCATTGAGGCTGATCCAGACAAGGTTAAGTCTATTATTCTTCTTCCATCACCTACGAGTACAAAGCAATTGGCAACCTTTATACAAAAAGTGAAGTACATGGCGCGGTTTATTCCATTGTCTTCACAGCTCCTTTATCCATTGCAACAAGTGTCAAAGCATGATTCACTGCAATGGGATGACAAGTGTGAAGAGGTGTTTCAAGAGGTCAAAGAGGTGTTGGGGGGTCTGTCAGCCATGCAGGCTCCTGATTGGGAGCAAGTGTTTGATGTAAATCCATCAGTAGGGGATGATGCCATTGGAGCCATGGTATTGCAAAAGGGGAAGGGCAGCCTAATATATGAGGCCAGTGTATTGTGCAAGCCGAGTGAAGCTGGTAGCAGAGAGAAAGTTCTCGGAAGTAGAGCTAGTGATGGCCAGTGTAATATTTTCTTGTCGACGATTTCGTCATTACTTGCTACCACGACCTTTTGTTTTCTTGACGAGTTACGCTTTTTTGCCACAGTTAATTAATGGCACTAACATGTCAAATGTGGTCAAGAAATGGGTAATAGAGCTGCAAGAGTGTGAGTTCTCTTTTCTAGTGGAAGACAGTACAAGGGCTACCCTAGCTGATTTGTTGACTTACAAGGAGAATCCCCTTCTTGTTAAGGAAGAGATGGTGAGAAAGGTAGTTGAAGAAGTGCCACAGATCAACAATGCACATGTTTTGTTCTTTGATGGCTCATACAGAAAGAGCCATGATGCGGCTTCAGGGAATATAGCACTTTATGATCCAGAGGGGAAGCTAGTATGCAAGAGAGGGTTCAAGTTGGATGTGCATAGTAACAATGATGCTGAATATGCTACATTGGAAGTCAGATTACACATTTGTTTGAAGCATGGGGTTAGAAGGTTGAGCATAAAAGGTGATGCCTTGCTAGTTGTGAAGCAAGTGCTGGGTGTGTGGAAGAGAAAGAACACCTCATTGAAGGAAATGTGCTTCAGAATTACAGGCCTGTTAAAAAAGTTTGAGGCATGGAGCATCAGACACATTGAACGTGCTCTAAATGGAAAGGCACATGAAGCAGCTCAAAGCATGATTGGGGAGCTATTTGTGTTGAGGACCACTTTACCTCTTTATCATGGCCGGGAAAGTTTGGCTCAAGAAGAGGAGTTTTTGTTAACAGGAATCATTCCAAAGGAGATTCAGAAGTCTAAGAAGTATGGTTTTGTGCGTAGAGAATACAGGTACAAATGGATCGGTGATGTCTTATACATGAAAGGGGCTGATCTCGTGTTGAGACGTGTATCTTGGCGGGAGGAGCTTTATAGAGTGCTGGAAGAGAATCATGAAGGCACATGTGGCGGCCATTTTGCTCTAAAGATGACCTTGCATAAGATCTTGCAAGAGGGGTATGTCTGGCCTAGTTTACACAAGGATGTTCACCATTGGTGTAGGTCTTGCAATAGGTTTCAAGCATTTGGGAAGAGAGTGTTGAAGCCAGAGCTACGAAAGACCATTATGGCATTTGATGTGTTTGAAAAGTGGGGAATTGATGCAATAGGCCAGTTACCTATCACAAGCAGGGGCAAAAGCTATATTTTGACTACAGTGGACTATCTCTCTAGATGGGCAGAGGCTATAGCAGTAAAACAAATCACTGCAAAGGATGTGGAAAAGTTTGTGTATGATGAAATATGTTGCAAGTTTGGGGTGCCATTGGAGCTACTTTCAGAGAAGGGGCCAGGATTTAGAGCTAAACTGCTAGATTTTTTATGCGCGAAGATGAAGATTAGGCACCAGCATACCACTCCTTATTACCCGCAGTGTAATGGCTTAAATGAAAGATTCAATGGTGAGTTGGTACAAATTCTTTCGAAAGTGACAGAGCACCAAGGAAAGAATTGGGATTTGGAATTGCCTAGTACATTATGGGCTTACTGTACTTCGGTGAAGACAGGTACAGGGTTCACTCCATTTCATTTGGTGTATGGAAAGGAAGCACTATTTCCTATGGAGGTAGAGTTGCCTGCAGTAAAGATGTTAGAGAAATTTCTTGGGCCGCCTAGTGATGCATTCAAAGAGAGGCTCTTACAGTTACAAGAGGTTCAGCTAGATAGGATGAGTGCATTGGAGGTAGATGCAAGATAAGGCTTTGACAAGGATAAATGAAAAGGTCAAAATTAAGGGTATCAAGAAGCACGACTTGGTTTTGTGCTTCAATAGTAAGCTGGACAACACCTTCCAAAAGAAGTTTCAAATTAAGTGGGAAGGCCCTTTCAAGGTAGTGGAGTGTTTTCCGAATGGTACATATCAGCTGGCTAACTTGGATGAGATTCTATATAAATCAAGGGTAAATGGTTTGCGTCTTAAATTGTATCATGCCAGGTTAATGATGGTGGAGCAAGATGAGTTGTTTGAAGAGCAAGTAATGTTGGTGAGGGATGAGGAGGCCTGTGATGAGGCAAGTCTCATATCGCTTTTTGCTGCTGCTGATCATGAATGATCTAGCAGGCTAGGGGATGGGCAAATTATGTCAGGAGTTTTTTGGAGCAATAGATTGTGCATATGTACATATCTATGCATGGTGCATCGAATAAAGGATTGCTCATTTTCCAGAGCTAGGTGGTTACGTGGGGCCCACCTGTGTACAGGTAGGACAACATGTACATAGTGCATCGATTTTCATCGTTACCAGTACCAGTGTGTTTTTTCTACAATAATGAGGAGTTTCTAGCGCATAGAACTTCTCGAGGAAGTTATCGGCGGGCCGACGACATGAGGTAAGCAAGTGCGTCAGATGGCATCGAGTGGCGTAAGGAGGCCGAATGGGGTCACTACTTGCACGTGGATGAGTACGGACACAACATGGGTGTTTTCTTGTGAGAATTATGCAGAAAGGCCATCACGAGGACCAGTTTTTGGGGCCACTTCACGTGGTGGCGAGACGCATTATTGGAAAAAGCTGAGTGACAGGTGTGCGCATGGATGCAAAAAGGTGAGAACTATGCACTGCGAGGTCAGTTTTTGGCCTGTTTGGGGTCCGTTTGAAGTCATCTAAAAGGACAAGGGTGCCCAACTAATAAAGCTAAGTGTGGGAACTGAAAAAACAAAGATAAGACCAGAAAAAACGTGGAGAAGAGAGGAGGAACAGTCGCAGGTGTGTTTTTGCTCTTTTTGGAGTCTGTTTTGGCCGTAAACTGCTCATCCAAGGTCGGATTTGAGCACTTTGACATTGTAGAGTGGGGTTTTGGGCCGTTCCAGACGCGATGGAGCTGTCCATTTTTCCAAATTCCTCACTCTTTTTCTGTTGTTTTTGCTGTGTAAGTTTCTCCTATGAGCGAAGCTTCTACTCCAGTTTGTGATTGTATCTGGCATATTTTACCCATATTGTGTGAGTTGTTTGCCCCATTGGTGTTGGCCAAGCTCTTTTTTATCTAAACATCATAAATTCTCCTCTTTTGAGCTGAGTTTTTTGGGTGTGTATGTGTGTGTGTGTATGTCTCTGTGTGGAGTGGGCAAACGGATAGTCTCTCTCGTCTCACTCCATAGAATGTGTTCCCTATCTCGGCCAGGTGGGTTGTGTAAGCCGAGTGGTGCCCCATAGTGTGTGTGTGTGTATCTTTCCAATAGTGTGTGTCGGGTTGTTATAGAGGCGTTCTTTGTGTTTCCATCCCATTCACAACGTTAAAGATTAGGTTAGATGTAGACTTACGTTAAATTAGATTTAGGTTTATTTAAGTTAAATTGGATTAAATTTAGGTTTATTTTTAGTTAGATTTATGTTTGATTAGATTTAGGTTTATTTATGTTATATTAGATTAGATTTAGGTTTATTAATTTAGGTTTATTTATGTTATATTAGATTAGATTTAGGTTATTTAAGGTTAGAAGAAATGGTGAGAAATGTTAAGTATGGAGCCTAATTTACCCTTGTAATTTTCTGTGGTAAAAGCGCACATTTGTAAGGCCCCCATTATGAGGAGAAGCCATCGTGCGTGAAGGAAAATCACTCACCGGAAACCAAAATTTTCACGGACAAGAATCAGGGGCAACTTTAAAGGTCGGAATATTCTTTTTCGCCGGAATATTATGGCCGGACGGCGGCCGGAAAGTGGTTGGAAAACAACCGGTCGATTGGCCGGTGGCCGATAGTCAATGGCCGATGGCCGGTGGCCGGTGGCCGAATTCAAAAGCGGACTTGTCTTCTCAAGGGCGGACACACATGGGCGGATTGGAGGGTCCGATTTGGACTTATTCGCACAAGGACGGCTACACATGGCTGTCTCTCATAAGAGAGGGCAGCCCTTTTGGCCTATAAAGGGAGGCCATTTCTACACACATTTCATAGTGTGAAGTTGATGCAACAAGGTGAGTGTGAGGTGGTGAGAGTGAAGCAAGGCAGAAGCTCCATTAAGGGTATAATCCCTTTGTAAACTACTTCTTGTTTTGAAGTACTAAAGCCATTGAGTGGCTGCTTTCCCGTGGACGTAGCCCACATTGGGTGAACCACGTACATCGTGTGTACTCTCTCTCTCTCTCTCTCTCTCTCTCTCTACTCTATAATCTCGTGTATATAAATCTGTCTCTCTCCATTAAGTTATCTACTCAATTATCTATTTAGCTACGTCTTATTTCCTAACAAGAAAATCATTTAAGATAAGGTTATAACAAATGGCGAGAAAATGGCAAGAAAATTTCCTGCGCTCACAGCCTCGACAGTCCATGCGGACAAGCAATTCCACCTGCATGTTTGACTGCTGCTACCATACAATAAGCCTTCATGAGAGCAAATTGAGTCTACATAGAAATTAGTGATGCAAGATGACGATTCCAAGGGTCTCTCACACACACACACACACACACCACATCCCATCAAATCTTGATTAAGAATTAGCTACATCAACTACATTGCAATAATGGCGTACCTGCATGCTACAAACAAAGATCTACTATGAAAAGATGTTAAGATGCTGTGAAATGCTACATCTAGAGAAGAGGCAAAGGGGTTTTGTCCACTACATGCAGTATCATGTAGACGTGGGTGTGTAGATTTCTTGTACCCACAAATATAGGCATTGACCAATAAAGACAAGATTATAACCCGGTGGTTCTGATCTCCGTGCACCTCTAGACCGAGGTGTGTAGGGATTGGACATGACTAGAGAATGTGAGGTAGTTTGCAGTGTGAACAAAGAGAGAGAGAGAGAGAGAGAGAGAGAGAGAGAGAGAGAGAGAGAGAGAGAGAGATAAAAGACAAAGAATGCAAATAGAAGATTAAGTTTGTTGTCCAGGTTATAAGATTTTTTGGCCTCATTATGAGTAGTGACGAGGATGTGGGGCCGTCCAACCGATCAACGTAGACTCCATACGATTCACCAAACTAAACGTTGCGAAGGTTGTGTGCATGTTTGAGAAACATTTTCCTACTACCATGCTAACCATTCATGTGCATCTTCTTGTTCACATATTTGATGAGGTGGAAATAGCCGTCACATTACATTCTAGATGGATGTTCTTTTCAGAAAATTTCATGAAAACGCTTAAGGGATATGTGCGTGTAAACACACGTCCGGAGGGTAGCATGGCAGAAGGTCGGATGGTATCAGAGTCCCTAGTGTACATTGGAGAGTGGCTAGACCGATTTGATAAAGCCCGGGATACGCTATGAAGAACCATAGATGATGAGCGCATATCTGGAATTGTCATGTGCAATCTGGGTGTTGAGTAGAAGATGACGGAAGATCTAGAGGCTAAAATCAACCTATTTTGCATGACTCACAATCCACTCATGCAGAAGTGGATTTCACAATATGAGGATGCAAAGCAAGAGCGACAAAGGGCAAGAATCGACTGGAGACGGGGAAGACGACCACCGATGCACTACCGGACGGGTCTGGAGAGCCTACCAATATTCATGAGCTTAAGATGGTTGCACAACCAATTGAAAAGCGCACAACAGTGCGGTGAAGAAGTGACTGAGGAAGAGTGGGAGTACTCCAGGGGTTGCGCAACCAAGGTAAGTTTGCAATGTACGACTAGTTACTTTCTAGATGTTTGAACGGCCACTCATAATCTTTGTTGGTTGTAGTATAAGTCATACACAACAGCATGGTGTAAAGGTGGAAATTTTAGGGTGGAACGGATCGAAAAAAAACGTTTTGCTCAAGATTGTGGAATCATGGCAAAATTTGAACAGTCTAGTCGACGACGGTCCTCTGATGTAGATCCTGTGGTGGTGGAACTCACTTACTTCGGCACCCTACAAGAGATTTTGAGGATCGATTATAGAGGATTTTTTGTCAACTTGTTCAATGTGAAATGGTTCAAGATAATCATGGAGGGTCGCAACGCTACTGTGCGTAGAGGAGAGTCTGGTTTTCTTGACGTGGATTCAACTAAGAAATGGACTGACCTAAGAGACACTTTCTTACTACCCGAGCATTGTGAACAAGTAAGTATGTGAATAGTTAACGTGTGTTTTAGAATTTATGTGCTTGGAAGCTCTCATGTAAGTTATGTGGCAGTGGCAGGTGATATTTCATCCCACAAAGTCTGCATCAAACTGGTGGTATGTCATAGAGGTAGCGCCTCGTAGTGCACGGACGTATGAAGGCTACCATGTGCCAATCACAGCGGCATCAAAGGAGGAGATCGAAGAAGATGCTCTGTCAGAGGCCGTGGAGGTGGTGCCAGACAAACATCAAGCTGCTACTCTCTATGGGTTGCATGCAGAGGATCTACAAAAGGAAAGAGAGGACAATTGTTTAAATGGAGAGCTCTATATACATATAGGAAGTTATGCTGAGCTATGAAGGGATAAGAGAGATCTCTTAAAGCCATAAATATTGTATTTGAACAATTTTGCCCCGTTTTGTAAATTCAGAGTTATGGACTTGCGTCTTCCATCACTCAAGTTGAATAGAAGAAGAACGCTTTCTGTTGCTGCTAGCTTTTGAACATTCCAAAGCTACAAGCTCATTCAAGTTCTTGTACGATTCTCCGGATCTTTAAGTATTTGCGTCATTGCATCATTGCGTCATTGTATTTCATGGTCTTTGCGTCCACTCCAGGTACGTATGCTCTAGGTATGTTCTCATAAGCAGAAATGACGAGCACCTCCTCTCTCTCTCTCTTATCTCTCTCTCTCTCAACTATATATCTACTTGTCCATGTTTTCTACACCATTTATTCAATATTATGTTTAAATGTTCGTGTGTTTAATGCAGATATGGATGATGAGGAGTTTTCTTCTTCTTTGTTACCCCAGCAGAGACAGTGGTACGTGGAGCGTCATCGCTCTGGCGCACCATTGCGCGTTCCTAGTCCATCCGCATCTCCCTCTGTTTTGGAGTCCTGAACATGCTCCGAAGCTTCGGTGTCGATGAGACGATCTTCACACTCGCCTAGGCATCGGCGCTCTAGTGGTGGCGGTGGCGGTGGCAGTGGCGGTTGTTGTGGGGGTGGCGCCACCGATGCTTCGACACCGCCTTGTGTTCGACGAGGCTCTTTACCCTCCCCTTCTTTGCCCGTCCTGACACCAGCCACAACATCGCCATCGACACCAGGTTTTGCGTGGTTGGCTGTTGTTCCCCACAACTAGACACCACTAGCTACTCCTCCAGGAGTCACTCCAGTGGACACTCCTCACTTCGGGGCTCAGACTCCAATGGAGACACCTGGCGTCCGTACCCCCGTTGACATGCCGCTAGAGACCCTTGTCGAGACACCCACGTTCACGCATCAGCGGCGAGAGGGCTTGCCTTACTCTGTCGACTTCAGCGGCGGCATCATCTATGATGATGAAGGCAAGAAGGTGATTTCACGCATGTGCGGTCTTTGCTCTCAGGTGTTTAGACACTACATACTAAACACCTGGAGTGTAGTACCGAATGAATTAAAAGACAGAGTCATTAGCATGCTTCATGACAAGTTTCCCGTTCCAACATGGGATGACCGCTTTAATGAAGATGTGATGAAGGTTCGAATGCGCGAGTACTGTAAGCATAGCGTTACGAAGTGCAAAAAGCAATCAAGCATGGGTGGAACAGACTAGATTGGTTGGCCAAAGAAGATTGGAAGCATGCAAAGAAAGAAGCGCGCGAGAATCTCAACAAGTGGAAGCAGCCAGAGCGCGAGATAGAGAAAGGGAGCTCGCACCACTTGGGGAGTGGTGAGTGGGCATCATTTGAGGCCAATTTTGTAAGTTTTTTCGCATCTATGTTCGATAGTTTAGGGTTTATGGGATTTGAAATTCTAACATAATGGATTCTTTGTATGTTTTGATAGTGGTCGTTTACAGGACTTGATCCCACACAGTACGAGCGTGAGTACGCAGGCAGGAAGGGCTTAAACGCTCTTATAGACATCTTGACTTCTCGCGGAAGCATGGTTAGTATTAGGTTTTATTATTTTCTATTTATTGTATTGTTTCATAAACGTCGCTATATGTTTATACTTACAAAAAGCTATCTTATTGTTTTTTTTTGCAGAATTCGACAGATACGCCGCTTGGACGCGATGAGACGTCTGATTAGATGACGTGAGTTTAGCCATAGCTAGATAGCATTAGTTTCTTTTTGTCATAGCTTATGTATCATGAGACCATGTAACTATGTATTTTTGAAAACCATGTATATTTTTAAAATAATGACAATGGTTTGTAACTATTACATTTGCAATGATTAACAATCAAGTGATTTTGCTGATGTGTACAATTGTCATTGATTTACTTTCATCAATTCACGCTTGTCATTTTTGTATCTTTATTTTGCAAACAATACGTACTATGGATGATGGAGTTAATGAATATACTGTCTTGTAGGTGACTATTTTGGGTCTTTGGCATGTAATCCTGGAATTGATCTAGGGTAATTAAGCCATGTTTGATGTTTCTTTAAGATAATCTGGTGGCTTCTCCAACTTTTGACTCTAGGGATAGGGCAAAGAATAGGATGTTTGAAATTTTTAGGGGGAGTTTGGGTGTACAGTATGAGATATTTTGGGTGTTTCTTTAGACATAAATGTCTCCAAGCTAGGTGTGAATCTACATTCTCTGTGGCTTGATCTTTTACTAATCTTCTTTGACTTTGAAAATCTCAAAATTGACTAGAGGATATGGAAGTGACTTTTGATGCCATGTGTCAATGAGTTGTTTGGAGGTTAGTTGGAAAACATTAGTGGATTAATGTATGCTATAGCCTCTTTCTATATATCCTTCGTCTCAAGATCTACGCTCATCTTTTGTGAAGCTATTTATTGGTCCTTGATCCACCTCAAGTTCAATTGTGGTTGACTATGGAAGAATGGTGGGGGTATCTGTTTTCTCTTCATATTGCAATAATTGTGGAGCTTATGTCTCTAGTGGTAGTGACTTGGGAAGATTTTTATCTTGTACCTTCTGCTTTTCCTTCAGTTGCTCTTGGGAACCTGCCAAGGCTACTTTCAAATTTGCAATCTATTTTTGATATGCATCTTCTTTTGTCGTGAATGAGAGTGATAACTCTTGTCTTTTCATTTGCTTTATCTCTGGATCAATCTCTTAGTCTTTGTTTTGATTTTTTATTTCTTGGTAGACATGATTAGATCTGTGCAGAGTGAGGACTACGGGGAAAATTCTCTAGTAGTTCATTGCAATCTTTGAGCCATGCCTCTGCTCGTGATGCTTGGAGGTTATCCACTTCTTTGTGGGTTTGTAGAGATTGAGCATGTGCATTTGCATCAAGCAGTGTGGAATTCCATTTTTGAAGCTTCTTTCCATGGCTCGAAGTCTTTGTGGTTAGTTGCTCCACCAATGTGGTCATCTTCTTGAGTTCAACCACTATCTAGTGAGACTAGCCTCTTGAAGGATAGAGATATTGGTTGTGAATGTTTATATAGTACCGTACATTGTTCCATAGAGTAATCAGCCACATCTATTTTGGCAGTGAGGTGTACGTTGGTTATCTTGACTCACTTCATTCTTTTACCTCTCGTATACACCACAATCTTCATTTTCTCTAATATGTGGTCCACAAATTGAGTGTATTGTTCAATATCTTATATATTGGTATTCTAAGAGGTGTTGGGTTCCTTCGTGTTGATTCTCTTGCTATTCTTTTTCCTGTTCCATTTCAGCTAGTGATATGCCTTTTGGTATAGAATCCCCTTGATCTTCTTGATACTCCTTTTGTTGGGCATCATCTCACTACTCCTTTGTTTGTACATCATCTTTCTCCATGCCTTCATTTTCTTGTTCTTGCAAGAATTAACAATGCCTAGCTCTACTAGCACTTGATCTCCTTTTTTGTATGTTGAGTTTCTTCCAACTTAGTGACTTCTGTTTGTGGTGGTGATCCGTCTTCTTCTGTCATCGCTTGTGTTTCTTCATGGATAGGAGATAGTGGGGGACATGTGGTTTGTAGAGTTTTTGGTAACTCAGATGGTCGTATTGCTTCAATTTTTAGTGGTACCTTTTGTAGTCTCCTCTTTCTCCCTCATTTGTTGTTCTTTCTCATAGATCTTCTCTGGTTGTGCTTATGTATTTGTTCTCTCTATGTATAATGGGTTCTTTGTGTGTCCTTTTGGAGGTTCGATTGCCAAAATGGTGCATGACGGGTCTAAAAACAACATCTACCTATAGTTTGACAACTCTTTCATTCAAGTTGATCTCTTGATAGATCGAGCGCATCCTCGAAAGAATAGATATATAGTTTACCATTGATTTGAAACCACAATCTACTGAGTTCCACTGCAGTATTGTTACACATATAGAAAGAATACTGATATGAAATGGGGAAAATTCCCCTATATGGATGTTCTCTCTCGAATGGACGAGTTTGATGACATGGGCTCCTGGGTCCACCTAGTGGCAACCATAGACACTTGGGGAAATAGAGAGACAACCCCGATAACACCTGAGGGTAATAAAGTGCCACAACTTGTACCTTTAAATATGATAGGAGCAATCCTTATAGCTTATAATGACATACATTAAGATGGAGGCTTGACTGATAGTGAAGCTAGTAGCATCTCAAAAGATTATAGCCAATGATTTGAAATTTAGAGCATCAATTGATATTGACACCAAGATTGATGGAGAGTTTGAACTAAATATTGGCACAAATATGGAAACGAACCATTCAGAACCTAATAGTACCCTATACAACAATATATCTTGGAGAGAAGTATACACAAGTAGTGATTCATCCAATGATTCGGCAATAAAAAAAACTCATATTCAATATTTAGACTAGACGATTAAAAGATTTAAGAGGCAATGATATTGACAAAATGTGCGTGCATGGATGAATGAAAAGAAATCCACTCTGGATTGGCATAATTATGTGGGGGGCCATGTGATGCTCATTGAAAGTTGGTAGAAAATTGGGGTGAATGCCTTCAGAGTTTCATGTGGTGCACTTCACAAACCCTTGACGTTGCACAATTAGAGATTGCAGAGAAGACAAAATTGAGTTGTACAAGGAGACGCAAAAATCGAGAGTTTTCTTAGCAACAAAAGTAAGTGAAAGTAGAATCACAATCCATAACACAACAAGATCCCATAGACTTACACCTTGCATATGAGAATTTCAAATCTTACACAACATGGAGCATAATGTTGTGTACACAAAAGCCCAAAGGACACCTATCCATGGAGGAAATGGAGTCTATGATGGTCTGGCGATAGTTAAAGAAATAGAGTGAGCATACCAAGGTGATAATTCCAAACCTATTTTCATTTCCCAAGAACTTACAAAGATTAAAAAAAATGTACTTAAGAATCTCCTCAAGGAATTCAACAACATATTTTCTTGAACATATGACGATATAAAGGGTGTTAGTGCAATCTATATTTCCAATGATTAGCACTACTAAACCAATCTAACAATGAACCTACCCAATGAATCCTAAGTACGCAGAGATTGTCCAGGAAAAACTCAAAAAACTTATTAGTTGTGTGGATTAATATACCCTGTTCAACACTCTGAATGGGTGTCTCAAATAGTCATCATGGAAAATTGAGTGTATGTGAACCTCAAAAAGTTTAATGCAGCCATTAGGAGAGACCATTATCCATTACTCTATTTGGAACATCTTAAGAGAGTAGCAGGCAAGGAGGTTTATATATTTTTAGATGAGTACTCAAACTAGAATCAAATCATGATTGCACTAGAGGACCAAGATAAAACTACCTTCATGATAGAAATTGGGTTGTTTGCATTTTGCCGGATGGCTTTTGGCCTAACAAATGCCCATGCTACATTCCAAGAATTAATAAACACTACTTTCAAAGAATTTTTAAGAGTGTTTTGTGAAGATTTTCTAAATGACCTTTGTGTTCCTCTTCTTAGAAAGAACACATACGTCGTCGACAAAATGTGTTTTAAAAGTGTAGGTTATATAGCATCTCATTAAACTCTTTCAAATGTAAATTTTGCATCAAGAATAGAGTTATTTTAGCACATATAGTGTCCATGAATGATATCTTCAATGATGAAGGATAAATCAAAGTAATACTAGAATCACCACCACCCACTATCTATAAGGGAATTTAAAGATTCCTCGGTCATGTTGGTTATTATCGACGGTTTATTCTATTTTTTGAAAATATAGCTCGTCCCTTATACAAACTTCTCATTGAGTTTAAATGGACCAAAGAGTGTGACAAGGCCTATGAACTATTGAACAAATCCCTAGTGACTGCCACAATTTCAATGGCAACTATCTGAAATGTTATCTTCCATGTGCATATTCATGTATCAAATTTTTATATAGGGTGTGTTCTGACTCAACCAAGCGAACATAAATTGGACTATCTCATTATCTTTGACGGTCTCCAATTGAACGATGCTGAAAGGAACTACACCACTAAAAATCAAGAAGGTTTACCCATGAATTTTGTAGAAAAGAATTTTGCCTATTATCTTATTGCTAACAAATTTGTATTTTATGTGCATCACTCAGGGGGAATCACCATTCAGTACCCCTTATATAATGTGCGGTCACAGGATATTTAAAAACCCCTCTTTTGACATGTCTGAATGAATAAAATGACCCCTTATTTTAGAATTCTTTTCCAAAATTGAGTATAAAAATCCCTTATTTGAATGTATCTCTATTAAATTGCGTAAAATGTTTTCATTTAGAAACCCCTCCTATAGAACTCACGTTATACATTAACATGATTACATAGACTACCCCCCCGAGGTGGATCATCAAGCATTTTTGTATCTCATAAAAGAACCATGCTTCACAGAAAAAAAAACATGATGGTTATTAACTCTATTTAAGTTTGATTTCACCATTATGGAAAGACTCGACAAAAGACATTTCATGGCTAATCTTTTGTCTTGCATACCTGGTTTAGGGTCCCTACTAGAACTGTTGATAAATTTCTTGATAATTCCCTATTCCTAGTTGAGACCATGTTGCCCAAGTAGAGTGAGAAAATTATAAACTTTTTAGTTAATGGTTTTCCACCAGAGCAGCTTCCTAAGGATATAGATTAGAAGCTACTCATGGAATGTGAACCTTACTATCTAATTGCTAGAACTTCTACAAGTTGGGGAAGGATGATATTCTTAGACATTGTGCCCGTGGATGAGTATTTTTACATATTGCAAGAAGCACATATGAGCATAGCTAGAGGGAAATTTTTACGAGAGCTAACTGCTAGAAAGGTGTTACAATCGGTTTGTTGGTGGCCCACTTTATTTAAGGATGCACCACCTTTTTCAAAAGGGTGTGAAGAATGCCAATGATACAAAGCCACATAGCAGAAAGATAAGATTTCCTTACACCATATTAAAGTCACTCAACCATTTTAAAAATGGGGTTTATACTTTGTAGGTCTGACTCCAAGTATTATTGTTACCAGTGACTTTATTGTGACAAAGAAGATGGAAGCTAAGGGTGCATGGAAGGTTGATGCAAGGAAAATAGCTAAGGTCCTCTTTGAGAGCAATATTACATGATTTGGTTGTCCCTTTGAAATTGTGAGTGACAATGGTGCCCATTTTCTAAATGAAGTAATAAAATAACTTACGACAAGCTTCATGATATCCCACCATAATTCTACGCCTTATTATCCACAAGTGAATGGCCTACAAGACGTGCTTAATAGTAGCGACGCTTGTAGTGCAACGCTCAAAAATGAAAAAGCACCGCTTCGCTATATGTGTTGCTATAGGCGTCGCTATGAGCATTGCTATGTTACAAGACGCTCATAGCGACGCATATAGCGATGTCGACAGGGCTAAAAAAATAACCGAGAGCGTCCAAAAACTCACATCTCAGATCTGAGTTTTCGACGCGTGCTCAAGCAAGCAAGGTAACACTCTTCCTCTCTCTCTCTTTCTTCTCCACACACACACACACACACACACACACACACGAGGAGAGGAAGGAGAGCCAGGTATGCTCCTTCCCTCTCCTCACTCTCATGTTTCCTTCCCCTCTTTCTCTCTCCCTCTCTCTCTCTCTCTCACACACACACACACAAACACACGAGGAGAGGAAGGAGAGCTAGGTATGCTCCTTCCCTCTCCTCACTCTCATGGTCCCTTCCCCTCTTTCTCTCTCTCTCTCTCTCTCTCTCTCTCTCTCTCTCTCACACACACACACACACACACACACACACACACACACACATTGTGTTTTTGTGTGAGAGAGAGAGATAGAACGAGAGAGAGAGAGAGAGCACAAGCATAAACAAAAAATGCGCACACACATGCATAAACAAAGAAAGCACACACACATTGAGAGAGGAAAAGAGAGAGAGCATGCATAAACCAAAAACGCGCACACACACACATGCATAATCAAAGAAAGCACACACACATTGAAAGAGGAAAAGAGAGAGAGAGCATGCATAAACCAAAAACACGCACACACACATGCATAATCAAAGAATACACACACACATTGAGAGAGGAAAAAAAAGAGAGAGAGAGAGAGAGAGAGAGAGAGAGAGAGAGAGAGAGAGAGAGAGAGAGAGAGAGAGAGAGAAAGAGATAGAGAGAGAGAGAAAAAAAGAAGAAGAAGAGTCTTAACACTAGGTTGGTAACCTAACAGGACATAAAAGTGTCCTTTCAGGGTTTTGAAAAAAACCTCCAAAACCATAGTAGATCCACTCATTTTGTAAAATCCTTTCATGAGGTTATAGTTCAAGTCCTACTACACATGGAAAAAATAAGAAACTTGTAAAATTTCTCATCTTTTGGTCACACCAAGCCTCCAAAGTTGATGGACCAGTACATTTTCATCAAAACAGTCATTTCTTACGTTTTGTTGCATAAAAATAAGAGTAGGGATTTTTGTAGGACTTGAGATAAATTCCCTAGTTAACTTCAATGGGTTGGTGATCAGAACATATGATTGCTTCTCACTCACTATTTTTTGTTTTGCCAAAAGAAATAGTTACAAAAAAGTTGAATTTTTACCATTCTGCACACCTATCATCAAAGTTTCTATAGCCACGCTCAATACAAATAATATATGCATGTTTTCTTAGTTCCCTATTGTCCTTTAGGTTCATAAGGAGCCATGGAGCATGTCAAAAGAATAATACATCTCTTACCAAGGGGAATCTTGGGGACATGGATGAAGTCCTAAATATAGCAAACATGAAAAAGCTGGGTTCAACATTATGAGTTGTAGAATCCCATAGAAACTATTCAATATCTAGCCAAATTTGATCCATATGACTAGATATGGTTACTACCTACAAAATGCATGTAGTTGTCACAAGAAACTAACAATATTGAAAAAGCTATACTTGATATACTTGAATGTTTCGTTTTCTTCTATAATTGAAAAAATCAACCATCGTTGTCTACTATGAAAAATAGGGTATTAGGTGCCTCAAAACTCAAGGAATATTAGCATAACCAATCTACCACACTTGGGTGATAGAAAGGTTATACCATTTTTCTCTTTTTATTGGCACACACACACACACACACACACAAGAAGAAGAGAGTTTTATCCTAAAAGACGTTAAAGATTAGGTTAGATGTAGACTTACGTTAGATTAGATTTAGGTTTATTTAAGTTAAATTAGATTAGATTTAGGTTTATTTTTAGTTAGATTTATGTTTGATTAGATTTAGGTTTATTTACGTTAGATTTAAATTTACGTTATATTAGATTAGATTTAGGTTATTTAAGGTTAGAAGAAATTGTGAGAAAATCGTTTAAGATAAGGTTATAAGAAATGGCAAGAAAATTTCTTGCGCTCACAGACTCGACAGTCCATGCGGACCAGCAATTCCACCTGCATGTTCGACTGCTGCTACCATACAATAAGCAATCATGCTCAACTAATGGAAGAGCAAATTGAGCCTACACAGAAATTAGTGATGCAAGATGACAATTCCAAGGGTCTCACACACACACACATACACACACCACATCCCATCAAATCTAGATTAAGGATTAAGTGCCTTGAGTAGACATCAGCTACATTGCAAGAATGGCGTACCTGCATGCTACAAACAAAGATGTACTATAAAAAGATGTTAAGATGTTGTGAAATGCTACAGCTAGAGAAGAGGCAGAGGGGTTTTGTCTACTACATGTAGTATCATGTAGACGTGGGTGTGTAGATTTCTTTGTGCCAACAAATATACACATTGAACAACAAAGGCGAGATTATAACTCGGTGGTTCTGATATCCGTGCACCTCTGGACCAGGGTGTGCAGGGATTGGACATGACTAGAGAATGTGAGGTAGTTTACAGTGTGAACAAAGAGAGAGAGAGAGAGAGAGAGAGAGAGAGAGAGAGAGAGAGAGAGAGAGAGAGAGAGAGAGAGAGAGAGAGAGAGAGAGATAAAAGACAAAGAATTCCAATAGAAGATTAAATTTGTTGTCCAAGTTATAAGATTATTTCCCTCATTATGGGTAGTGATGAGGATGTGGGGCCGTCCAACCAATCAACGTAGACTCCATACCATTCGCGAAACTAAACGTTGCGAAGGTTGTGTGCATGTTTGAGAAACATTTTCCTACTACCATCCTAGCCATTCAGGTGCATCTTCTTGTTTACATAGTTGATGAGGTGGAAATAGCCGGCACAGTACATTCCAGATGGATGTTCTTTTAAGAACGTTTCATGAAAACGCTCAAGGGATATGTGCGTCAGAAGGCACGCCCGGAGGGTAGCATGGCAGAAGGTTGGCTGGTATCAGAGTCCCTAGTGTACATTGGAGAGTGGCTAGACGGATTTGATGAAGCCCGGGACACGCTATGGCGAACCATAGATGATGAGCGCATATCTAGAATTTTCATGTGCAATCTTGGTGCTGAGAAGAAGATGACGGAAGATCTAGAGGCTAAAATCAACCGATTTGGCATGCTCCACAATCCACTCATGCAGAAGTGGATTTAGGTTATTTAAGGTTAGAACAAATGGCGAGAAAATCGTTTAAGATAAGGTTATAAGAAATGGCAAGAAAATTTCTTGCGCTCACAGACTTGACAGTCCATGCGGACCAGCAATTCCACCTGCATGTTCGACTGCTGCTACCAAACAATAAGCCATCATGTTCAACTAATGGAAGAGCAAATTGAGCCTACACAGAAATTGGTGATGTAAGATGACAATTCCAAGGGTCTCACACGCACACACATCCCATCAAATCTAGATCAAGGATTAAGTGCCTTGAGTAGAGATCAGCTACATTGCAAGAATGGACCTGCATGCTACAAACAAAGATCTACTATGAAAAGATGTTAAGATGTTGTGAAATGCTACAGCTAGAGAAGAGGCAAAGGGGTTTTGTCTACTACATGTAGTATCATGTAGACGTGGGTGTGTAGATTTCTTTGTACCCACAAATATACGCATTGACCAACAAAGACGAGATTATAACCCGATGGTTCTAATCTCCGTGCACCTCTAGACCAAGGTGTGCAGGGATTGGACATGAGTAGAGAATGTGAGGTAGTTTACAGTGTGAACAAAGAGAGAGAGAGAGAGAGAGAGAGAGAGAGAGAGAGAGAGAGAGAGAGAGAGAGATAAAAGAAAAAGAATGCCAATAGAAGATTAAATTTGTTGTCCAGGTTATAAGATTTTTTTCCTCATTATGGGTAGTGATGAGGATGTGGGGCCGTCCAACCAATCAACGTAGACTCCATACCATTCGCCAAACTAAACGTTGCAAAGGTTGTGTGCATGTTTGAGAAACATTTTCCTACTACCATGCTAACATTCAGGTGCATCTTCTTGTTTACATAGTTGATGAGGTGGAAATAGCCGGCACAGTACATTCCAGATGGATGTTCTTTTAAGAACGTTTCATGAAAACGCTCAAGGGATATGTGCGTCAGAAGGCACGCCCGGAGGGTAGCATGGCAGAACGTTGGTTGGTATCAGAGTCCTAGTGTACATTGCAGAGTGGCTAGACGGATTTGATAAAGCCCGGGACACGCTATGGAGAACCATAGATGACGAGCGCATATCTGGAATTGTCATGTGCAATCTTGGTGTTGAGAAGAAGATGACGGAAGATCTAGAGGCTAAAATCAACCGATTTGGCATGCTTCACAATCCAGTCATGCAGAAGTGCATTTAGGTTATTTAAGGTTAGAAGAAATGGCGAGAAAATCGTTTAAGATAAGGTTATAAGAAATGGAAAGAAAATTTCTTGCGCTCACAGACTCGACAGTCCATGCGGACCAGCAATTCCACCTGCATGTTCGACTACTGCTACCATTCAATAAGCCATGATGTTCAACTAATGGAAGAGCAAATTGAGCCTACACAGAAATTAGTGATGTAAGATGACAATTCCAAGGGTCTCACACACACACACATACACACACCACGTCCCATCAAATCTAGATTAAGGATTAAGTGCCTTGAGTAGAAATCAGCTACATTGCAAGAATGGCGTACCTGCATGCTACAAACAAAGATCTACTATGAAAAGATGTTAAGATGTTGTGAAATGCTACAGCTAGAGAAGAGGCAAAGGGGTTTTGTCTACTACATGTAGTATCATGTAGAGGTGGATGTGTAGATTTATTTGTACCAACAAATATACGCATTGACCAACAAAGGCGATATTATAACCCAGTGGTTCTGATCTCCGTGCACCTCTAGACCAAGGTGTGCAGGGATTGGATATGACTAGAGAATGTGAGGTAGTTTACAGTGTGAACAAAGAGAGAGAGAGAGAGAGAGAGAGAGAGAGAGAGAGAGAGATAAAAGACAAAGAATGCCAATAGAAGATTAAATTTGTTGTCCACGTTATAAGATTTTTTCCCTCATTATGAGTAGTGATGAGGATGTGGGGCCGTCCAACCAATCAACGTAGACTCCATACCATTCGCCAAACTAAATGTTGCGAAGGTCGTGTGCATGTTTGAGAAAAATTTTCCTACTACCATGCTAACCATTCAGGTGCCTCTTCTTGTTTACATAGTTGATGAGGTGGAAATAGCTGGCACAGTACATTCCAGATGGATGTTCTTTTAAGAACGTTTCATGAAAACGCTCAAGGGATATCTGCGTCAGAAGGCACATCCGGAGGGTAGCATGGCAGAAGGTTGGCTGGTATCAGAGTCCCTAGTGTACATTGGAGAGTGGCTAGAAGGATTTGATCAAGCCCGGGACACGCTATGGCGAACCATAGATGATGAGCGCATATCTGGAATTTTCATGTGCAATCTTGGTGTTGAGAAGAAGATGACGGAAGATCTAGAGGATAAAATTAAAAGATTTGGCATGATTCACATTCCAGTCATGCAGAAGTGGATTTCAAAATATGAGGATGCAAAGCAAGAGCGACAAAGGGCAAGAATCGAGTGGAGACGGGGAAGATGACCACCGATGCACTACCGGACGGGTCTGGAGAGCCTACCAATATTCATGAGCTTAAGATGGTTGCACAACCAATTGAAAAGCGCACAACAGTGCGGTGAAGAAGTGACTGAGGAAGAGTGGGAGTACTCCAGGGGTTGCGCAACCAAGGTAAGTTTGCAATGTACGACTAGTAACTTTCTAGATGTTTGAACAACCACTCATAATCTTTGTTGGTTGTAGTATAAGTCATACACAACAGCTTGGTGTAAAGGTTGAAATTTTAGGGTGGAACGGATCGAAAAAAAACGTTTTGCTCAAGATTGTGGAATCATGGCAAAATTTGAACAGTCTAGTCGACGACGGTCCTCTGATGCAGATCCTGTGGTGGTGGAACTCACTTACTTCGGCACGTTACAAGAGATTTTGAGGATCGATTATAGAGGATTTTTTGTCAACTTGTTCAATGTGCAATGGTTCAAGATAATCATGGAGAGTCTGGTTTTCTTGACGTGGATTCAACTAAGAAATGGACTGACCTAAGAGACACTTTCTTACTACCCGAGAATTGTGAACAAGTAAGTATGTGAATAGTTAACGTGTGTTTTAGAATTTATGTGCTTGCTCTCATGTAAGTTATGTGGCAGTGGCAGGTGATATTTCATCCCACAAAGTCTGCATCAAACTGGTGGTACGTCATAGAGGTAGCGCCTCGTAGTGCACGGACGTATGAAGGCTACCATGTGCCAATCATAGCGGCATCAAAGGAGGAGATCGGAGAAGATGCTATGTGAGAAGCCGTGGAGGTGGTGCCAGCCAAACATCAAGCTGCTACTCTCTATGGGTTGCATGCAGAGGATCTACAAAAGGAAAGAGAGGACAATTGTTTAAATGGAGAGCTCTATATACATATAGGAAGTTATGCTGAGCTATGAAAGGATAAGAGAGATCTCTTAAAGCCATAAATATTGTATTTGAACAATTTTGCTCCGTTTTGTAAATTCAGAGTTATGGACTTGCGTCTTCCATCAATCAAGTTGAATAAAAGAAGAACGCTTTTTGTTGCTGCTAGCTTTCTGTCCATGTTTTCTACTCCATTTATTCAATATTAAGTTTAAATGTTCGTGTGTTTAATGCAGATATGGATGATGAGGAGTTTCCTTCTTCTTTGTCACCCCAGCAGAGACAGTGGTACATGGAGCGTCATCGCTCTCGCGCACCATCGCGCGTTCCTACTCCATCTTCATCTCCCTCTATTTTGGAGTCCTGAACATGCTCCCAAGCTTCGGTGTCGACGAGACAATCTTCACACTCGTCTAGGCATCGGCGCTTTAGTGGTGGCGGTGGCGGTGGCGGTTGTTGTGGGGGTGGCACCATCGATGCTTTGACACCGCCTTGTGTTCGACGAGGCTCTTTACCCTCCCCTTCTTTGCTCGTCCCGACACCAGCCACAGCATCGCCATCGACACCAGGTTTTGCGTGGTTGACTGCTGTTCCCCACAGCTAGACACCACTAGCTACTCCTCCAAGAGTCACTCCAGTGGACACTCCTCGCTTCGGGGCTCAGACTCCAGTGGAGACAACTGGCGTCTGTACCCCCGTTGACACGCCTCTAGAGACCTGTGCCGAGACACCCAGGTTCACGTGTTAGCGGCGAGAGGGCTTGCCTTACTCTGTCGACTTCAGCGGCGGCATCATCTTGGATGATGAGGGCAAGAAGGTGATTTTGCGCATGCGCGGTCTTTGCTCTCAGCTGTTTAGACACTACATACTAAACACCTGCAGTGAAGTACCGAATGAATTAAAAGACAGAGTCATCAGCATGCTTCATGATAAGTTTCCCATTCCAACACGGGATGACCGTTTCAATGAAGATGTGATGAAGGTTCGAATGTGCGAGTACTGTAAGCATAAGCTGTAAGACCGTAGGGGACTAGACCATGCAACTCTCCTCCCAACCGTGCCATATATAGAGTCCTAGCCCCTAAATATAGCGCCCCTTGACGGTATGTCCGTCCTGGCCCTTGGCCCTGCGCTTGGCCTGACATTACTCCCCCCTTGGGAAGCGTTTTCGTCCTCGAAAACACAAGTGGTAGTATCTTCGTAAGAGCACTGATGTTTTCCTTATTGGCATCCTGTACACGGGCCAATTGTCCATATGACCGATACCTGGTGCAGTGAGGAGGTTCAATGAAACCAAGAGCAACATCTTGATTTTCAACATTGTTGTCCTTTTGCAACCAGCCGTATCTAAATGGTAACTCATGATAACTCATGTGAGTATCTTGAAAAGCTCATAGCTACTGAAAGATAGAATAGGGAGTGTCCTCATGTCAGACTTCTGAACATTTTGGAACACACAGAACCACATGTTCACCCCTAACAAAGGTTACATGCCAACATACTCTGTCAGCACACCTACTAAGTCCTTGACTTATGAAACTATCAGTATCCAACCCCACCACAACAGGTGTTCAAAGTTGAAAACCTAACCTAAGCAAATTCTAGAATAAGGAGAGAATCACCTATTCAGAATGCATTGTGCTAACGTATGCTCTTAGCAGATCCTTTAGCACGGTTTACTAACTTATGCGCTTAGCATATCCTTTAGTACTAAATAGAATACTTCTAAGCTGCCCATCCAATGTGGGATGAATAACAAGAGTAAGAGTGAGGTACTTTTCCCAACCACTTACAGACAGTCTTCCACGACTGAAGACAAACTATGACTCAACCATTGAGTATCCAGCCATATACTCGATATGGAATGGAGACAACCAACTAGGTTGAAGGTAGATTGGAGGTTCCAGCAACCAATCACTAACATCCATACTCAGCCATCACCTTGTATGGCAGGGTGTAAACTCATACGAAATCTACAAGAGAGATTTCACTAGCAATGCAAAAGGGTGCAGAAAGAATAAAGTCCATGGATTTGCATGCCGCTCCAAATAAATTTGTGTTAAACACTAGGCCCAATAACACCTAGTGTGCATGCATTTAACACAAACATATCCAAACCGCCATTCCATGACGAGACTTTCCACGATACTTACGTGAAAATCTTGCAACAAAGTTGGACCATAATAGAAGGTGACAACCCGGTCACACCTAGGAACCAACCATGAGACCGTCTCATGAACGTAGCATACTTTGAAGCAAAAGTTGGACCATAATAGAATGTGACAACCCAGTCACACCTAGGAGCCAACCATGAAACATTCTCATGAATGTAGCATACTTGGCTATATGTAGAAACGACCCTTCGTAAAGGTGGTTTCACAGCACTTGGAATCACAACAAGTCTGTACTTAGTACCCGACAATTTTTGGCCACTGAAATTGTTCCTGATACTGTGTGCGTCAATTGGTCTAATGAACGGATACGACCTGCACCTAGGGACTGCGTCATGACACATCATTTTGAATTGGGCGCCAGTGTCAGTCCCAGAGACTCATATTCTCCACATGTGGAATATGTCTCAAGTAAGGATGCCAGGAAAAGTGACATCCATCAAGTACGAGTTGTACTTGTGTGTGGAGGTAACTACGAACACTCTGCGACGCGAGTGATAGGGACCCTCATTATCATGCTCCACACTGGCTAAACCAAACTCCTTGAGTTCCTAGACCATGTTGTATCCCATGTGACAACATGTGCCAAATCGAACCCTACAAGTAGGTTCGTAACAGCATAAGGTAAAAAGGTAGATTGGACACTTGGCCCAAAATACTTTGTGCCGACATGCCCTTGGCATGGCTCTGTAACATTCAAGCGTACTTATACGTCTTGAAAAAAAAACAAGCAAAGCATACAAAAAATGGAATAACACCAAATTAATAGATGCGTACCTAGAGGTTTGAACATAATGTTCACTTACCAGTATTCAAACGGAGAGGAGCACATCTCCTACCTGAAAAACAAACAGCATTTCACTGGGAGCCGTGGGTGTTGCCTTCGCAATCCAACCCCTTTGGTTAAAATCTACGTAGTCAAACCCCTTGGTAAGACACTTTGTAGAAACTGCTCAACTAGCAGGTAACGGCAACCAACATAGTTAACCGTGTACATAATGATTGGAATCAACTTGAAAAATTGAGTTTGTCCGCTACCGCATGGTAGATTGCGGAATTCTTTCCTTGAAAATCTAACTGAGAAAGATCAAATTGTGATCCTCAAAGCAGATCAACTGTGATCCTCAATGCACATCAACTGTGATCCTCAATGCAGATCAACTATGATCCTCAATGCCTATGGGGTGATGTAGCAGTGACCTGTCGGGTCGTACCCCAAAACAATATGTCCATAGACACTCCGTAGGGTTATAGAGAGAGAAGGAAATCCACACAAGTGAACTGCCTAGCTCGTGTGGACAGCCATGCTGTCACCACTGATTGTTGCATCTATACTTCCTTATAGAGATCAACTGCTGTGAGTTGAAGATTATCAAAAACTCAACTTGAGTGTTGCACTGAAAACATGTAGTGCAAAAATGACACCCTAAACATCCATAATGACAAGACTCTTGCTTGTGCATTAACGTCGTTGTATACTTCCTTGGGTAGATCTGTTCAATCTTGAAAACAATCACCCCAAAGAATGCCAATAGTTGGGTCTTACCCTTGGCTTGATAATGGCTCTTAGCCGGTGTGGCTCATAGCCCTTATGCAAATTAGTGTTCAATGGACGAACCGATGAAGACTAATTTGAGTAGCATCTTAGCCACGTGCTAGCTGAGAGTTAGAGCACCTTGGCTCAGGCTGACTCACGAGCAAAACACGTATCAAAAGCTTCTTAGAAGATTTTTCATTTTTCCCTTAAAGAGAGGGAGAGAGAGAAGAAGAACATGTTGGGCTGAGGATTTTTTCTTAAATTTCTAGAGTGTGTGCCCAATCTGTGTGATTTTACACATCTTATGCCTGACTTGTAGCTTATCCTATAAGCATTCCACAGTTTTTCAAGATTGACTCTCTCAATGAGAGAGGTAACAGAAAAACACAACCACATTTTGACCTACCTGCCTTGCAGGGTCGTGATTGTATGAAAATGACTTAGCATTGGCACTTTGCCTGTGAAATAAGTTCTAGATTTAGGTTCCTTTTAGTGTTGTTGGGTGTTGATAGCAACCAAAAAACACATTAAACAATCCATTACTTAGTCTGTCCTTGACACAGTTGTGAGTGTGATAGCGGAAGCGTAATCCATGAATCGGTGGAATTCATGCCACCCGGTTAGCATGCCGTTCATGCAGAATTGTAAGCCCTTCAGTTTCCTAAACCCTTGATGCCAAAGCAATGGGCAGTAGCATGGCACGCAGGAGAAGCCTTGCTTCATGTCGAATTATCAAAGCACTGTGTTTTACGCGACAAACAACATGTTCCAAAGTAAACATGAAAACATGCAAAATAAACAATTTTAAAATTTGGCTAACCTGGTTATCCTGGTGTAGCCGGTTTTCCTGGACGCGTGATGAAGAAACTCATTCCCATCAGGCTCGTAGCCTATGCTGCTGTGCGAGAGACAGTTGGCGTGTGTATCATATACACATTTTGTGCATGTAATAAAATAACAATGCAAGGAAATTGGTAAATCCTTCCCTAGTTTGTATGCTCTTAGCATATGACAAATGTGGGGAGTCTCAATGCAAGATGCATAAATAGAAGCCTTTCTTTACTTAAATTCATCAAATGGATGAGGCGAGAATGTAACATGAAAGCTCATAGCTAACAGATGCTCTTGGTGACACACATATATTCGAGCAGAAAAAGATTGACCTTGTCAAAATTGCATAGAGAATTGGCCTTGCCAAATTTTGCTACTGATTGAAAATCATAAGATTTCTCGACAGTGAGAGAGATATCAGCTACAGCGGAACTATCCAATGTCAGCTATTGTCCAATACTGCTTGATCAAAGCAACCTTTGCTTGACAAGTTGGCAGTGTGAAAATTTATATGGTGGTCAACGTTGCAGCTCGCTCCTAGCTGTGAATTCCAATGTTTTTTCCACGTTGCTTCATGCACCCATATTGCCTTCTCCTAGCAAGTTGCAATGGCTTGGAAATGAGTATGCATCCAATGGGGCCATGCTCCGAGAAATCTTGCATGATCGACCTTGTCGAATTGTAAATGTAATGCAAAAGTAGTAGAACATGTGCAAATTATGCATCGCATACCTGATTAGCGCTATGAATAATAACCGTGATCCTTCATTCCATTGCATGCGAGAATTATCAAGCACTTTGCTCAATAATTACCCCACTTCATGCTATCAAGAGCCTTCTCCGATTTGCAACCAATTTGGAACCTTGTGAGCAACTTCAATGCTCTAGTGGTGGGACACAAAGTGTGCACCGGCCATGCCGAGATCTGTGAGCGTTTTTTGCACTACATGTTTTCAGTGCAACACTCAAGCTGAGTTTTTGATAATCTTCAACTCACAACAGTTGATCTCTATAAGGAAGTATAGATGCAGCAATTAGTGGTGACAGCATGGCTGTCCACACGAGCTAGGCAGTTCACTTGTGTGGATTTCCTGCTCTCTCTATAACCCTACGGAGTGTCTATGGACATATTGTTTTGGGGTACGACCCGACGGGTGACTGCTACATCACCCCATAGGCATTGAGGATCATAGTTGATAGTGTAAGACCGCAGGGGACTAGACCATGCAACTCTCCACCCAAACGTGCCATATATAGACTCCTAGTCCCTAAATATAGCGCCCCTTGACCGCATGTGCGTCCTCGCCCTTGGCCCTGCCCTTGGCCTGACATAAAGCGTTCTGAAGTGCAAAAATCAATCAAGCATTGGTGGAACAGACCAGATTGGCTGGCCAAAGAAGATTGGAAGCATGCAAAGAAAGAAGCGTGCGAGAATCCTGACAAGTGGAAGCAACAAAAGGAGGCAGCCAGAGCACGAGTAGAGGAAGGGAGCTCGCACCACTTGGGGAGCGGCGGGTCAGCATCATTTGAGGCAAATTTTGTAAATGTTTTTGCATCTATGTTCGATAGTTTAGGGTTTATGGGATTTGAAATTCTAACATAATGGATTCTTTGTATGTTTTGACAGTGGTTGTTTACAGGACGTGATCCCACATCGTACGAGCGTGAGTACGCAGGCAGGAAGGGCTTAAACGCTCTTATAAACATCCTGAGTTCTCATGGCAGCATGGTTAGTATTAGTGTTGATTCTTTTCTATTTATTGTATTGTTTTATAAACGTCGCTATATGTTTATACTTACAAAAAGCTATCTTATTGTTTTTTTTTGCAGAATCCGACAGATACGCCGCTTGGATGCGGCGAGATGTCTAATTAGACGATGTCAGTTTATCCATAGCTAGATAGCATTAGTTTCTTTTTTCATAGCTTATGTATCATGAGACCATGTAACGATGTCTTTTTGAAAACCATGTCTATTTTTAAAATAATGACAATGGTTTGTAACTATTACATTTGCAATGATTAACAGTCAAGTGATTTTGCTGATGTGTACAATTGTCATTGATTTACTTTCATCAATTCACGCTTGTCATTTTTGTATCTTTATTTTGCAAACAATATGTACTATGGATGATGGAGTTAATGATTATATTGTCTTGTGGGTGACTATTTTGGGTCTATATTTACCTTTTCACTTTTTTTCAATGGTAAATACACAAATAAAACATTTAATATGGTTGATGGGTGGCAGGGCATTCAATGCCCTGTCACCAAAAAACTTTCATCTCGGGCATCGCTATATTAGGCTCTGCAACGTCGCTATAAGCGTAGCTATTGATGACCCTGCAGCATCGCTATAGCCGTCGCTATATAGCGACGCCTATAGCAACGCTTATAGCGACTGCCATAGGGAGGCGTATAGTGACGTCCCCGTATCAACGCTAATAGCGACGCCAGGGGTTATAAAAACCAGTGTATTTCCGTCGCTAAAAGCGTCACAAGAGTACACAACCTCTTGTAGTGCAAGCTGAGAGCTCCAACAAGTCTCTATTCTCTATTTTAGCCAAGACGATAGAGACTCATTGCACAAATTGGGATTTGAAGCTGATGACCGTTGCCAACTCTATGGGCTTATCATTTTGCTTAGTAAAATGGTTGTAAATTGTACACTCTTCAAGATGGTATATGGACAAGAAATATTTATGCCATGTGAGCTAATCATTCCTAGTATTTGAGTAACTTCACAAGAACGTTGGAATGGTAACCCCTTATTTTGGGCGTTTTTATGTCCTAGAGAGGTTAGATGAAGAGACGCAATGGGTTGTGCAAAACGCACAACTGAGGAAGGAGAGGAGAAAGAAGAGGTTTTCCCATCATTTAAAGAGTAAGGTTATCAAGATTAGGGCTTCGGAGCTTCAAAACAGTTAGCCTACACATCAAGTAATCGGCAAATGGATGATGCCATTGGATTCAAGTCTTGTGGAGTATGCACAGTCATTGTCAATTTGGTGATTTTGAGCTTTTGATTTGTGCATTTTCATGTTGTCATAATGCCAATTTTTTCCTAGAATCAAATGTGCATAAATTGTTTGTTTTAGGTGTGTGTGTGTGCACTAATTTGCCGTTGTGTGTGCTCCAAAATATTCAATTTGTGTTTAGTTATTTTGCAAATGTGATTATTGATTTGTGATATGGCCATTGCGAATTAGATATTTGTGTGTTTAATTTGCAATTTTGACAAGATCAAAGCTTGTTATGTGCGCACCTAGAAATTGGTCAAAATTACCAGTTATTAGTGTGTTTGAATGCCAATTTGACGTGTGTAGCTATTAACTATGCATTTTGTAGCTCAAAATAGGGATTTAAACATTCAAACTAGGCTAGTTTTTTTTACTTGATTTTTTTGGTTTAAATGCCTGGTTGTTATTCGTAAAATGATTGGCAATTGAATCAATGTGCTGAATAGGATTTAATTTGGCTGCACCATTTATCTATGTGTGGAGAATGTTCACAACAAAAATGGATATTGTAAGGATATGTTTTGCAAAAAAATTGACATTTTTTGCTGACTTTTGCATAGATTTCCAATTTATTTTGTAAAAATCTAATAACTTATGATATTGGAGAGTCATTTTGGATGCGTATTAATATCATAATTGAGAGTGCTTTTGTGCTCTAATTAGTTGAGTTTTGAGCGTTCGTTTGTCATGCCAAGGGTATGACCAAGCACGGTCAAGGGCCAGGACAGACATGCAGTCAAGGGAGTCCCTATATTTGGTAGGCCAAGGGCATGGCTGGGTGGTGATGAGCATGTTCCAGTTCCCATGTCCTTTCACTAGTATGAGAGCAAGGTGGGAGGAGGAAGACGAGAGCTATGGAGGAGGGTAAACCTGCTTTGCATGTACTCTCTCTCTCTCTCTCTCTCTCTCTCTCTCTCTCTCTCTCTCTCTCTCTCTCTCTCTCTCTGTGTGTGTGTGTGTCTCGTATGAAGAGGCATGGTTGCTCAAGTTTCTTCTCTCCCTCAAGCTTGTTGAGGTCTTCAAGGAAACATAGGCAGTAACCAAGGCTAGGACGGGCTGAGACTGCTCGTCGAGTAGCCGGCACCGTGGGAAACAACCCTTGTCAAAGGCGGAGGTCGAGATGCAACCTCAATGAAATCACATGCAAAGGAGATCTACTGGGTTGTACAGCCGGTGTGGGGGTGTTTTTCATCACTTGGCCGAAGCCTCGATTGCAAGGCAAGAAACATTGGGACTCAACCTCTGTTCGGCGCTGTAGAGAGATTTTGCCATCGCTCAACATGTCCACACCGTTTTTACTTTTTTTTCTTATTTGATTGTGGGCGCCCTAAGCGCCCTAATGTGTACAAAGGGATTTCTCGAGGGTTTCACCCCACCAAAGGCCGACTACCGGGAAACACTACAATGCATCCGAGGCTTGACAAGGCGAGAGGGCCACTCAAGGAAGCCCTGTCTGGTTTGTCGGGATGACTATGAGCCTCAAAGGAAGGCAAAAAGGAATTTTCCAAGGTATGCATGTTGTGCCATGCATACTCATGCACGAGCTTTGACAAAGGAGCCATGGCTACACGTTATGCCCAACACAATAGAGAGGAAGCAAAGAAAAGTGCTTCCGTCTTTGGAAAGAGATTTCCCAAGCTGTTTTTCTCCCAAAATCACCGAATATTTCACTTCAATCAAGGATTGTGCTCATGGCTAAAGGCTTTTGTGAGCAAAAGCAATGCCAGCTCGGATTGTTGAAGGCAGTCAAGATGTTTGTCGTGCTCGACTAAGAGCACGAACCTTCCAATACCATGCTGGCTTCACAGATTTTGGACATGATTACAGGTATTTCTGTATATGTTTCCGTATTACTTTTGAATTAGTTATGCAATCAATTTTTTTTTATTGTGGTTAGTTGACATGTAACAAGGATGACTTGATTGTCTTTTACAAGCACGGCTTGTATTGACTCTTCAAATGATAAGTGGTAGTTGAGGTATCTCAACACCTAGTAGGGTATGGACCTAGTATGGTGCTCTTGACATTCATTGTTGGCATTGCCTCAATGCTTAACTTGCGAAATCGACTCAAGCATGGATTGAGTCCCTACCACACTGATCCGCCGCACAGACCATCAGCAGGTCATTTTGTGCCAATGGACTCTCAAGGAGATCATCACACCATGTGGCTCGACTTGCTGAAGGGTGCATAGGGCTAAGCATGGCCAACTTTTTGTCACTACTTGTAGAAGCGGGCAACAATGCTAGCCACAGAGCACTATCCAATTTCCGTTGACAAGGTCGATTTTTGTTTACCATGATATCTGTACATCGATAGCAGCATCTATTGGCTAACAAATCCTTCCTTATGCGAAGCAAGGCTTCCTTTTTCTGCATTTTTCACTGAGCCTTCCCACATTTGGCATATGCTATGGGCATACACCTTGGGACGGATATGGCAAAATGTTTACAGGTTATTTCATTTCATACACGATGGATGTATATGACATAAGAATGCATAGAGGTTGTATATGACATAAGACGGCATAACAGATGTATATGACATAAGAAGGCGTATATGCATATGCAACAACTCTCGAAGAAGAAGAACATCTGGCTATGAGCCGGTTTTGAGTGAGTTTCTCTTTCCATATTTCATGACAACTCATTGCAGCAACAACGACCAAGTTAGCCAAGTTTAAGTTTTTCTTGTTTTTTTTTCATGTTTAAAATTTACTTGGCAATTACTGTCATGTGTAAAGCAAAGTGCTTCCGCAATATATGAAGAAAGGCTTCTTCCTTATGCAAATATACTGCCCATTGATTTGGAATCAAGGGCATTGGCAAAATAGGGAATATTAGCTCACAGAATCCCTACTCGTCTAAATTGTGCATGGCACTTATGTTTCTGGTTCTCACCTTTGAGGCCATTACTCTCAGTAAGGGCTTACAATTCTGCATGCAAGGCATGCTTGCGAGGTGGATTCAATTCTATAGCTTCACGCATTACGCTTCCGCTATCACTCTAGTAACTCTATCACAAACAAGATAAGTAATGGATTGATTAATGTGTTATTTGGTTGTTGTCAACATACAATAGCACTAAAAAGAGCCTAAAATTTGGACTTAATTCACAGGCAAGGTGCCACTTCTAGGTCATTCTCATACAATCACAAACCCTGCAAGGGAGGCAGGTAAGGATGTATTTGTGTTTTTTCTGTTGCCTCTCTTGATGAGAGAGTCATACCAGAAAACTGTGGAATGCTTATAGGATAAGATGTGTAAGAGCACACAGCTTGGGTACATACTCTAGAAACATAAGGAAAGTTCCTAAGCCCAGCATGCTCTTCATGTGTATCTCTTTTCAATTTCTCTCAAAGAATAATGGAAACTTTTTAAGAATTTTTTGATACATGTTTTTCTCGCAACTCAACATGAACCAAGGTGCTAAAAATGTGAGCTAGAAATTGGACAAGACGCCCTCTACATTAGTCTTCATCGTATCGTCAATTGAGCCCTAATTTCCATAAGGGCTATGAGCCAAACATGTTGGCTAAGAGTCATTGTCAGATCTTGGGTACGACCCAACTATTGGCATTCCTTGGGTGATTGTTCTTCAGATCGAAAAGATCTGCCAATGGACTATACATCGAACACATGGACGTTAATAGACAAGCAAGAGTCTTGTCATTATAGATGTTTAGGGTGTCATTATTGCACTATATGTTTTTTGTGCGATGCTCAAGTTGAGTTTTTGATAATCTTAAACTCACCTCATCTAATCTATGCCACGGAATCTAGAGACATCATGGATGTTCATACGAGCTAGCAATATCACTTGTGTAGATTTCTTGCTCTTTCTATAGCACTATGAGTGTCTATGGCATCACAGTTTTGGGGTAAGACCCAGCAGGTGTTTACTAAATCACCCCATAGGCATTTAGGATCACAGTTTGATCTATCCTAGTTGTACTTTCAAGGAAAGCAGTCCGCACTCTACCAGGGGGTAGTGGACAGCTTCAACTTTTCAAGTCGATTCTCATCATTCTGTACACGATTGACTTTTTTTTCTAAATGCATGTGCACTAGATGTTATGGGCCCTAGTGCTTAGCAAAGGCTTATCTGGAACGGCAAGCATATTCATCAAGTTGTTGCTTATGAAGTATTTTTCACTCTATGTGCAGTACATCTATGAGGTTACTTTTGGGGTCTACTAATCACCAATAGAGGTCATGGCTCGGTTTGGGTGTTTGTGGATTTTTTAAGCTAACTACAATGGTTATTCCGGACATTGTTGATTTTTCAACAATGATTACATGATATTGTGATTCCCATTTACTAGTCATCTCGGAAGATTGTCTTTAAACCATGAGGGAAACACACCTCAGTACTGTTAGTTATCCAAGAGGATAGGTAGATTACAAAGAGTAATCTTGTGTTGAACGATATGCAAAGTGCGTACGTTAGAACCAAGCAATCCAATAGTAAGCATTTATTGCTCTACTTGGAGTTTGTTTACCATAATTTATAGCATGTTTGCGACTAGGTGTAGTCTCTTCGTGTATAAATCAAGTTCTCAACCTTGAACACTAGTGATGGTGGGGTTGTTTACTGCTCAAATTGGAAAACAAGTCAAGGACTTAAACTTGGCTGATGAGTTATATTAGCAAGTTACTTTCATGGAAAGAGGTACTCTTTAGGATACATCTTTGTGTGATAACTCGTTTTGCATACTCATGTGTGTTCTTAATGGAGTCTACACACTATGATTGGGAATTGGTAACACAGGCTGGTTGCAAATGGACAACAATGGAAAAAGTGAGGATGTTACTCTTGGTTTCATTGAACCTCCTGCTGAACAGTGTTCGGTCAACCAAATAGCTGGATCCATGAAGAATGCCACTATAGAAAACATTACTGTATCATCACTCTTGTTTTCGAGGACGAAAACGCTTCTCCAAGGGGGGGAGTAATGTCATGCCAAGGGTAAGACCAGGCACGGCCAAGGGCCAGGACCGACATGGAGTCAAGGGGGTCCCTATATTTGGCAGGCCAAGGGTCTATAATAGGGCATGGATGGGTGATGATGAGCATGTTCCACTTCCCATGTCCTTTCATCATTATTTTCGGGGATCCGTTTGATGACTTTATCGTAATTAGTATTTTTTATAAAATTTGTTATTCTTGCCTTACTTGTAAATACTGAAAGTGCTTGAATGCAATTGCCAATGATTTTTTGAGGTTTATGGAACTCTTCAAAAACTGTTTGAGTTTTCTAGCAATTTACCTAATTTTGGGAAATATTTTATAATTTTTGAAGTAATTTTGACATTTTTTTTGAATTTCAAAACTAAAATTGTAAAAAATTGGCCTTGATTTGAGCCCACAATCATTCAGGAGCTTTACTGTGTGGTATGGAAAAGTTGCACAATCTTGGATGAATGGTAAGGTGAGTTTTTGAGCTTTAATCAAAAGTCAAACTCGACAATAAATCTTGGGTGCGAACCTCCTCTTGTGAGACTAAGGTTGAAAAATAAGTAAAGGACCCTCCCCCAACAACTAATCACACTTATTATCTCTCCCATTCTCCCTCTACCGCATCCACTCTCTCTCCTCCCTTGAAAAATACCCGCTTAATATCTTTTTAGTGCTAGCTTATTATGTGTGACCCACTAGGTACTCTCACTTTCAATGATTCCCAATCTCCTACACAAAACCACCCTCACTAGCCTTAAGGCACATTACAAGGAGTCAAGGGCCAACTCATTCCAAAACACGGATTCATACATTCCAATTATGTTTGCTTTCTACTTGATTTTGTCGGTTTAATTGCCTAGTTGTGGAGTTTTTTATTGGTAAAATCTATTGGCAATTGAAACAAATCTTCCAATTGAGATTTGATTTGGCTCCACCATTCATCCACGTGTGGATAATGTTCAAAACGTTTTTTGGTATTTTTTGGATAATATGTGCAAAGTTTTGGCATTTATTTGCTAGTTTTTGCATTAATTTACATAATTCCATAAAAATTTGATAAATGATGATATTGGTGAGCAGTTTGAGATACATATTGATAGCATGATTCAGAGTGTTTTTGTGCCCTCTTTGGTTAAGTTTTGAGCGTTTCAATATTTTTGAGGATCGGTTTGGTGAATTTGTCATAATTGGTATTTTTGTATCAATCTGCTACTTTTGGCTTTCTTTACGTATGGAAGTGTTTCAATGCAATTGTTGATTATTTTTTGAGGTTTATAGTTCGTATAGATCATTTCTCATTGAGATGGTTATTCTACCATGGAGCTACTTCATGATGTCATGATGTGTTTCGATGGTGATTAGAAGTCGTTCATACTGGTCATTTTTTACTGAGATATATTTATTCATTATAGAGTTGTTTCATAATGACATGATATGTTTTCAAGATAGTATATTATAGAGATGGTTAATAATTCATGGATTTGTCCCATGATACATGATATGTTTTAATAATAATTATAAGTCTTTTGTTTGATTGTTTGTTAGTGAGATGATACCATGATGCATTTTCATGATGATTATAGATCGTTTGTACAAATCGTTTCTTATTGAGATGGTTTTTTGTTCCAGAGCATTGTTTCATGGATGACTCAATATAATTGAGATGGTTTTTTTATAGGATAGAGTCATTTTAATACGGTGGTATTGTTCCATGATGACTCATCATGATTGAAAGAAGTATTAATCTATGAAGTCATCATTATATCATGTTATTATTTTATGTTCATTTGTAATGATTAAGATGACCGTTTTATGATGTCATGATATCTTTTCATGATATTTTGTTATTTTTATTATTCTAGGATGCCATGAAGTTCTTTCATAATGATTCGTATGATCTTGAAAGTTTTTATTTTATATAATTATTTTGTAATGATTTCTTATAATTTCAATGATTCTTGTACCATGGTTCTATTCTATGATACCATGGTGTTACTCCATGATGATTTGTTATAATTGAAAGAATCATTGCTCTATGGAGTTTCATAAGAACACTAATTGTTTTCCACAGTAGCATCCTTCATGAGTCCATCTGTTTGTTGGACTAGAATACGGTTCTGTAAGAGGTCCAGTGAAACCAAGAGTAAAGTCTTGATTTTTCACATTGTTGTCCCTCTACAACCGTCTTGTGTAACTGGCTCATATACAACATAGCATGTAGACTCCATTCAGAACTCACATGATTATGCTAAGCGAGCTATCACCATTAGGATGTATCCAAAAGAGTATAGCCTTTAGGCTTTCACTTTCCATGGAAGTAATTGTTTAACGTAACTCATTATCAAAGTAGAAGTCCTTGACTTTTTACCTTATCGCATCAGTAAACAACCCCGCCTTAACAAGTCTAATTAAGTATCCGATAATTTCTGGCCACTGAAATTGTTCTTGATACAACGTGCCCAAAATGGTCTCAAATGGATTTTACGAGCACCTAGGGACTTTATCATGACACATACTTGAAATTGTATGTGCCTGTCAGTCCCAGAGACTCATATTCTCGACATGTGTCTAACTAGGTATTCGATAATTTCTGGTTAACATTACTTGTACCTTAACAAGTCTAACTAGGTTTTTGATAAATTATGGTCATTGAAATTATTTTTTATGCAACGTGCTCAAAATAGTCTAGATAGATTTGACCAGCACTTAAGGGCTTTGTTTGGGACACATAATTGAAATAGCGGGCACCCGTGTCAATCCAGAGACTCATGTTCTCCACATGTGGAATATGTTTCAAATAATAATGTATGGAAAAAGGACATCCTTCAAGTACAAGATGTACTTGTGTGTGGAGGTAACTGCGCAAACACATTGTGACGTGCATAAGAGGGACCCTCATTAACCATGCTCCACACTGGCTACACCAAACTCCTTGAGTTCCTAGATCATGTTGTATCCCATGTGACAACATGTGCCAAATCAAACCCTACAAATGGGTCCATAGCTGCGTAGTGCATAAATATATTTTGGACACTACGATCCAAAATTCTTGGCTCTTACATGACCTTCGCATCTCTTTGAAGAGAAAAAATGAATGAAAGAATTGAAGCTTATTTATCTAAATTGAAAAATACAAGCAAAGAATATTCAAAAAATGGAACTAAAGCAAATAAGATGTGTACCTGGAGGTTGAACATAAAGTTCACTTACATGTAGTTATGAGCACTCTGCAAACTAGCTTTGAATATGTAGTTATCGGTTACCTAGACACTAAAGGAAATATTAGTAAAAAACAATCAATAAGAATTGGTAACCCTATGTGTTTCCTTTACAATCCAAACCCATTGGTTATCTTGTGGGTCTTGCCTTTGCAATACAAACCTCTTGGTTCGCTTGTAGGAGTTTCCATTGCAATCCAAACCCCTTGGTTAGCTTCTGCAATGTCAAACCTCTTGCTTAGACTTTGCATGGAAACTGTGCAAAATAGCATCTAACAATGATGAACATAGTTCACTGTGATCGAAATTTTTTGGAATCAACTAATAAAGTTGTATTTTTTTACTAAACCTTAGTAGATTGCAGACTTCTTTCCTTGAAAGTACAATTGTGTTGAGTTCAATTCATGACGCTCAACACCTATGGAGTGATTGTGTATTAGTGGAGTCATATTCCTTGAAATACCACTCCTAGGAACATTATCCATGCTGCAACTAAGCAGTAGATCTTCTCCTAGGAACATTATCCATGTTGCAACTAAGTAATAAATCTTATCCATGCTTCAACTAAGCAATAGATCTCATCCCTCTATGAACCAAGGAGAGATATGTCAAATACCCCCAAAGAAAAATAGTCATACTATATTTTCTTAGGTGTTAATAGAAGAGACTACCCACATGGAGGTTCTCTCAATGTATTCATTTCTACCCATGAATTAGTTGTTTGATAGCTTGATCATGCCTACTTGCTACCCATAAACACCGTCACTGGGATTTGTTGCACATTGTGCATAGAACCAATGATGTGAAGTGCTCACTGCAGTATAAATATACACGATCAGAAGCCCAACTATGAGTCTCAAGTCTTCTTGGATAGAGTAGCTAATGTTTTTGTGGAAGTGTATACAATGATGAAGCAGACGTACTGCCATCATATTTGCATTCCATGCATGCATATCAAAAAAATGGATTGGTAAGCCCTTTGCTTCAAAAATATTCTCAACCTTGTGAGCTACTGCGGCACGTGCCTTGAACTATTACACTCGAGGCATGGATACATTGAGGAAGTCCGGGGCAGGCAACAAGAGAGGCGACCTCTAAACACCCCTCAAGGATCCTGTGCTGCTCAATTGGGGCTGGGGCAACCACAAGCACTACAAAACAACAAACCCACAGCCAAACCCAAACAAGATAGGGGCACCACCTAGTTATGGTATGCGAACTAGGATGCAAGAGAGATTTTTTCACAACCAAGAAGATACACCACAAAATACACACAAGCAACCTGACACCAAGACACACACAAAATAGACTAGAGAGAGCTAGAGAAAATGGAAGAGAGAGAGGAATGGATCTTGTGTAATACCTTATTTGTGACTTGTAAATGGAGATGGCTCGTTATGATGCTATCGTAGAGCTTGTACAAAACTAACTCAATGCTTAGTGAATGCTAAACATTTCAACACACACACACTGTCTTAGGGTGTGGGAGACCTCGCACCACAATACCCCTCTTCAATGGACACAATGAAAACACACTAAAAACTTTCTAAAACAAGATCAACCGATAGAAACTCAAAATACACAAGTCAACTTGAATTCACCAAACCGTATTGCACAAATGGAAGGACGAAGGTTTGAACGTCGAATCATGCCTTTGATGCACCAAACCTCAATTTATTGATGATGGAGGAGCATATAAAAAAGTGTTTTTGAAATTCTTGAACTCATGCTATCTCACTTGCAATGTGTAGCTTGAAAGGTTCTCTCACACCAAGAGTGAAGCTCACAAAGTGGTTGCTACGCCTAAGTCTCTCCTCACGTATAGAGTGTTGGGGTGTTGTGTGAGATATTGCAAGTCGTTTTCCAAGAAGGAGAGGGGCATATTTATAGGTTGGAGACCCCTCATTAAGATTATTGGAAATCCTAATTTACAAGCTAGCAAATCAAGATTATGATTTTTTTTTAATATCAAAACATTGCAGACCTTCTTTTTCTGCTTGAGTCATAGATGTGGGCTCAAAAGGGGGAATTATTGATGGTAGATAAGGTGAAAGTATAGTTCTAAGAAAGGAGAGAGAGAGAGAGAGAGAGAGAGAGAGAGAGTTACTATGCACATGTCTTGAGGTAAGGTGTCTTTTATGGTTAGGTCAATGGCTATTTTGTGTTAGTATGTTAGTGGTTAGTGTTAGTAATCACTAGAAAGTTAAATATATATTTAAAATGCTTAGAATGAGGTGGATGGTTGAAGTAAGATGGTTGAATGAAGTGAGGAAATCCTTGTGATGGTGTAGCTTGAAGGAGTGCTTACTTGTGTAGGTTCCCAAAATGACTATCCGTCATCTTCTTGTTATTCTCTTCTTTATGCTACCGCCATCAAGGTTGATAGCCTCAATGAAAATGGCAAGTCAGTTGATGAGATTTCTCAATCTGCAGAGGTTAAGCATGGTTTACATGCTGAATTTTATGTATAAAGAGAAGGGGTAAGATGGAATTGTACTTTGGAAGTAATAGAGAGAAGCATAGAGATGGTGTATGTACATGTAGAGCTCATATGAGAGCTATGGAAGTAAGAGGGGAGTTCAATGGTGAAGAAGGTGAGAGAAACCATGAAATGTGCAGGTTTGAGTGAGGGATTGAGAGGAATGAGTGTGTGTGTGTGTAGAAGTGTGGAAAGAGGTGAGAGAAGACTATGGGCTACTTGTGAGAAAAGTGGGCAGACTAGGGTCCACTCAAAAGATCCTAACTCACCCGTGGTTGCTTCAAAAATCACCAAAATCTTTGAGGTGATTACTCAGCTCTCTCTCCACATTTTCTCTTTTGACCACCGCTTCCAATTCGGAGTGGAAATGGATATAAAAAATCCCACCAAAGTACCTGTTTTGCTGCACAAAAAAGTCTTCAGTGGCCCCCCTTTTGTTGAATTTTCATATGGCTCCAAAGGTGAGCCCCTCCTTGGATGAGAGCATGACGTAATTGATTTTTAGGGGTTTGAAAATATGCATGGTTGTGGATTATGCAAAATATAATACATGGATAAGATGGGGAAAAACAGGCTAGTATATGTAAACACAATTTATGGAATCTAGAATAGTGTCAGCTATATATAAATATAAAATGAAAAATAGATATATATAAAAATACAAGGAATAAAATGAGAGGACCCTCATTGGTTTTTACTGAAGTATATTTATTTACAAGAGATAAGAAAAAATACCTCTAGGAAATAGGAATTGAGTGAAAGGCAATGACTGATAGTGAAAGGTATTTTTGGGGTTTTTCCTTGGAGTGTATTCACACCAAAACTAAGAGAAGCTTGTATGAAATGATTTTTTATAGAATACATATGTAAAAAATATTATGGTAATGGTGAGTAAATGTACATAGCATATATAAGAAAATAACGCACATCTAGGTGAAATATTTTAATAAATACCAAAATAATAATGAAAATTTCTTATATTTAGGCCCTATATACAATGAGATAATTACACACAAATGGATCATAATATATTTTAATTTTTAATTTTATTTATATTTTTGGCTCAACTTGCCCAATGACTAGCTAGCTGAGGGTTTTAAGAAGATATGGGAAAAGCCCCCTAACTCACGCACGCCTATGTACAATGAAAGGTAAGAATAGCCACAGTGTTTAGGGGATTTTGGTAGGGTGAGGTAACTCACTATGGAAATTACGGAGAGCCAAAAAAGGGCTATCATTAGTCCTTCCCCATGATGATGGTATATTCATGTACCATCATAAAGAATCTTTTGCAAAGAGAGTGCTTTTGAGTCCTCTATGATATCTGGTCCCTTGACATGATTTTCATTGTGTGGCTTCTTGTCACACTCATGCTTCATGCAACAAAACTTACATGAGACAGTCGCTCTTTGACAATCCTTCAGTAGATCCTTTGGTAGAGGGCAACTCAAATAGAGCGTCAGGCAATACCCATTTACCTTCGTTGAGTGCTCTTTACCATTCAAGTCCATAAGATGACAATAACTTGAATTGAAAGCCTTCTTGACTATGTATGGCCCTTGCCATCTAGTTTCAAACTTGCCATCAAAATTATTGTCAAGTCGATTGTCATACCTTAGCACAAGCTCTCCTTCCTTGATGCCTTTGTCCTTCAGTTTCTTGTCGATCTTTTCTTTTGCTTGTGTGGCTTTCCTCTTGTAGCACTCGTAAGCTGCTTCTCTTTTCCACTCAAGCTCCACTAACGTAAGAAGTCGATCCATCCATACCTCTTGATCATCTTGTGCACCTTTTCCATGAAGCCACATTGTTGGAATGTTGAGCTCGATAGGATGCAAAGTCTCTTGACCATACACCAAGTGAAATGGCGTGAACTCTATTGCCTCCCTATATGTGGTTTGATATGCCCACAAGGCACCATCCAAGAAGTCATCCCACAACTTTGTCTTCTTTTGCACCATGTTCCTAATGATGCGTGCAATGACACCATTAGCCTTCTCCACCAAATCATTTGACTATGAGTAGTAGGGTGTGCTATGACAATGTAGAATGTGAAGCTCTTCACAAACTTCTGTGAGTAAACCCTTCTTGAACCCTAGACCATTATCAGAAACAATCTCCAGAGGTGTGCCAAAGCTACAAGAAATATTAGTGTAGACAAACCTGCTTATTGTTTTTCCATTTACCCTTGCCACACTTTGAGCCTCTACCCACCTAGTCATGTAATCTACAACCACTAGAATGTAGAGTTTACCATTTTTTGTTCTAGGAAGAGGACACATAGAATCGATGCCCCATTTTTCAAAGGGTCCATTTGCAAGCACTATTTGCCTTGGACCATGCACCTGCCTTTTATTTCCATTTACCTCACAGTTGTGATAACTTTTACACCAATGTTGGACATCCACATGCAAGCTTGGCCAAACATACCCCGCAAGAAAAATCTTCTTCACGGTTAATTCTTGGGCAAAATGACCACCACATGCCTCTTCATGCAAACCTTTTAGAATGGCTGGAATTTCCTTGATAGTTAGTACTCTTCTCCACACTTGATCCTTCCCTCTTTGGTAGAGGGATCCTTCTAGGAAGAGATAAAAACTTGCCTTCTTCATGAGTCTCCTCTTCTGAGCTTTTGTGAAGTCTTGTGGAAACTCGCCCTCCAAAATTTAGCCAATAATGGGAGCCAATGACTCCAATCCCTGGTATCTTGGTTGCTTGACAACTATTCCCACCATGATGACCTGCACTCCTTTCTCAACACATGTAACTGCTTGTTGTGCAAGTAAATTGGCATCTTCATTTTGTTTCCTAGGAATATGATATAGTTGCACTTCTTCAAAGTGATTAAATAAACCTACGAATAGCATGAACTTTTTTCTTGAGGCTTTCATTCTTGCATGCCCAAATGCCTAATATTTTCTTCACAATGAGGAGTGCATCACCCTTTACCATGAGACGTTGTATATCTTGACTAATGCACATCTTCAAACCATGAAGTAGTGTTTCATACTCTTCTTCATTACTGCTAGTTGAGCTTGGTAGATTGACCTTCTCTTTCATGACCACCTCTCCACTTGGGTTGAGCAACACTAGCCCTCCCCCTTCTTTTCCTGTGACTTGTCAAAAATCGCCATCAAAGAACAAGGTAAAAGCATTAGGAATACTTTTTGGTGGTGGCAATGATACGGTCTTTACTTCAAGAGCCTTAATCTCCTTTTCATGCACCGTATAAGTGAGAATCCCTACCAATTGTGCACACACACTATCTTCTACCTTGAAAGAGTATTGAAACTCTTGCAACTCCATAATCCACTTTAAGATCCTAGTACTAAGACTCATTTTGAGATGACACCCAAGGGAACAAATTTTATACAGTGAGAATTACGAAAGATTTTGGTAGCAAGTAGGATCTAAACTTTCTCACCTTCTTGTAGCCTCTCTCCAAAGCATTCATGACCCTACTAGCAAAGTAGATGGGTTGCATCCTTGTACTATGGGGATCTTATTGTAGCAAAACAACACCACTTGTTTCTTTCCCAACACTAGAGCTAGCAAAGAATGTGCACTCCCAACAAGGACGCATGAGTGTTGGTAGCTCTGACAGAATGACTTTGATGCTACAAAAATATTCTTCAGATCATCAGACCAAACAAACTCGACTTGTTGTGTCAACTTTTGCAAAGTTTGAAGTAACTCCAAGGATAAGTGAATGAAGCGTGACATATACTTCACCTTTTGAATGAATGAGATAACCTCCTTAAGACTCTTCGGTGACGGTAACTCAATAAGAGCCTTTGCCATTGAAGGATCTACCTCAATACCTTTATAGGAAACCTTGTGACCAAGAAAGATCACTTCATCCTCACCTATGTGGCACTTGTTGGGGTTGAGTTGAACTCCCATGTCATAGAGCTTCTTCAAACCTTCTTCTACCCTTTGTAGATGTAGTGATTTTGAACTATAAATGCACAAGTCATCAATGAACACCCTAATTGACTTTCCAAAGAATGCTTGAAACACCATGTTCATGAAACGTTGGAAAGTTGCAGGAGTATTTGTCAGACCAAATGGCATGACTCTAAAAGCATAACAACCACAAGGAGTGATGAAGGTTGTTTTCAATTGGTCCTCCAATGCAATCCCTATTTGAAAGTAACCTGAGTAGCCATCACACATAGAGTACTTCTCATGACCAGCTACCTCATTTAATATCTCATCCTGAAATGGGAGGGGAAAGTGATCTCTTTTTGTTGCCTCATTGAGCGGACGGTAATCCACACACACCCTCCACATACCATTTTTCTTGGGAGTGACAACAACGGGAGATACCCACTCTGAATTCTACACTGGATAAATGAAACCTACTACTAGAAGCTTTCTTACCTCCTTGAGTAGAGCCTGCTCCTTGATGACTCCTGGCCTTTGTAGCTTTTGAGCTTTAGGTTTGACCTCTGGCTTCAACTCAATCTTGTGTTGAACAACATCTACTCCACGCACATCGGTGTAGTCTTTAGCAAAAAGCCTAGGAAATTTCCTTAACACACCTTTGAACTCCTCTCTTTCATCCTTTGTAAGGGTTGTAGATAACATTCCTTCATCTTCCACATTTTGGTTCTCTTGGGAATCTACCTCCTCCAAACCTTCACAAGACTTGGTGGGTTGGATTAAACACTACCCCCATCACTTCGATGGAACACTCCTCTTCAGTAATGATGCCGCTACTTTCTTCTTCTGAAGTTTTATTGGTCCAATCTTCTTTCGTCTCACTTTGAGATGATTCTTCGTGGAGCTACTCTTGGAGTTGCTCCTTCATGTCAAAGACAACCTTGTTATGATTTTCATTCTTGGAAATTAATTTTCCACTCTCCCAATCCAGCACAGCTCGCATTTTCATTAGCCATGGTCTTCCTAGGATAAATGGATAACCACTTCCCTTGGTTGACACAACATAAAAATCCACCGCCTTCTTAATGCCACAAGCCTCTACAAAGACATTTTTACAAATGCCTACACACCTAGCCTTGCTATTGTTTGCCATCTTGACTTTGATTTTAGGTGTCTCATGGATATACATACCTAGTCTTTCCATGAGTCCCTATGTCATGATGCAAATTTGTGCACCTTCATCCACTAAACCTTTCCTAACCAATATTCCTTTGATATAACAATCTAGCACAGGTGTAATATCCTCATTCATTTTAGCTTGTGAAATTTTTACAACAGGCACACTCTCTTTTACCTTTCTCCTAGTGTTAACTACCCTTGTTAAATCCCTCCTAACGTGTCGACATAATGTAAGAAATTGAGGCCATGAGATATCAAGACCCTTATCTCTCATGTCTTCCAACAAGTTGTATGGAGCCATACCATGTCCAAGAGGAAAGTCTTGGAGGTTAATACGACATCACGTCCTCTTGGTTTCCTTGGTCTCCTTTGCCTTCTTTTCTCGTCCATGGTCACTTTGTGACGTAACTCCTTCTTTCTCCTTACCTTTTCCTCGGCCACGATTAATGCCATTTGCTTCCATCTCCACCTCATTGGAATTTGTCACCTCTACCACATGCACATTTGGGTCGAGCAAAGGTGGAACTCCTTCCACTCCTTGTGGAGGTGGTCTTGCTCCATTTGGCCTTTGTAGAAGTCATGGTTGTTGACTAGTACCTTCACCTGCATTCATCACTGGGTAATTCAATTAAGGTCTCCCTGGCTCCCCACGGGGCCAAGGACAATTATACATCCCATGTCTAGACTCTCCGCAATTCCAACATTGCAAGACTCTCCTAGGTCGTGGTGGCTCTTGCTCTTTTGACTTCTTTGCTTGTCCCTTAGGACCTATAGCTTATGCAAGGTGAATTGACAGGTTGCTTAAAGATTCATTTAACTTCTCAATCACTTGAGACGTTACGTCAGGAATTTCTCTATATGTTGATGCTTGCAATTTTCCCTTAGGTCCAAGACCCTCTATTGGAACCTCTCCTCTTACACACTTGAGTTTCCTATACTTCTGAACAGCCCTAGTTTCAGCAGCGTCAAAGGTAGCAGGTGCACCCACCTCAACTTTTATCTTAAGTGTGGGAAAGAGACCGGCTATGAATATCTCCTTCTTGAGGAACTCTGCACCATCACCGGGGTTAGCAACATTTCTCACCCATATTGTCCAAAGACGTAGAAACTCTTGTTTATACATGTAGTATTCATCTAAGTCCTTTTTTTTGTGAGAAACAATGTCTTGCCATAATTTTTGAGTGTTTTGGGGATCAAAGAAATATTTTTTGAAACGATTCAAAACTTCCATGTAGTTCCCCTTAACTTCCTCAGGCAAAGAGTCAAACCAAGTGCTAGCATCTTTTGGAAGGACCACCTCAAACATTTCTACACGTTCTTGATCAATTACTATCCTCTTGATACGGCAAGACATCTTGAAATTTGCCAAAATAATTCTGCATCCTCTCCAAGATCTCCAAAGAAAAGAGGATATCCGGACATTTGGCGTTCGGCCTCCATTGAATCAATTTCAAAGTGACAACACGTTTTTGTTTTTCTTTCTTAAAAAAATTTAAACAATAATATTTTCTAAATTGCAATCTATTCTACAATAAAATAAAAATATTCACATCAAATGACCGATGATAATCAATAAGAGGCAGAATGACAGGGTTTGGTGATGCGAGAATTTCTCCTACTCTTTGGGCACCAAACATGAACACCATATGTTGTTGGAAATGGATTTTTCTACTAACTACAACGTTTATTCTAATGTGTGGAGTGAAATGGAAGGGGAAAACCTCCATTCCTGGGCCATTATCCATTGTCTATGCTTGACCTAATGATTAAAACAAAACAAAAATATAGACGTCCAAACTAAGGTCATACCTAATGAGAGGCAAAATAAAACGATTTACTGAAGCGTTTATCTCGGCCAACCTAAGAGGACCTAGAATTCTACTAATTACACGTTGAAATTGCAACTTAGTACTAAAAATTATGTGTACCTTTTGCCTTGCAATGGGAATGAAAAGATCATACAAATTCTCGTGATTCATGCAAACTACTTGACTATGCTCAAGGTTGATCCTACACAAAAATACACAAGCCATCCTCCATGGGGGCACCAAAATTGACGCGGTCCGGGGTGAGCAACAAGAGAGGTGACCTCTAAACATCCCTCAAGGCTCTCATGCTGCTGAATTGGGGCTGGGGCAGCCACAAGCACAACAAAACAACAAACCCACAGCCAAATCCAAACAAGATAGAGGCACCACCTAGTTATGGTATGCGAACTAGGAGGCAAGAGAGATTTTTTCACAACCAAGAAGATACACCACAAAACACACACAAGAAACCTCACACCAAGACACACACAAAATGGACTAGAGAGAGCTAGAGAAAATAATGAAAGAGAGAGAGCAATGGACCTTGTGTAATACCTTATTTGTGACTTGTAAATGGAGATGGCTTGTTATGATGCTATCGTAGAGCTTGTACAAAACTAACTCAATGCTTAGTGAATGCTATACAGTGCCAACACACACACACTCTCATAGGGTGTGGGAGACCACTCACCACAATACCCTCTTACAATGGACACAAAATTGACAATGAAAACACACTAAAACACTTTCTAAAACAAGATCAACCGATAGAAACTCAAAATACACAAGTCACCTTGAATTCACCAAATCGTATTGCACAAATGGAAGGACGGAGGTTTGAACGTCGAATCATGCATTTGATGCACCAAACCTCAATTTATTGATGATGGAGGAGCATAAACAACATTGGTTTTGAAATTCTCGAACTCACGCTCTCTCACTTTCAATGTGTAGCTTGAAAGCTTCTCTCACACCAAGAGTGAAGCGCACAAAGTGGTTTCTACGCCTAAGTCTCTCTTCACGCATAGAGTATTGGGGTGTTGTGTGAGATATTGCAAGTTGCTTTACAAGAAGGAGAGGGGACTATTTATAGGTTTGACACCCCTCATTAAGATTATAGAAAATCCTAATTTACAAGCTAGGAAATCAGGATTATGATTTTTTCTGCAAATCTAAACATTGCGGGCCTTCTTTGTCTGCTTGAGTCATGGATGTGGGCTCAAAAGGGAGCATTATTGATGGTAGATAAGGTGAAAGTAGATTTCTAAGGAAGGAGGGAGAGAGAGAGAGAGAGAGAGAGAGAGAGAGAGAGAGAGAGAGAGAGAGAGAGAGAGTTACTATGCACATGTTCTGAGGTGAGGTGTCTTTTATGGTTAGGTCAATGGCTATTTTCTGTTAGTATGTTAGTGGTTAGTGTTAGTAATCACTAGAAATTTAATGATATATTTACAATGGGTAGAATGATATGGATGGTTGAAGTAAGATGGTTGAATGAAGTGAGGAAATCCTTGTGATGGTGAAGCTTGAAGAAGTACTTACTTCTGTAGGTTCCCAAAATGACTATCAATCATCTTCTTCTTCTTCTCTTCTTTATTCCACCGCCGTCAAGGTTGATTACCGTGATGAAAATGGCAATTTGGTTTATGAGATTTCTCAATTTGTAGAGGTTAAGCATGGTTTACATGCTGAATTTTATGTATATAGAGAAGGGGTAAGATGGAATTGTACCTTGGAAGTAATAGAGAGAAGCATAGAGATGGTGTATGTACATGTAAAGCTCATATGAGAGCTATGGAAGTAAGAGGGGAGGTCAACTAGCCCAATGACTAGCTAGCTGAGGGTTTTAAGAAGATATGGGAAAAGCCCCCTAACTCATGCACGCCTATGTACAATGAAAGGTAAGAATACCCACAGTGTTTAGGTGATTTTGGTAGGGTGAGGTAACTCACCATGGCAATTAGGGAGAGCCAAAAAATGGCTATCAACATCATAGCATAGTGCTTCATTGATGGCTTAAGGGTGAGCTTATATCCACTTGATATCAAATATGTGTGTCATTATCCTTGATCTAAAGTCAAGTGATAGGTCCTCCGCACATAAGAGAAGCCTTGTTTTGCATGAAATCTTGTCCACCCTCTGAGATGAGTAGCTGTCGCTTGAATCTAGCCTGCCATATATGCAAAAAAATTCAGAGCTATCAGATGTATCCCACATTCCATCGTGGCTTGGGTCATACCGAACTACAAGATAAAATCAAATAGACATTGTGCCAAGTTTCCTAAAGTCCATATGTTAGGAGCATATTTCAAACTTTAGAAACGTCTATGCAGGATGCCCTGAAGTGAAGCCTTCCTTCACCTAAGTTCATAAAAAAAAAAGAGACAGAACATATCCTGAGTAGCTAACAAGTATTCTTGTTGACATACATATTTCAAAGAAGAAAAGAATCGACCTGTCAGAATTTCATAGAGAATCAGCTCCTGCAAAATTGTGCAGCTTATTGAGATTCCACAATTTGCCCAATATTGATAGAGATAGCAACTACAATTTAGATATCAAGTGTCAAATATTGCCAAATACTGCTTGATTAAAGCAACATTTTCTTGACAATTTGGCATTGTGAAAATTCCTACAAAAGCGAAGAGCGGAACTCAAAGTTAACATACTTATCGATTGGCCTTGGCATCGAAGGTCATAACACCCCATATGTGTGGTGGTCGCATTGGATTTAGGTCATAGAGTGATTTTCAATGTGCTTTGCTTACTTATGTTGCTTGCTCCCTGGCAAACTAAAACAACTTTGAAGTGATTATGCATCCAATGCATGGATCCATGCACCTCAAACCCTTGCTTTCCCCCTCCTCTAGGTAGGAGAAGGAGGATATATCAAAAATATAAGTCATTGTAATACAAGTCAATGTCTTAAGTGCCGATATATTGAGCCTTTCTCCTGTAATCCATTTGAGGTGGCCAATACTTCTTCTTAGAATTGAAACAAAAGTGGAGTCATACAAAGCATATGTGTCTCTTGTAAAAATGCTAACAATAGGGTGTGCCGATAGCCTTGAGAGTGGAAAGCAATGTTGTTTGGCCTTGCCTTTGCATCAAAACTTAACCTCTAATGAGCATGCTCTATGGAGGTATTGAGGAGAAGCCATGCTTCTGATCAAGACTGTTATGTACAGAAGTTGTGCTTGAGTGTGGCCATCAAACCAACCTCTGATGAGCATGCTCTATGGAGGTATTGAGGAGAATCCATGCTTCTGATCAAGACTGTTATGTACAAAAACTGTGCTTGAGTGTGGCCATGCATCAAACCAACCTTTTGTCTTTGCAAACAATTTTCTTCTCAAGGAGAGGGGGGCACTAGCACTACCGCTACTGATCCTCGCCCTTTTCCCCTTAAAAATCTAAGCATCCCATGCCCAAAGAAAGCCTCCTTGCAATCCTCATCTCACTTATATAATTGCACACCAGTCTGCAAAAAAAGTTTACAAAAAGACATAACAAGGGATCCATTCTTCTTGAGACCATGCCAATCTTCTTTTAATTGATCAAGGTAATATCATGGCATGAAACGAGCCTTGACCTTGTTTGGAAGTCCACCCAGCTGAAAGAAAGGGGTACGCATACCTCGGCATGCTCAAGATGCTCAGCTATTTGTGACTATTTCCAAGCTTGATACCAATTAATGGCATCACCTGCTAGGTACATGGCAGTAGTCAAAAAGTTATTGTTACTTGTTTTCTTGGCAGGCACAAAGTAAGCATTAAATTGATGCAACCAATAATGAATCAAAGAAGCACCCATCTTACCATCATACTTACTAAACGTCAACTTCTCAGTGATTGGATTTTTGAAATCTTTGTCTCTACCTATGCTACATGATGACTCGCCAACCTCCTTAAGTGGCTCGCGGTTTTAGGGGAGTACATGTAGGACCAACTCTTGCATGTGTTGGTCTCTCTCTGCCTCTCACTCTAACTCCATAGCCGCTCGCTTGTCTTCGGCCCGTATGCGTTGAGCCTCGCATACTTGCTCATGCTCCAGCTCCATAGTTTCCCTTCATTCTTTGACCGCCAAGCACGCTTACTCACGCTCCATGGATGCCCTTCTTTCTCCCTTTGACCAGAGTCTCCATAGAATTTGGTACTAACCATGGCATAGATGGGGATGGGGGAAGAATGGGGAACAATCCTCTTGGTGTAGAGACTTCATCTTCTCCAACTCGTGCACTCTCATCACCTTCACGTAAAGTATACATTCCGCTTCGGGTGCTGATCATGCACTAAGGTCTTGAGTACTTGGGGTTCTTGGGTTTGCAATTTTCATTTAAGAAGGCTTTTCTGTTACCCAAGCTCGAGTCTTTCCTACAGGTGCACCCCTTGGCGGACTTGCGCTCACACCAAGGTTTCTTTTTTTCACCTCATGTGGATTGGCCTACCGCTAAGTGCAAGGTTCTCTCTCACTGAGTGGAAAAGAGGAACGAATGGAGGCTGGAAAATGCCTTCTTTTGTGGGCCTGGCACTCTTCAAAAACATAAAATAGGGATCAACATGCCCAAGTGGTCTTGGATTATGTGCAACCACAATAAGCACAAAATAATTATTGTGGTTCTTGTGCTTCTTTCCTTGAGTGATGATACCGAACACTTCCAAAGAGCTCTGTTACCAATGTAACTTGTAGGGGAAGTGAATATGGTGTATGGCTCACGATGAGTGATCAGTGGGTGCTCAAGTTTCCTTTTTGTCGGGAAGGGAGAACCTTCCTTGACTTAATGAGATAGTATGCAATGATCAAAACAGGAGAGTGGAATGAAAATTTTGAGTGAGAGTGCAAGAGAGAGAGAGAGAGAGAGAGAGAGAGAGAGAGAGAGAAGAGACAACACCAGATGGGGTCCAAGAGCCCCCCTCTCTATTGGCACTAAGAGGTATTTGCTTTAGATTGCAGAAAGTCTAGTACAATTCTTCTAGATGCTATGGTAATTGACGATGACAATATCGACAATGATGATGATGAGATGATGATGATTGTGAAGATGAAGATATCGATGACAATGATGGTGTCGACAACAACGACAAGTTCAATGCTGAAATTTGGAAATGCTAGATACTATGCTATGATCTGCAATTCTAGAGGCACAATGGGACTGATCTGTAACCACCAAGTCATGCAAGGGCTGAAATGCAGAAATGATAGCTGATCTAGACAGAGGTTGCAAAATGTTGGTTGTTGTTGCTAAAACTGAAAATGCCAGACTAATCTCAATTGCAACGGTAAAACTGGCTAGGATCTGCAACCGAATGATTTCGATTCTCGCAAGGCTAAGGCTGGAAACTAAAAAAATGATAATGGTCGTGGCCTGCAAACATTGGGTTGATCTAGAGAAAATGCTCCGAGGTGTGTGCTCCCTTCTTGTCTTTGACTTGTCTCTAGCGCCAAGGGGCTCCTTTTATATGCACTTGCAATCGGGTCAAACAAGCATCTTGAAGGCTCTACCATTTGGTTAATGCAAAAGTCACTTCCTAAATTGATAAGTGCTACTAAGAAGTGGTTCCTATTGATGGGGGCTTTTCACAAGCCAAGCTCCCATACCCCTCTTCTCTCGTCCCCACCCCATGAAAACCCCCTCTTAGGGAGGGAGTGATAAAAGGCATTGGAAAAAAGTAAGAAAAAAATAAATTATGATTATGTAAATATATAAGAAAGGTAAAATAGACCACCTCATGCCTGCGGGGTAGCCCATCCCCACCTTGCCTCCTTTTTCTTCACTGTTGCCCCGCCGTGTGTCCCTTTTCCTCTCCTCCACTCAAAAGGTCAACCCCCTCTCTCTTCCCCTTGTCCTTTCTCCTTTCTCTCTCCCCTCAAGCTACCCCACCTCTCACCAATAATGCATTATAACTCACCAATAATGCACCAACTCACATGCAACTTACCCTATCTTCCAAAATAGTATACCCCACCCCCTCTTTCTCTCTCCTATCATATCCCATGACCCAAATACCCCCCCCCTCTCTAAAGGGTGCCATGTCTCTTGTCTTGTAGCTAAATAACCTCCCCCACACTCACACACACTCAGTTTCACTGAAAAAGGTGCCCATAGACCCATCCCCACCCGGTGGTTACATGATTTTTCTTGTGTTCACACACATTTGCACACAGATTCACCTCTGAACACACTCCCCTCTCTCCCCTCTTGTAATTACTTTATTCTCCATGTCACCTCTCACTTTTTTTCATCAACCCATCTCTCTCTCTTAGTCTCTCTCTCATGAGACTGCTGTTGTGGCACATATACACACAGCCAGACAAGTGGGGCCCACAGTCACATGGCCTATGTAGATAATGATTTCTTCATTTCTAAATTCTAGAATTTCTCCCCCCTCCTCCCCTATATAAAGAGGGGTCACCATCACACAAAAAAACACAACATCACCAAAGAACACACTATACACAGTGTGTGCCTAGTGCACACACACACACACACACCCACACCATCACCATCACCATCACCGCAATCACCATGCTTGTTTTGAGCATGACCTCTACACCCTTGGCTATGGAAGATGAAGGGCAACTAAATGAAGGATGATGGCCATAATCCTCGTGCGAGTCTTCGCCATCAACTCCCACCTATCCGCCATGTGCTCTACCACTCTCTCCCTTCTCATTCCCCTACCCTATGCTCCCCATTTCATCGCCTAGTTCTCTAAATAAAGCTTGAGGTTTTGTGAGTATGTTTTCTTGCAATGTTTTGCCCATGTGAGGTGTGCGGAATCGCCACCTAGTCTTGTGTTCGGAGTGAGCTTGTGTATGTGTGAAGGGTGTGCGGATTTGCCATCCTTTTGTGGTGCCTAAGTACTAAGCCGCTATACCCTCTCTCTCTCTCCCTCTCTCTCTCTCCCTCTCTCTCTCTCGCTCACTTGATCTCATTCCCTTTCCTGTTCATCATTACTCCCAAGCATCCATCTCTCTTGGATGAAAACTTTGTTATGGTGGTCTGTTGTTTGCGTCCTAGCCGCTGAAGCTAGGTGGTGCCCCCTGTTTTCTTTACCATGACAGGCTCGAGGCGCGCCATTCGGTCCCCGGTGTTTTAGAGGCCGTCAGGGTTCGGGGTTTGCTTTGCTCCCGACATTTGGTGCCCCCGCTGAGGATCTTTTCATGAAACCCTTCAGTTTACAAGACTGAAACCCTTAAACTATTGTGAATGGATGAATGGCTAGCAGGATTTGCTAATTGGACGACAGAAGAAGAAGAGCTCCAAGCACAACTAGACGAACTCCGCATCTCCATCGAAGCTCGAGTGCCAGGCGTAACGGTAATCGATTTGCAGTGGGAGAGTCAACCAACACGCCAAACCCAGTGGATATACATAGGCCAAGTGCCAAGAAGAAGAAGGAGAAGGTCGAAACCATGTCCGCAACCTACAACCAACCCACAACAACAAAATGGAAGGAGCCTTACACAATAGAGAATCAACACTATTCTACTTTGAGAATCGGGTAAGTCAAGTCACTGAGGTAATTATCACAGTCAGTTTTCAAGTCGCACCTGATGCTGCAGCACAGATAACGGAAGCATTGGCTCACACTCTCGCTAGAGAAACTAGGGATCTACTGAGTTTGTTTCAGGAAAGAACACCACCCTCTCCCACAAGCTTGGACAGTGACTAAGCACCTCTAAGCTTCACATGAATCAATACAACCTACCTCAAGACAGATCACACATACCAACACGTGTACGCTCAATCAAGGTAATACTGGATTTGAAGGCTCACTACCAGCACGTCATTGACACCATGCCGGGTGGGGAGCGGTTTTTGGAGGTTCTGGCATCAAATCAACCATTTGTCTTACCTTTGGTACAAGGCAATGTACCGTTTGAAGTTTTAATCTATGTCCTAGTATAAGAGGGTATACACGCCTCCTTGTAAAGAAGAAAAAACTTTTGCAAGTTAAGCAGTGTGTCTTTCTAGCTTTCTCTCAGTAATCATGGCAAGTGTAGCATTTCCAACATTTAAAGGAAAGAAGGGGGAGGATTTGGTAACAGACTTCCTAGATGACTTTGAAGTAGCATGTGTAGTGAGCAACAAAGATACGGATGAATCCCGGGCTAGAATCTTTAAGCATCTCATGAAGCTAGAAGCTAGATCATGGTACAATGCACTTCCACAAGCAACCAAGGATGACTGGGAACCCTTAAAAACCGCTTTTAAGAGGTGCTTTGGGGGAGGTACCACTTCAGAAAAGTTGTGGGACAAGTTGAGAGACTTGAAGCAGGAGGGTCTTTTAGAATATGCCACCTATGAGTCCAAATTTTTGGATTTGTGGGAACGGTGGGTTGAGTCACTGGCTAGGGGGGAAGCGGCACCCGATTTCCTAAAAAAAGATCGGTTCACGCATGGCTTATGGCCGCTTCTCAAGGAGAAGGTGAAAGGTAGATTCCCGGCTACGTACGAGTTAGCCGTTGAGATTGATCGCCTTAAAGACAAGAAGCTGCGAATGAAAGCCAAAGAAACCGAGTCAACAGAATCAGGAACATCGCGTCGACCAGCAACTACGACAACCACCATTCCACCACCACCACCGGCTCTTGGGGTAAGAGATGACCAACAAGATATGTTGGCCCATATTACTGACCAATTGCAGAATTTGTCTGTCCACTTAATACAACAAGGGAGGAGTCAAGAAAGAAATCAAGACCCTGGAAGAGCACGACGACAAAACAGGGAGTATCATTGCTACAACTGTGGAGAAGACGGTCACGGTATGTACTACTGTCCCAAACCACGACAAAACTATAATAGAGGAGGTAGGAGGAACCAATTGTCACCCCATAGAGAAAGAACACCCCCACCCCGAGCACCACCCCCACCAACACAAATTCTACGTCCACCCCAGACACCACTACAAGCATCCATCCGACCTCTTCCACCAGCCCCACCACCTGATCTCCCTGTAAACATCATAAGGCTAGAAGAGAAAGGAAAAGCCGTAGTAGTGGATCCACCCAGAGCAAAGGAGAGGGACAAGGGTAAGGAGAAGGTAACCTTTTTAGAACCACTTGAAGCCATGACTGTGAAAAGAGTTAGGAGGGAGAAAGCTACACAACTAGATGATGAGAGAAGCATGAGAGGAGAAACTAGCAAGAGGCCATCTAGGCCACGACGGAAATTGGGCATCACCGACTTCCAACTAGGGGAAAGTTCTAAGCCCGATGATCTAACATTGGATGTGGCAGAGCAAGGACCGAAGATTACATGGCCACAGCTGCTACATCTTGCACCAAAAGTAAGGCGACAATGGTCTAAAATGGTAAGTACAAGACGCTCCAAAACAAAGGTAGCCGGAGCAATTTCGGGATGCAACATGGATGACATCCTTCCAATTGTCGACGTAAACATAAAAGGAAAGAGGGTTGGAAACACCTACATTGATGGAGGTGCACAAATCTGTGTAATGAGCGAATCTATGATGCTTCGATTAGGGCTCGAGGTTGATAGGCCTTCTCCATGCAAGGCAAAGATGGCAAACAACACAAAAGTAAAGTGTGTGGGTGTGGTAAGTGCCGTGAAAATCAAAGCTTTCAACACTAAGGTAGAGGTAGATGTTTTTGTAATGCCTACTAAGGGGGAGGGCTATCCACTAATTTTGGGAAGGCCATGGTTGATGGCCATGAAGGCAAAACATGACTGGGGTACTGGCCTTCTACGCATGACCGATAAGAAAGGGGAGACAATCTACTACGACATGAGGATTGGCAAGTAGAAGCAAATGAATCTGGAAACATCGGCAGATGAAACCACTAGCGAATCTTCCAGTTCTGAGGAGGAGACCACATCCACCGACGAAAGTGACAGTTCCATTGATGTGATGGGTATCATTATGAAGGATCCACAAAGGGTAAGCACAACTGGTGATCCATCACCAAAAGGGCAACCCAATGAAGAGGAGAGCAAATCACCTGGCCTAGGAGGAAGTAGTTTGAAGGGTATGTTGTCTACGGAATTAACACTTGAGGAGAAAGATAGTTTTTTGCAAATGTTGATGGGATTTCCTAACCTGTTCATTGACAACTATGAAAGAATCACAGGCATTACAGTGGTGGAACATCATATTAAGCTGAAGGAAGGGGTAAAACCAGTTGTGCAAAAGCTACGACGATTGGGGGTCATACAAGAAAGGCACTCTTGGCCGAGGTAAGGAAACTATTGGAGGCGGGATTCATCTATCCTGTAGAAAACTCAGAATGGGTGTCACCCGTAGTGGTGATGCCTAAAAAGAATGGTAAGTGGAGGGTCTGTGTTGACTACAAACCACTAAATGCAGCTACAAAGAGAGACCACTTTCCTCTCCCTTTCTTGGATGAAATTCTGAATGAAGTAGCGGGCTTTGAATGCTATACCGTCTATGATGGTTATTCTGGATACTCTCCTCTCCCTTTCTTGGATGAAATTCTGAATGAAGTAGCGGGTTTTGAATGCTATACCGTCTGTGATGGTTATTCTGGATACTTTCAAATACGCATAGCCTTGGAAGATCAGCTAAAAACCACTTTTATCACGCCATGGGGTTGTTTTGCATACAGGGTTATGCCATTTGGTCTCACAAATGCACCTGCCACATTCCAAAGATATGTCACATATGTTTTTCAACCGTTCTTTGGAACATCCATAAGAGTGTTCATTAATGATTTTTGTATATATAGCTCCCGTATTTCACATTTAGAAAAGGTAACTGAAGTTTTGGCCAGGTTGCAGAGCCTAGGTGGGCAATTAAATGTGGATAAATGCCACATTGGGGAGAGTAAAGTCATTCTACTAGGCCATGAAATTTCAGCAAAAGGTATCAACGCCGACCCAAGTAATATGTCCGCACTCATAGCCCTACCTTCACCAACGACCGCACGCCAATTGGTCTCTTTTCTACAGAAGGTGAGGTACTTGAGTACATTCATACATCTACTATCACAACTTGTTCTACCACTGCAACAACTCACTCAAAGATCAACTTTCACTTGGGACGAGGAAAGTGAACATCACTACAACAAGGTAAAGGAGGTCTTAGCCACTCTGCCAACTATCTCACCACCTAAGTGGGATGAAAAATTCTATGTCACCTCAAGTGTTGGTGATGACTCATTGGGGGCTGTGCTACTCCAAAAGGATACGACGACATCTTTCATGAGGCCAATCTACTTCTCTAGTCGAATGATGACAGCAGGAGAGAAAGGTTTCACCCATGTGGAACACTTAGTCCTAGCTCTTAGATTTGCAACTACAAAGTTTAGGTCATATTTGCTGCCTAAGAAATTTGTGATTCTAACCACGGATGAAATATTTCCCTATGTTGTACAACACATGGATGTGTCTGCTAGAATTACTAAATGGCTAGTTCGTCTGCAAGAGTTTGACTACACGGTACAGGTAGAAAGCACGACAAGGGCAAGTTTGGGGGGACTCATGACCTACCAAGTCTTTGAAAGGAAGGAGAAGCAATCTAAGGAAGGAGAAGTCCAATTACCTCCAGTACCACCGATGGTAGAAGGAGCATACTCTCTCTACTTTGATGGAGCCTACAAGCGAGCATCCGACAAAGCAGCTGCAGGCATAGTGGTCTTTGATGACAAAGGGACAAAGGTATTTTCGTTGGGCCAATTGTTAGATTCACATTCTAACAATGAAGCTGAGTATGCAGCACTAACCAAGGGTCTACAATGGTGCGTCTCACAAGATGTACAACGCCTTAATGTATTTGGGGATGCTCTACTTCTGGTAAGGAAAGTAAATGGAGCATGGACATGCAAGAATCCTAGTTTAAGGACTCACTTAAGTGGTGTAAAAACCTTGTTGGGTAAGTTTGAAGAAGTTCAAATACACCATATCCTAAGGGCTCAAAAACAAGAAGCAGATGCCCTAGCAAGTGAAAGACTACAGGAAGTGGTGGTTAGAGCAATAAAACTAAAGCTCCCTTTATTTCAAGGAAGTGATGCCTTGCCTGACATCATGCATTTTTTGGAAACAGGGGAATGCCCATCAGATTTAACAAAGGGACAGAAGAAATGGCTGACGCGGAAGGCCACAAGGTATCGACTCATCAATGACAGTTTGTACTGTAAGGGTAAGGACCAAATACTCAGGAAGGTCCCTCTCTCTCACGAAATCACGGGAGTAATTGCTAGCTGTCACGACGGGGTTTGTGGTGGTCACTTTTCCCTAGACATAACAAGTAGGAAAATCTTGCAGGCAGGCTTCATATGGCCTAGCCTCAACCGTGATGTACACCATTGGTGCAAAACGTGTAAGTTGTGTCAAAAGGCCGGCACTAGGTCACTTATGCCTGAACCACAGACACCTATTCTCTCATATGGCCCATTTGAAAAATGGGGTATCGATGCCATTGGGCCATTACCTAGGGCCAACTCAGGAAAATTCTACATTATCATGGGGGTCGACTACATGACTAGATGGACAGAGGCTACAGCCACCACTAGAATCATAGCGGTAGAGGTAGCTAAATTTATCTACGAGCACATATGCTATAGGTTTGGCACACCTTTAGAGATCATCTCTGATAGAGGGCCAGGTTTCAGAGCAGACTTGGTAGGAGAATTAATGCAGAAACTGGGCATTACAAGGAGGCACTCTTCACCATATTACCCTCAATGTAATGGCCTAGTTGAAAAGGTAAATGGAATGGTTTCTAAAATTATTACCAAGCCGGTAAACAATCATCCTGGAGACTGGGATAAGTATCTACTACCAGCTTTATGGGCCTACAGAACTTCATTTTGTACATCCTTGGGATTCACACCGTATCATCTAGTATTTGGTAAGGAAGCAATCTTGCCCATTGAAGTGAAACTACAAAGTCTCAGAGTAATGGCAAGCCAGCTTCAACATCCCAACATGCATTTGACAGATCACATCATCAACTTGGAAAGACTGCAGCTAGATAGAGAAGAAGCAATAAATTATTATGCAGCACAATTAGAGCATAGACGGCTTAGCTTTAACGAGCATCTCCGAAAAAAAGAATTGAAGAAAGGAATGTTGGTGCTCCGCTACGACAATCGCTTCGACACGCGCAAGGATAAGAAATTCCTACTTCGATGGGAAGGTCCTTTCATCGTCAGGAAAATGTATGCCAATGGAAGCTACCAGCTTATGGAGGCTGATGGGAAACTTCATAAAACCAGGGTAAATGGTTGGCGACTTAAACCTTATTTTCTTTGATTTGAACAGGCTCCACCAATTGACATTCCAGGTGAGGACACACCATCAGTCGCCACCTCCAACGATAATGATCAAACAGATGAGCTAGAGACATGAATGCCTCTAGCCAAAAGGGGAGGGCTAATGATGGGGGCTTTTCACAAGCCAAGCTCCCATACCCCTCTTCTCTCGTCCCCACCCCATGAAAACCCCCTCTTAGGGAGGGAGTGATAAAAGGCATTGGAAAAAAGTAAGAAAAAAATAAAGTATGATTATGTAAATATATAAGAAAGGTAAAATAGGCCACCTCATGCCTGCGGGGTAGCCCATCCCCACCTTGCCTCCTTTTTCTTCACTGTTGCCCCGCCGTGTGTCCCTTTCCTCTCCTCCACTCAAAAGGTCAACCCCCTCTCTCTTCCCCTTGTGCTTCCTCCTTTCTCTCTCCCCTCAAGCTACCCCACGTCTCACCAATAATGCATTATAACTCACCAATAATGCACCAAACTCACATGCAACTTACCCTATCTTCCAAAATAGTATACCCCACCCCCTGTTTCTCTCTCCTATCATATCCCATGACCCAAATACCCCCTCTCTCTCTCTAAAGGGCGCCATATCTCTTGTCTTGTAGCTAAATAACCTCCCCCACACTCGCACACACTCAGTTTCACTGAAAAAGGTGCCCACAGACCCATCCCCACCCGGTGGTTACATGATTTTTCTTGTGTTCACACACATTCACCTCTGAACACACTCCCCTCTCTCCCCTCTTGTAATTACTTTATTCTCCATGTCACCTTTCACTTTTTTTCATCAACCCATCTCTCTCTCTTAGTCTCTCTCTCATGAGACTGCTGTTGTGGCACATATACACACAGCCAGACAAGTGGGGCCCATAGTCACATGGCCTATGTAGATAATGATTTCTTCATTTCTAAATTCTAGAATTTCTCCCCCCTCCTCCCCTATATAAAGAGGGGTCACCATCACACAAAAAAACACAACATCACCAAAGAACACACTATACACTGTGTGTGCCTAGTGCACACACACACACACACACACCCACACCATCACCATCACCATCACCGCAATCACCATGCTTGTTTTGAGCATGACCTCTACACCCTTGGCTATGGAAGATGAAGGGCAACTAAATGAAGGATGATGGCCATAATCCTCGTGCGAGTCTTCGCCATCAACTCCCACCTATCCGCCATGTGCTCTACCACTCTCTCCCTTCTCATTCCCCTACCCTATGCTCCCCATTTCATCGCCTAGTTCTCTAAATAAAGCTTGAGGTTTTGTGAGTATGTTTTCTTGCAATGTTTTGCCCATGTGAGGTGTGCAGAATCGCCACCTAGTCTTGTGTTGGGAGTGAGCTTGTGTATGTGTGAAGGGTGTGCGGATTCGCCATCCTTTTGTGGTGCCTAAGTACTAAGCCGCTATACCCTCTCTCTCTCTCCCTCTCTTTCTCTCTCTCACTTGATCTCATTCCCTTTCCTTTTCATCATTACTCCCAAGCATCCATCTCTCTTGGATGAAAACTTTGTTATGGTGGTGTGTTGTTTGCGTCCTAGCCGCTGAAGCTAGGTGGTGCCCCCTGTTTGCTTTACCATGACAGGCTCCAGGCGCGCCATTCGGTACCCGGTGTTTTAGAGGCCGTCCGGGTTCGGGGTTCGCTTTGCTCCCGTCACTATGTGCGGTTGAAACTAGTTCATGCAATGGAAAATGCTCATGCTATGGGTATTGGGTCATGATGCTGATAGCGAGAAAAAGAGTAGTGCAATCGGGTGGCCTCTGTACTCGTGCACACTCCACAAACCACGCCTCATGCAAACAAGAAAAGACCAAAACAAAGGGGGCACCACCCTAAATTAAGAGGTTTAGGGACCTCACATATAGTGCACATAGGCAAGTGAGACTTCTGGCATTATGATGGCATCAAAACATATGGCAAAACACATAGAAACGAAGCTTAGGGACCTTATGTAGCATATATATACACAAGACATCAGCTTAACAATACAACGGCATCTGATCATACATAACAAGAATATAGAGAAGCAAGCCAAGGATGGCATAATCCCTTGTCAAAAACAATCAACCCAGCAAGTAGGTATGATCCTACTAGCAACACATCAATACCTTAGAGAATGATGGCAAGGATGGTGGCCATGGAGCATGAGAGAAGACTCCTTATTTAGGTTTTAGGGCTAGTAATGTAGCATACTAGAGGGAGAGAGAGAGAGGGAGAGAGAGTAGAGCTCGATCCATAGCTCCTCGTTGTGAGCAATGTCGTCATAACTTCGTTGCTTGGTGAAGTGGGTGAAGTGTTGGTTTTGAGTGAGAGAAGGCCTCCTTATATAGGTTTCTGAGAGGGTTTAGGATTAGGGATAAACATGCTTAAATCCGTTGATTGGGGTTACTTTTTGCTTAGGGTGGTCAACCGATTGAGGTCACCTGATATGTCACCATCAAGATATTCTCTAGAGTGATGTGAGAGGGGAGGGTAAATGCTAATTTTTCTGATTGTGACACATGGGGATAAGGCCTTGACCAGCATTCAAGAGTAGGTAAGGTGGTTGTTGAAACTGGAGGTTCTGCACATGTCAGGGGGGGACCTGCGGGGGGGAGGTGGCAGCTGGTGGGTCCTCCTGAATATCAAATTCTCAAAAAATCCTCAACCATGGCTTCTTTTGACATGTGTTCTTTGAAAAAATCAGCATGTCTCTTTTCAACTCAAAAGTCTTTATCCCTGTTGACTCACCTTTACCATAAGATTTTCCCCTTTTCTCCTCCTGTAACTGCATTGTTGATGCCCAATCACTGCTTCTAGTAACAGTGAACCGTTACCTACCAAATACTTATGGTGCAGTAAAAAATATTTACCATCGGTAAAAAAAGTTACTGTAGGTAAAAAGTGATTTGTATTTACCATGTAGGTGAAAAATATTTACTGTAGGTAAAAAATATTTATTGTCGGTAAAAAAGTGAAAACGGAGTATACTGTGCTGTGAGTCCACACGAACATCCTCGTGTAAATTTCACTAGAAATTCACACCTAGAATGGGCTATTCTGTAAGATATAGGTTGTAGGCATGCATAAGAGCTCGTTCCCACGTATCTTCTGTCCATGGCACTTTTTACTCTTTGGTGCTTGTGAAATAGATTTTTCTTCTCTTTCGAGATCCCTTGGACTAGAGTATCCTCATCTCCCCAACAACTGACTGTGCCTTTATTGCATCTTCAGAAGGGGTCCTAAAAACCATGCATCATATAGCCCTCCCCCTTAAGCTAGAGGTATTTGATGCCTCTAGCTGTAGGTTGTGCTACAATAGGGTTCTCTTGAATACTTACCCACCTGGTACCAATTGAATTTGCCATGTTACTGCTTTCTTGGCCGTTGCACCCTGTTTAGCCCTTTCTGATGAATAATTGTATCCATCCATGACTAACAACTGGTCTCCTAGACCCTTGAAAGCCATACCCCATCCATTGTCAATATCCGCTTTCACTGGTAGCATTCTCTTTTTTTCTTTTTTCTTCTCTTTTTTTTTAAAAAAAAAATAGGGAAGGACTATGTACATGATTGTTACCTTAGTTGGAGCTCGAATATGATGAGCTCTCCTCTGAACCATCCTTAGCATTGATTTCACCAGCATATGGCTGTGAAAGCCGACATTGGTAGGCCTTCAATCGCCAACCATTTACCGGGGTCTGATGTACCTTACCATCTAGGTCACCTAGTTGGTAACTACCATTTGAGAACCTCTGTATCACTACAAAAGGGCCTTTCCACTTCACCAGCATATGGTTGTGAAAGACGACATTGGTAGGCCTTCAATCGCCTTACAGGGGTCTGATGTACCTTACCATCTAGGTCACCTAGTTGGTAACTACCATTTGAGAACCTCTGTATCACTACAAAAGGGCCTTCCCACTTAAGCAAGAACTTACCGTCCTTCCTGCGATCAAAGCGATTATCGTATCTGAGCACTAAAGAACCTTCCTTGATACCTTTCTTGACAAGGTTGCCATTGAACTTCTTTCGTTTCTTCTCTGCCTGGGCTGCATAGTACTTCACTTCTGACTCTCGATCTAGCCCTAACCTCTCCAAATCGATGATTCTTCCTTCCATCTGCTTCTCTTGACTATCCTCTTGATGTGCTTTTAGAACTCGGAGGCTCGCTAGCTCCACTTCTATAGGCAATAGTGCCTCTTGCCCGTAAACCAAGTGAAAATGTGTATACCCCAAGGATGTTTTAAAGGATGTTCTGTAGGCCCAAAGTGCTTCATCTAGGTGTTTGTCCCATGTCTTAGGATGTAAATGCACTTGCTTAGTGATGATTTTACATATAAGAACATTTACCTTTTCTACAAGACCATTGCACTGAGGGTAGTATGGTGTAGAGTGCCTGCGCTTGATTTTTAACTTGCTCATCAATTACCCGACTAAATCAGCTCGAAATCCCGGTCCCCTATCCGAGAGAATCTCCAAAGGTGTGCCAAAATGGCAACAAAGGCATTCAAAAATGAAATCACTCACGTCCTTGGCTGTGATGCGCTTTGTGGGACGAGCTTCTGCCCATCTGGTCATGTACTCCACCCCCATAATGATGTATTCCTTCCCTGATTGAATGCAAGGTAGTGGCCCTATTGCATCTATCCCCCATTTTTCAAATGGCCCATAGGTTTTGATTGGATGCTGATTTTCATGGGTAAGACGCCTTGGTCCAGCTTTTTGGCAAACCTCACATGTGCGGCACCAATGTTGTACATCTCGATGGAGGCTTGGCCACGTGAATCCTGCTTGTAAAATCTTTCTGCTAGTAATCTCTTGTGCAAAGTGGCCACCACACACACCTTCATGACAACTAAACAAAATATCCTTTATCTCTTGGGATGCAAGAACTCTCCTTAAGACATCATCTTTCCCTCTACAATACAAGTCCTCATTCACTAAGCTATAGCTAGTAGCCTTTTTTGCCAACCACCTACGTTCACTTTTACTCATACCAGAGGGTGCTTCACAATGCTGAAGAAAGTAAAGTAAATCATGCAGCTCCTCCTTTCCCTGGTATAAAGGACTTTTCACAAGAATAGCACCTACTATGAGAGTTTGTAGTTCTTCACCTGCTAAGGCATCTGCTTCTCGATTTTGATCTCTAGGTACAAAGTGCACTCGAACTTCTTTAAAACCCTTCAACAAGGCCTTTGCTTCCCTCATCTTAACAGACAATTTGTCATTTTTACAGGCCCATACACCAACCATTTGCTTAACACCATACAGGCCCATACACCATACAGGCCCATACACCAACCATTTGCTTAACAATCAACATGGAGTCACCAAAAACATTTAGCTTTGTGATGCCCTGAGAAAGACAACATTGCAACCCTAAAACAAGGGCATGGTACTCTGCCTCATTGTTAGAATGAACCTCTTTTGGATGAAACCCTTTTGCAAAGATCTTATCCTTCTCTGGACCTAATATTACTATGCCTGCTGATGCCTTGTCTTTGGTCCTCTTGTAAGCCCCATCAAAATATAGACTGTGTGCTCCCAGTAGAACTTCAGGCTCCGGGATAGGCGGTACCTTACTAGGTGCCTCTTTCTTGGCCTTCTCATAACACCTTTGTGTGAGGACATCTGCCAAACAAGCACGGGTGGAATCCTCTATTTGTAGTGTGTAGTCAAACTCTTGAAGCTGCACCACCCACTTTGCTATTCTTTGAGACAATTCCATGTGTTGTAGGGCTTATGGAAAAACCTCCTCAGTTGTGATCACCACAAATTGTCTCGGAAGTAAGTAAGCCCGAAACTTCTCCACTGCAAACTTAAGAGCTAGCACCAATTGCTCAGTTGCGTTGAAACCCTTTTCAGCAGCTGTCATCACTCTACTAGAGAAGTAGACTGGTCTCATGAGAGATGTCTTTGGGTCTTTTTGCATCAAGACAGCTCCTAGAGCTTCTGGACCTACACTAGGATTTACATAGAATAATTCACCCCATGTGGGTTGTAGGGCGACAGGCAATGAGCTCAAAATGGTTTTAACTTCTTGAAAGCACCTTTCACCCTCCTCACTCCATGTCAATGTAGTGTGTTTAGTGAGCTGCTGCAAAGGATAGATTGCCTGAGAAAGGAGATGTATGAATCGTCCCATGTAGCGAACCTTTTGAATGAAGGAGACTAGCTGCTTCACGTTTGAAGGAGTAGGTAAAGCTAACAATGTCTTTACCTTTTCAGGGTCAGCCTCAATACCATCTTGAGACACAACATGGCCTAGTAGAGTGACCTTGATCTCACCTATGTGGCACTTGTCTTTATTCAATTGCCCACCCAATTGGGCCAGACGGGTGAAACCTTCATCAACCTTGGACAGATGTACTTCCCTAGAGCTGTAAATGCAAAAATCATCAATGAAGACTGGTATGGACTTACCAAAGTAAGGTTGAAACACCAAGTTCATAAACCTCTGGAAAGTAGCTGGGGCATTAGTTAAACTAAAAGGCATAACTCTATAAGCAAAACACCCCCAAGGTGTTATGAAGGTAGTCTTTCTTTGTTCTTCATCTGCAATTCTGATTTGGAAGTAGCCTGAGTACCCATCACACACTGTGTACCTTTCATGACCAGCCACTTCATTTAGTATTTCATCTTGAAAAGGCAAAGGAAAATGGTCCCTTTTTGTGGTTGCGTTTAGAGGCTTGTAATCCACACATACCCTCCACTTCCCATTTTTCTTTGGTGCTACCACAACTGGAGACACCCACTCAGAATCTTCCACTGGGTAGATAAATCCTGCCTTGAGTAATCTTTTTACTTCTTTTAAGAGTGCATCTTGTTGCACTAGCCCTAATCTCCTCAGCCTTTGCACCACTGGTTTGGCACCTTCCTTTAATTGGATATGGTGTTGGATTACCGTCACTTCTTTAATGTGCTCGTAATCACTTATAAAGAGGCCAGCATGCTTCTTTAGTACCTGCAAATAGGGTTCTCTCTCTTCTTCTAGTAGGTCCTTAGCTAGCATCTCCTCTAAGCCTGTGGCTTCTTCCTTGTTTAGAGATTCTTGACCACCTTCTCCTTCTGGGTTTCGCAGTATTATACCCATGACTTCCAAAGAGCTAGCATCCTCCTCAGATGACTCATCCTCAGATGAAGAGCAGCTGCTTGTGCTCCATTCATCCATATAAGTCTCCATCTCTAGGTATTGTTGTCTACCCTGCTTCATGTCATACACAATCTTTTGTTGCTTGCCACCTACCTTATGATTTGGTCGCAACTCAAGGGAACCTGTCTCCCAATCTTGCCTAGCTTTCATAGCCATAAGCCAAGGTCTTCCAAGGATTAGCGGATAGCCCTCCCCCTTAGTTGGGATCACATAAGCATCAATTGAGATTGCCACACCAAAAGCTGAAACCTTCACTCCATTAACCTTTCCCACACAAGCCACCCTTACATTATTTGCCATCTTAGCTTGTAAGGAAGTTTGCTCGTTTACTTCCAAACCCAACCTGTGCATTAATTTCTCTGTCATAACACAAATCTCGGCTCCACCATCTACATACACATTGAAGACTTGCTGACTCTTAATCTCTACATCAATGACTGGCACGATATCCTTCATGCCTCTTGCACTAATAGACCCAACTGACTTTGCCTTAGCCCTCCTGGTGCTGACCATCTTAGACTAGGTTCTACGCATCTTTGGGGAAAGGTGGAGGAGTTGCTGCCATGAAATCTTTGGTCCTTGCTTACTCACATCTGCTACCAGGTCGTAAGGTATGGATCCTACCCCAAGAGGAAAGTCTTCTACTCCTATGTGCCTCCTTGACCTACTCTTCCTTTTCTTGTCTCCTATCACTTGGGAGGAACCCTCATTCCCTTTATCCGGCTCTGAAGCTTCCATTTTATCAGTTCTTTGTCTCCTAACTCTCTTTATTGGCATTGCAATAGCTTCCTCCATTTTTTCTTTCCCTTTATCCTTACCATTGTCAAGACTTATGACAGAGACAGCCCTGTACTCCCCTCTCGATGGTAGTGGAGGGATCTCTGCTGGTGCTTGTGGTGGTGGAGGAGGGGGTCTCAATATTTGGATTGGTGGAGCCACGTGTGCATTTTGTCCATTTAGTGGCCTAGCTCGAGGAGGAGTGACTTGTTGGCGAGGAGGCCGTCTTTGATTACCATTTCCTTGATAGCGTCGTGGATGGGGGCAATAATACATGCCGTGACCTACCTCTCCACAATTGTAGCAAACGTACTCACGTGCTTGCCTTTGTCCTTCTTGTCTATTTCGTTCATTTCCTGGCTGGGGAGCCCTTACACCTTGAACTAGATTGATGGACAGGCTCTCTAGTTGATTGGTGATTTTTTGAAGTAATTCTTGTTGAGAGGACTCTTGGTCTGTTGCTCCTGTCCCTGCTACTACCCTTGCCGTAGGTTGAGCTAGCGGTGGAGGCTCCATTCCTCCTTGTAGTTGAGCTTGTAATTTTAACTTCCTATCCTTCTCCCTTGCATAAGTCATAGCTTTATCAAAGGTATCTGGGAACTTACCTTTTACCTTTTCTTGAAGGATGGGGTAAAGCCCTGCCAGGAAACAGTCCTTCTTTAGGCATTCTGGCGCCCTTTCTCCTTCACCTAGTGATGCACACCATTTCTCCCACAGGTTGGAAAACTTTCCTTCATAGCTTCTATAGTCATTGGGTGATGTTTGGCGTAGCTCTAAGAGCTGTCTCCATATCTCCTCTGGAGGGTCATGGCGGCGAAATTCTTTGATGAAGGCCATCTTTAAGGACTCCCAGTCTCTTCTTTCTTCAGGTGCCAAAGTTTGATACCATAATTTTGCACCTTCCCTCAAGACCAAAGGAAAGGCCCTTAACTTAGTAGCTTCGTCATCCCTTCCCGATACCAGAAAGGCCATTTCCAAATTATCCAAAAAGTTTGGAGCAACCTCCCTAGGCTTACCATAAAAATTAGGGAAGGCCATAAGTGAGAGAGTAAACAATTACACAAACAGCTCCAATTTATTTTAAAATAGAGTATGGTAATTACAATTTGGAGCTTTAGCACAACTTAGCTCAAAATAGGATGAAGATCGACACATCAAAGAAATGGTAATAGTCTAGTAAGGGTAGAATGACAGGATGAGGAGAGCGCAAGATTTCCCCAAGTCTCTCGGCTCCAAACAACAAGGCTATTCTTTGTTGATAAAAGATTTTTCTATCAATACAAATATTCACACGGATATGACGCACAAAATGGAAAGGAAACATACGGGGATCATCATTCTCATTATTGGCATCCATACTTACACACAAGAGCCTAGCTTAGTTGCACCACCTTGGGACCAATGAGCCTGATCATCCACAGAAGGTCAGCACCTCGGATCACTTCGACTCTTCCTGATGCATCTGTGAAGACGTAAGGCGTGATGCTAAGCCTTTTAGCAAGCAACAATTGGATGCTATTACCATAATCAGCATGACGAATGAAAGTGACAGCATTAATGTGCAGCACATCATCAACTAAGATAGTTTCCTTAGATTGAGATAACTTCTTGAAAATTAGCAGCAAAGGTAGGGCAGGGAGGCTTTTCACCCGATCTCCAAAGCACTTTGGACAATATCCAAAGTGATCTTCACGCGGACAGGAGGTTGGCTTGGGATTGGTGGTGTTTGGATTCACAAAGTGCACTGGGAGCACTCGCAGACGTGCGGCAATCTTGTAGGCAAGCCTTCGCCTCTTTGCTTCAGGAGGATTTAGGGGTGAGAGTCGTGGTTGCAAGTTGGAGGTTGAAGTTGGTTGCTCACTAGCCTTTTTCTTGCCTGTAGTGATCATGTAATCCCTTATTAATGAGATTAAGCCAAATGTTACCTTACACTTGAGCACGTGCTGCGGCCTTGGGCCACTTAGGTGTAGAGGTGATCTTCCTCCTCTTAGTCGGCTCCTCAGGAAAGAGAGGTCTGGTGATGCTTTCTCTTCCCTTAATGTGTGTCACAGTACCTTCGTGTATGTTGATGTAGAATATTTCAAGCTCGTGTGCGTTGGAGGTTTCTGGAGCACTCATAGGTTGAGAGGAGAGGTATATCAAGCTCTTCTTCTTACTCTCCTTCGTTGGCGACGATCACGAACAAGGCATGTAGAAGAACTTACTTCTTGAATTTCAATGACACTGCAACCTGGTAACAAGACCTCGATGAAAGCTTTTAAGGCCTCTAAAGCCTCCTCCTCTTCTGTTCTCCAATTTGCAAACTCCTCACGCCATTCGTCCATGTTGTAGATTGCACATCTTCATTGCTTGTGGACTGAAGGTCTGTGTAGCCCTCCTCAGTGGGGGCACCAAAATGATAGCGGAAAAAAGAGCAGTGCAATCGGGTGGCCTCTCTACTCGTGCACACTCCACAAACCACGCCTCATGCAAACAAGCAAAGACCAAAACAAAGGGGGCACCACCCTAAATTAAGAGGTTTAGGGACCTCACACATAGTGCACATAGGCAAGTGAGACTTCTGGCATTATGATGGCATCAAAACATATGGCAAAACACATAGAAACGAAGCGTAGGCACCTTATGTAGCATATATATACACAAGAAATCAGCTTAACAATACAACATCATCTGATCATACATAACAAGGATATAGAGAAGCAAGCCAAGGATGGCATAATCCCTTGTCAAAAACAATCAACCCAGCAAGTAGGTATGATCCTACTAGCAACACATCAATACCTTAGAGAATGATGGAGAGGATGGTGGCCATGGAGCATGAGAGAAGACTCCTTATTTAGGTTTTAGGGCTAGTAATGTAGCATACTAGAGGGAGAGAGAGAGAGGGAGAGAGAGTAGAGCTCCATCCATAGCTCCTCGTTGTGAGCAATGTCGTCATAGCTTCGTTGCTTGGTGAAGTGGGTGAAGTGTTGGTTTTGAGTGAGAGAAGGCCTCTTTATATAGGTTTCTGAGAGGGTTTAGGATTAGGGATAAACATGCTTAAATCCGTTGATTGGGGTTACTTTTTGCTTAGGGTGGTCAACCGATTGAGGTCACCTGATATGTCACCATCAAGATATTCTCTAGAGTGATGTGAGAGGGGAGGGTAAATGCTGATTTATTTGATTGTGACACATGGGGATAAGGCCTTGACCAGCATTTAAGAGTAGGTAAGGTGGCTGTTGAAACTGGAGGTTCTGCACATGTCAGGGGGGGACCTGCGAGGGGGAGGTGGCAGCTGGGTCCTCCTGAATATCAAATTCTCAAAAAATCCTCAACCATGGCTTCTTTTGACATGTGTTCTTTGAAAAAATCAGCATGTCTCTTTTCAACTCAAAAGTCTTTATCCCTGTTGACTCACCTTTACCATAATATTTTCCCCTTTTCTCCTCCTGTAACTGCATTGTTGATGCCCAATCACTGCTTCTAGTAACAGTGAACTGTTACCTACCAAATACTTATGGTGCAGTAAAAAATATTTACCATCGGTAAAAAAAAGTTACTGTAGGTAAAAAGTGATTTGTATTTACCATGTAGGTGAAAAATATTTACTGTCGGTAAAAAAGTAAAAACGGAGTATGCTGTGCTATGAGTCCACATGAACATCCTCGTGTAAATTTCACTAGAAATTCACACCTAGAATGGGCTATTCTGTAAGATATAGGTTGTAGGCATGCATAAGAGCTCGTTCCCACGTATCTTCTGTCCATGGCACTTTTTACTCTTTGGTGCTTGTGAAGTAGATTTTTCTTCTCTTTCGAGATCCCTTGGACTAGAGTATCCTCATCTCCCCAACAACTGACTGTGCCTTTATTGCATCTTCAGAAGGGGTCCTAAAAACCATGCATCAATGCTAATGATCGTGGGTGTGCAATCAGGGGGTATGCAGCTACTCTAAATGCATGGACATGCACAGCCTGTGCAGAGGCTCAAAGGGTTTCTTGAACACTTCTTAGGCTTCCTCAACCCTAGAAGTAGGAACGTCTTGTCCACATACACATAGGATTAGATGTGCACATGACATCCCCCCCTTTCAAAGGTGAGATATTGGTATCAAGCTCTATGGCATTCATAAAGTCCACCAACAACTTTTGGGATCCTGCCAAATGCTTCTCGCCGGCCCACTATGTTGTGTGAGTCAAGGGATACTTGAACTTCATGGAGGTCTACAATGCTTGGTTCTTTAAGCCGTGCCGAATGCAACACAAAATGAACTGTTACGGCTCCAATGCTTCAACTTTGTCTATGTTCGTGGGTCCACCTTCTTCAACAATCTTTGATGAGGAAAATTCTTAAAACCATTTCAAACAAAAAACTATAAACAGATTCGTTCCATGTAGAGTGATTGGAAAATACTAATCTCCCTAAATGACCTTGCATGCAATAGAGATGAACAAAGTGACAGAGCGCCAAACCGTTCCCCAAACACATGCCAAAGTGAGATTGAAACTTGACTTTCTGGCCTAAACCTTTCAATTGTAGCAAATCACAATGGAAGAACCATCATTGCTTGATGGACAATCGTGATCGTGATCTAAGCGTCAATGCTTGATGGACAATCGTGATCGTGATCTTTCTGTAAATGTTTCACTCCAAGGAATAAACATGGAAAATCGATTGACAAAATGGAAAACTGTGAGATATTATGAATTCCTTAAATCCAAAATATTTATATTTTCTAGAGTGATCCGCATACATCCGTGCTCATCCATGAGTGAATCATTGCGTCCTACAATATGCCATGTGTGTGGAAAGGAAACACATAAATATGGTAAAGAAAATACAAGAAATTGTCATGAATGAGACACTCAAACAATGCATACTAACTAATCATGCGCTAAATGGGTTCTTTGGACCTTGACTCAAGGGCCAAGATTGGTCCTACGAAACAGATCATATCTGCAATAAGGTTAGTTTTTCTACAAACATCATCATCCAAACCACCACATTTCTCCTTATGAACAATCACATCCCTATCATGAAAAAAATGTGTGTTGTGCTTCGGAGAAGACATGACAACAAGAGAATTAATTTCATGCAATGACTCATGCATGTTTTAACCTCTTTCAAATCATGAGAGTGAGAGACTAATGGCAAAGAAGGAATGTTCTTGTCACAATGAAGGACCACAGGAGGTGCTCCTTCAGCTGTGTGAGAGAGAGCGTTTTCTTTCCAATCAATGTTACGGATTATAACATTTCAACCACTTGATGCCAAAAATCCAATCACATTCTTCGACACGAAAAACCACAAATCAACGGCGAAAATCGACAGTTTGAACTAACACTGTCACATCAGGACATTCATGTGTGGACAAAGAGTGCATGCCATGAGAAAATCCAAAGATTACAATGGGCTCTATGGGGATCTTCTAAACGTGCGCTCTTCATGAGAGAGTCACTAATCACATCATGCATACTACCTGAATGAAATAAGACCACAAAGCGTTGTTGAGCAAAAGAAAAAGTGGGATCTCTATAGCTTTACAACCCAAGAGCATTAAAACTTCAACCTTAGCACCAAAAGGTATACCAAAACCACTGTTAGTAAACCCCAACCAAAAGGCCTATGCTCCCTTGGGAATTTACAAGCACACGCCCACCCGAAGGACTATAGCACAAAGGAGAAAAATCATGTCAAAGCACATATTTATAGCACATGCCAATAAATTCATATGAAGAAAAGGGTCTACCCTTTCACAATTGAACATCACAAACCCACAAATTCAACATCAACTTCAAAATTCATAGATATATGCCCTCCCAATCTGTTTACACACAATTTACCACTAGGTTTCCATAGCCATAATCTTACAAAGAACTACTCCTAACTTGAAGAGCACAACTCTAATTGGGGCACTTTGAAGCTATAATAAATCTTGAAAAATGACTGGGTGAGAAAGGTGAACATGAACACAATTGAATCTACACTCCGCAACATTAAAAATTGATGCCAATAGAGAGCTGTCCCAATACGAGTACACGTAGAGAAGATAATTCAAGGGAAAAACCTGCATCAAAAACCATCAATGAGGCACGACGAGCTAAAACGTGCAAATTTTTTGACTTTTGCTGAAAGTTTTTAAGTTTTTACATGAGGTTTAGTTATATACAAGTCTCACTTTCAAAAGCTTATGGGCACTTACAGTAACACAACAACTGGTGGTACCCTAGCGACTTGACTTGCATGTATTTGTGCTTGAAAAAGCAATCATAAAAACCCAAAATAAAATTTCCAAACACTCCAATGAAAGTCTATCTCAAGCCCATAATCTTTTGGTATGTATCAAACACAATATTAGTCAGCCACTCAAGGAGGTTGGCAAGTCATAAGGTAGCACAAGTAGAGACGAAGATTCCAATAATCCAGTCACTAAGAAGTTGAAGTTTAGTAAGTATGATAATAAAATGGATGCTTCTTTGATTCATTCTTGGATTCATCAATTTAATGCTTACTTTGTGATTGTCAAGAAAACAAGTAACAGTAAAGTTTTGATTGTTGCCATGTACCTAGCGGGTGATACCATTAATTGGTATCAAGCTTGGCTTGATTCGTAGATGGTTGAACATTTTGAGCATGCCGAGGAATGTGTACCCGGGCTATCTTTCAATTGGTTCAACTTCCAAGACCAGACATTTAATTTAGACAAGTACATCAAGTTTGATGTGCCAATTTTCAACCCTAAGGAGTATAATGACGCCGTCAGAATCGCCTTAGCACAAGAAATGAAGCACAACAAAGGCAAGCCGAAGGAGTACAAGTTGAGTATTTTGCAAGACCAACTGAATGGTAAGCACGGTAAGACCATTGGTAAGCATGATGGGTATTCTTCTTCTCAATCTTCTTCTACACATAGGGCACATAAGTCTCACAATGATGATAAAGGAAAGGCTACAACTCTAGATACCCCTAAGTTGACACCTGATGAAAAATCTCCTCAAGGAATCATAGGAGGCTAGTTAAATATTGAAGGAAGAGCCGAATATGCATAAGAAAAAATATTTTTTGAGTGTCACACTTAAGGTCACATGAAAAGAGATTGTCCAAAGAAAGACCCTAACAAATCGGCAGAAGCACCCACAAAATCCACATCATCTCTGAATGCACTCAATGAACACACTAATGTGTCTAAAGCTTATCATGATCATGTAGATGAGTTTCTCATGTTGTGTCATTGTCATGTGAATAGTACATGTTGTTGGGTGCATTTTGAGAAACCCATTTTTTGTAAAAATAGTACATAGAGAGATATTCTTAAAAGTTTGGATACTAAACACACATGAGCATAGCTGAACATCCTCAAATGAATGGTCAAACTGAAAGGGCTAATTAGATCCTAGAAGATATGCTACAAGCATATCTTAATCAACGGCAAACTAATTGGAAAGAGTATTTACCTATAGTATAGTTTGCATATAGAAGTGCCAAGCGTTTTTTCACTAGATATAGTATGCTAATGTATGGCTTTAATCTATAGTATAGTTTGCATATAGAAGTGCCAAGCGTTTTTTCACTAGATATAGTACATGTATGCTAATGTATGGATTTAATCTTAGAGATCCTTATGGATTAGTATTGCAAAAGGAAAAGGTTAAGGCATCTGGTCAAACTGAAAGGGCTAATTAGATCCTAGAAGATATGCTACAAGCATATCTTAATCAACGGCAAACTAATTGGAAAGAGTATTTACCTATAGTATAGTTTGCATATAGCAGTGCCAAACGTTTTTTCACTAGATATAGTACATTTATGCTAATGTATGGCTTTAATCTTAGAGATCCTTATGGATTAGTATTGCAAAAGGAAAAGGTTAAGGCATCTGGTCAAACTGAAAGGGCTAATTAGATCCTAGAAGATATGCTACAAGCATATCTTAATCAACGACAAACTAATTGGAAAGAGTATTTACCTATAGTATAGTTTGCATATTGCAATGCCAAGCGTTGTTTCACTAGATATAGTACATTTATGCTAATGTATGGGTTTAATCTTAGAGCTCCTTATGGATTAGTATTGCAAAAGGAAAAGGTTAAGGCATCTAGAGACTTTTAGAAGATATGAAAATGAAATGCTTAAACTTGCTAAAGATAGCATTAAAAGGACTCAAGATAGAGCAAGGACATATAAAAATTTGCATAGAACTCCTCTTAACTTTGAGGAAGGGGAGCAAGTTTATTTAAAAGTTTGTGAAAAGTGTGAAACCATGAAGATGGGATTGTGCCCAAATTATCGCCAACATATTGTGGACCTTACACAATACTAAAGAAAGTTGGAGATATGGCTTACAAACAGCAATTACCAGAGACAAGTGGCATACATCAAATATTCCATGTTAGCGGGATCATAAGGAAATTGGGCCAATCTAAAAATGTTATTCAAAATGATCAGATAGTGGAACTCATAGACACTCAATCTCTTCCACATGAACCATAGAAGATACTAGACCCTAGAGAAAAAAGAACTAGTAATACAATTTGTAAATAGTGTGTAGTGAAGTGGAAAGATTGTACTAAAGAGAGTTCTAACTGGGAGCGGGGAGAACTCTCCAAAAATGGTTCCCCAACTTTGTGATTACCCCTTCCTAGTGAAATTTTTGAGGACGAAAACTCTTTTCAGGGGGAAGCGGGGATTTCATTGACGTCTTCATGTGAAGTATGAAGTGGCAATAACTCATGTTATTAACACCCCATGGGAGTGTTAATAACATCAAATTCACATTTTGAAATGTTGAAACCGGGAGTTTCTATTTTCTTGACGGGATATTTGATTTGCCCAGCGGGCGCAGCCCGATAGGCTATAAAATCCCTCCATATTTTTAGAGAGGTGCCAAGTGTGGAGGATCCTATATAAACAATGGCCCATCCTCTCACACACCCCTTTTGGCACACTTTCTAGAGCATTCACCAGAGCTAAAGCTTGAGGATTATCCTTGAGCTTTATCATGTAAATTTTTTGCGTCTTTTTTTCCTGTAAAAACTCTCTCATATTGTTACCTCCGTTGGGTGTCTATCCGCCTGAAGCAGCTTTGGGTAGAAAGCATTTTCTTGGATGGTTTAGGTGGTGCAAGTGCATGGGGATCCTTTCTATTGTTGGAATGGAGTGCTCCTCTTCACCACAACAACATAGTTGTATCTTATGACTAGTTGTCTCCCCTGGGTGTCTATCTTCCTGTAAATAGGTTTGGGTAGGAAACATCCTCATGGAGATTTTAGGTGGTGCAAGTGATTGGGGCTCATTTCTATTGCTGGAATGGAGCGTTTCTCATCATTACACCAATTTCACGCTTTTTTTAAAATTTTATTTTGCGTACATATCACTTTTGTTGGGGTATTAATGTTTCCCAAAGGACCCTTAAAGCTTCCTAGAGGGCCCCTCATGTTGCTCGAAGTACCAGTGTTGTATCTCGGAGGGCCACAGAGGGCTAGGGTTGTTGCTCAATGGGCAAAAATGACACGGCTGTCTGGTAGTCTTCAGGCCACATGGGCATTACTTGTGAATGTGGAAAGTTGTCAATTGAGAGTTTTGTTAATTAACGTTGTGATCACATTAAAAAACATGTGATTGCGTGAATTTAAAATCCATAGGGGGAAGGAATGTGATGTATCCTATATGGGCGACACACACACTGTTGAGCTAGGGGTAATGGTTGGGTGAATCGCCCTTAGGTAGTAAGAGTTAAATTATGAAAGTCTACGAGAGCCAGGTGGCAAGTTGGCTCATGCCTTGCCCATGCAAGAGGCAATGATCACTAGTCTAGGGGGACGAGAGGACGCTCGACAAGAGGTGTGTGTGGGAGTCCTCTACTACACTCCTTGAGTACTATGAGCTTCGCTACACTCAGCTTTGCTACACTTCAATTTTTCCACAATGAGATAGTAAATCAAGTAACGATGGCAAAGTATATGGTTCTCCAGGATCGACTCGAAAAGCACTGGGCTTCTAGCTATAGACATATAATCAATGGAGGTCCAAACCAGGGAAAATGAATGCAGACAGGGGTCTTTTAAAGTGTTAACAAGAGTTTATAGTAAGGTTTAGAGAGAAATCGTGCAATAAAATCATGACTCATAATGGATAAAACAATTTGAAGAAGACAATGACACTTAATTGATGCTGGCAACCAACATATACTTCCAATTTTTGTTCTTCGATAACCTTTTTACAAGTCAATTGCATATGCCATTGTTAGTATGCCTTTTGATTTGCTAATAAAAAATCCCCAATCCAATGGAAGCAATCCATAATCGCCACACAAAGTTCCCATCTTGTACGGTTCTCATGTTCTTGAATCCGCAAGCTATTGATGGAGAACTCTATGACAAAGAATCCTTTAAAGTCTTTACTCAACTTTCCTTTTTACCCCCTACTCACTCAAGTTCTCCCTGATTTCTTTCTTTCAAAGCACATGCCCTTTTGCACGCCTTTGATGCTCACCCTTGCTTCCCACTTTTTCTCACTTATGCCCTTGAAATATGTCTTCTCTCTCGAGGTAGAAAGCGAGAGAGATCCTCTGTTCCTTTCCTTCCTCTTTGTTCATTGTTTACCTTAAATTGTTTTCCTCTCATTCTTCACCACGGTCTTTATACCCAAAAGCAGAGCATCAAAATAATTAAGCGAGATCATGAGAACCACCCCCCCCCCCCCCCCCCCCCCCCCCCCCTCGTCCAAGCCCTTCTTCACCACGATCTTCATAACCAAAAGTCGAGCATCAAAAAAATTGAGCGTTGAGATCATGAGAATCCCTCCCCCCCTCCAAGGCTTCTTTAGCAATAGCTGAAGGGTGCATCTACACATGTAGCCCTCAATTACCCTTGTCAATATTAAGATTTCTCTATGGAAGGTGTTACAAGCAAGAAGGTCTTAGCCCGAGGTATCGGTTTCAATAGGTGCTCATGCTAGAAAGAGGCTAGGGAGGACATGCCTCACTTATTCATGGAGTGCCCAAGGATTAGAGTCCAAACAGGTAAGGTGTGCAAATGGATCCAAAGGACTTGGAAGATAGGATTTTCCAAGAATGATTTTCTCCTTGAAGGGAAAGGGATGAAAAGCCAAGCGCTCCTGATATGTACTCAAGTTGTTAGATTTCTCTTCTTCTACCATATCTAGAAGGCCAACAACGGTAGTGTTTGTCCAAAATCTCTAAGTAGCCAGTGTCGGGGGATATGTGTTCGAAACGTGAGCCGGGAAGGCGCCGAGCCTCTGATTGTGAGAGGTGTGAAAGAGAGAGAACAAGAACAACAGACGTAATTGACTCTGGCAATCCCCATACTCATCAATTAATCAATTCAATCTCTAAATACAATGAAATCGGTAGCCAAGGCGGGTTGTTACCAGCACCAACACTTGGATCAATTGAAATAGGAGTTTAAGCTCCCTTTACAGATTGACCGGGCCGTTAATGGCACTGGGCTTACTAAAACGCTTAATTAATTTCTTTAGACTGATGACGTTGATGATCATTTCTCTGCCGCTTGAAACTGTCTTTGAATTACCTGCTTCAAGTGCCTTCAAGAGCTCTTTGCAGTGCTCCTTTTCCTTGCTTAACCTCATTTTCTCCTTGCCTTTTTAATCATGGCTGCTCATCTTGTGCTCTTCGAGAGAGAGACTTCATGCTTGCTTAGCTTCACCTCACCTCTCCAAGAGTCTTACTTCTCAAGCACAAGAGAGTAGGCCTTCACTTTCTTACTTACAAAGGACTAGAGCAACAAAAAGATACTTTTCCTTGTACTTCTCCCCATGCTTGTTCAATCCCTTCTTCTTCGATGCCCTATCTTCTGTATGCTTTTTGACCTTCCTCGCATCTTTTCCTTTTTGCATGCCGCGGATGAGCCGAGGACAAGAGAGAGAGATAGCTTTCTTCACCTGAGGTTGCTCGCCTTGCTTGCTTGCCTTAACCAGGCTTTTCTCGTTTGCTTGCCTCAAGCTCTTCTCCTTTGCTTGCTTCTTCTCGCCTTGCTTGCTTCCTCCTCAAGCTCCTCGCATGTAATGGCCTCCTCTCATGAGAAAAAAATGCTATTAATAGCACCCTCTGTCCCTTAGCAATGACAGCGCCGTCGTTGCAAGGGAGGCACAAAAACCTCCTCCAGATGATGTGGCAGTGGTTTTTCCTGCTACGCCCTTTTGCGGAAAAATTGGGCCCTAAGCGTTTCACCACAGCCTCCTGAGGAAATGCCGTTTCTTGGTCGGCGTCATCCGGTGACTCCCTGGCCTGCGGGAATGCTTCTTTCCCTCTCTGCAATGTTGCTTGCTGCCTGCTTTGTCTACGCCATGCCTTCTTTCCTCTTTGTTCACACCTCCTTAACACATAGGGTGGCCTGCTTTTAATTTAACAAGTGGGCGGCCATAGCACTTTAAAGTCATGGGCGGGTGGCCCTTAAAGGGAAACCCTTTAAACATACATGCCGACCAAGCAATGCAGTAGGCACTCGACTGTGAATCCCCTTTGGCGGTGACGGGAGCAAAGCGAACCCCGAACCTTGACGGCCTCTAAAACACCGGGGACCGATAGCACGCCTCGAGCCTGTCATGGTAAAGCAAACAGGGGGCACCACCTAGCTTCAGCGGCTAGGACGCAAACAACACACCACCATAACAAAGTTTTCATCCAAGAGAGATGGATGCTTGGGAGTAATGATGAAAAGGAAAGGGAATGAGATCAATTGAGAGAGAGAGAGAGAGAGTGAGGGAGGGGGTATAGCGGCTTAGTACTTAGGCATCACAAAAGGATGGTGAATCCGCACACCCTTCACACATACACAACCTCACTCCAAAACACAAGACTAGGTGGCGATTCCGCACACCTCACATGGGCAAAACATTGCAAGAAAACATACTCACAAAACCTCAAGCTTTATTTAGAGAATTAGGCGATGAAATGGAGAGCATAGGGTAGGGGAATGAGAAGGGAGAGAGTGGTAGAGCACATGGCGGATAGGTGGGAGTTGATGGCGAAGACTCGCACGAGGATTATGGCCATCATCCTTCATTTAGTTTCCCTTCTTCTTCCATAGCCAAGGGAGTAGAGGTCATGCTCAAGACAACCATGGTGATTGCGGTGATGGTGATGGTGTGGGTGTGTGTGTGTGTGTGTGTGTGTGTGTGTGCACTAGGCACACACAGTGCATAGTGTGTTCTTTGGTGATGTTGTGTGTGTGTTTAGTGTGATGGTGACCCCTCTTTATATAGGGGAGGAGGGGGGAGAAATCCTAGAATTTATAAATGAAGAAATCATTATCTACATAGGCCATGTGACAGTGGGCCCCACTTGTCTGGCTGTGTGTATATGTGCCAAAACAGCAGTCTCATGAGAGAGAGACTAATAGAGAGAGATGGGTTGATGAAAAAAAGTGAGAGGTGACATGGAGAATAAAGTAATTACAAGAGGGGAGAGAGGGGAGTGTGTTCAGAGGTGAATCTGTGTGCAGATGTGTGTGAACACAAGAAAAATCAGGTAACCACTGGGTGGGGATGGGTCTGTGGGCACCTTTTTCAGCAAAACTGAGTGTGTGTAAGTGTGGGGAAGGTTATTTAGCTACAAGACAAGAGACATGGTGCCCTTTAGAGAGAGAGGGGGGTATTTGGGTCATAGGATATGATAGGAGAGAGAAAGAGGGGGTGGGGTATACTATTTTGGAAGATATGATAAGTTGCATGTGAGTTAGGGTGCATTATTGGTGAGTTAGAATGCATTATTGGTGAGAGGTGGGGTAGCTTGAGGGGAGAGAGAAAGGAGAAAGGACAAGGGGAAGAGAGAGGGGGTTGACCTTTTGAGTGGAGGAGAGGAAAAGGGACACAGGACGGGGCAACAGTGAAGAAAAAGGAGGCAAGGTGGGGATGGGCTGCCCCGCAGGCATGAGGTGGCCTATTTTACCTTTCTCATATATTTACATAATCATACTTTATTTTTTTCTTACTTTTTTCCAATGTCTTTTATCACTCCCTCCCTAAGAGGAGGTTTCCATGGGGTGGGGACGAGAGAAGAGGGGTATGTGAGCTTGGCTTGTGAAAAGCCCCCATCATTAGCCCTCCCCTTTTGGCTAGAGGCATTCATGCCTCTAGCTCATCTGTTTCTTCTTCCACTTAGCTGTAGGATCCGATATCGAGTTGCCTTCTGAATTAGCCATTCCATTTGGCCATTGGTGAGATTTCTGGGATATTCATGAATCTGTAACAGGTCCGAGTGATAACTCGTTCCTTGGAATAGTGTGGGTTGATTAAAGGGGAAGCCCATGGCTTCCAGATCTTTGTGCCAATGTCCTCCTGGATCCCAAGTGAAAAATAGGATCATTGTTTGCAGTGTCCGAACAATAAAATTTGCATGCCAAATTGGATCAAATTTGTAACCACCATTAGCGAGAGGGGAAATGAGCATCTTGGCTCCTGTAAAGACAGAACTGAAAATTATGATTTCCAAGAGTGTACCAAGAATCCACCATATATGGCCGCCTTGTTGGTGTGGTGAGCTCACGTTGTCTTCAAAATCCTGATTACTGCCATGACTAGAAAAAACTACGAGCATATCATGCTTCTTTTGGGTGTGCTCAAACATGTCAGCTTCCTTTACTGATGCTAATAGCAAGCCACCTACCTTTCGGCTTAAATACAAGCGTAATTCACTTACCTTTCTCCAAAGAGAGGATGCACTATTTGTAAAAAATTGTACCAAATTGTGAATGAGGTCTTCATTCTTGCATTCTATCAGGCTTTTGTCTATCCATGGCTCCTTTGCTCTTATCTCCATGCTGATCTTCTCTCTATATGTTATAGCAGCTAGCCATAGCCATAGGTCTGATGCATCCCATGCAAACACAATGTTGTGTTGTGGAGGAGTTTGGAACATCCTTAAAAGGTTTGCATCATATTGATCATCAAACTTACTCTGAACACCCTCACATATACTGGAGGCATTACCCATCTCCAAGTTTATAACACCCTTCAGTAGACTAGAGGCATTACCCATCTCTAAGTCTATAACACTACACAGTAAAGTCTTGCTCGGCTGCCAAGCCTCTAGAGCAATATCCAACTCCAAACCTTTAGTCATACTTACCTCTTCGTTATGGTCCTCATGTGAAACTGCCTTGATGCAAGATTCCTTTAGCTTGCTACACTGTCCTGGGTCCATGCTGGTGCACAGGCTTCCGTTTTCAAAGCCCTCCCCTTTGATTGATATGTTGTCCATCTTCTGCAAAGCCTTGCTAACAGGCTGGTTTTCCTCTTCTCTTGTATCTTTCATGACCTTTGCATTCCTCTTACTCTAACGAGGCCTAATCAAGACTTTACACCTTCTTACCCTTACTGCCCAATGGTGTCGATTGATCGCTTTGGTGCCTATTTCATTCAAGGTTAAAGATATACTCACATTTGTAACACAATTTTCTTGACTTACCTCCCCCACCTGGGTAGCATCTTTTGATTCTTTAACCTCTTGTTCCACTGCTTCAGTTCTTTGAATAAACTTCTCGCTTGATCCTTCTTCCGTTACCTTCATCTTGACCTCTTCTGCAAGACCAATGATACTTGGTGTGCGGGTACCAATTGATGGTGGGCGTAGGATGATTGTAAGTGGTGATTGTGGTGGTGGTTGCATTGGTGACTGGCGTTGAACTGGTGTGGCTAGCTGTGGTTGCACCGCTGGTGGTGGGATTTGAATAGGTGGGATTGGTTGCTTGAGTGGCGGTGGTGTTCTTGGTGGAGAGATCTGATTCTGTCTCCCCCCTCTATTGAAATTCTGCCTCCTCAGGTGTGGGCAGTAGTAAACTCCACGGCCATCTTCCCCGTAGTTGTAACAATGGTACTCTGGGTTCTGCCTTCGTTGTCCTCTTCCTTGTTCTGGGTTCCTTCCAGGTGTATGCCCTTACTGCACCAGATGCACAGATAAACTCTCTAGTTGGGTGGTGATGCGACTCAGTAGGTCTTGCTCTTCTGATGCCTCCTACGGTTGGGACTCTATGATTGGCTGTTGCAGTCACTGGGGTTGGCTGTATCGAGCTTGTTTCCTCTGACTCGTTTACTCTTGCTTGCATGCGTAGCTTCTTGTCTTTAAGGCGGGCTACTTCGACTACCAACTCATAATTTGCAGGAAACCTTCCCTTCACCTTCTCTCTAAGCGGCGACCATAGACCAGCAATAAAACGGTCCTTCTTTAGGAAACTAGGTGCTCCTTCACCTTCCTCCAGCGAGGCAAACCATCTCTCCCATAAGTCCACAAATTTAGACTCGTAGGTGGCATACTCCAACAGGCCTCGGCTTTAATTCTGTCAGTAACTGCCATAGCCTCTCCGAGGTTGTGCCTCCACCAAACCTCTTTACAAAAGTAGCCATTAACACATACCATGCATTCTTGGTGGCCTGGGGCAATGCATTATACCAGGACTTGGCCTCTACTTTCATCAGTAGAGGGAAAATTCTAAGTCGTGAAGCGTCGTCATCTTTGTTGGAGACGATACAAGCAATGTCGAAATCATCCAAAAAGTCAGTGGTGAGATCCTCTCCCTTCTTTCCACTGAACGTGGGGAAAGAAACACTTGCCATGGTAGTGACTCAGAAAATTACAAACCTCTTTTTCTTTTTTTTCATTTTTTTAAAAAACATTACATTAACAGTAGCGGCTCATAGCAGCTTTTTACAGGGGTGGGTGGATAGGTTAGAACAAGATAAAGATAGAAACATTAAAGGAATGATGGTAATCTAATATGGGGAGAATGATAGGGTTCGCGGAATTGAGGATTTCTCCTAGTACCGCCGCACCGAATAGGTGTACGATCTTCTGTTGGTAGAAGACTTTCCTATCTACATAGATATTCACATGCATATGCTGCAAGAATCTGAACGGGAATGCCGTTGGCCGGTTTTCCATCATGCACAGAGGATGAAATACTTACTTATACTCTTAGCGTGCTAGTGTTGATGAGTCGGCACATCCACAAGAGGTCGTCGCCTTTTATGGGATCTACCTTTCCTTCGTTGCTCAGCACGTACGGGGTGATGGCGACGCGTCTGACCACTCCCAGCCTCTTGGCTAAAAACAATTGCAGGTAATTTCCGTAGTCGGCGTGTTGCATGAATTCTACTCCATTCAGTTGCAACTCGTCCCCAGCCCACTGGGTTTCTCCCGTGGTAGAGAGCTTCTTCAGGATAAGTTGTACAGGGAGAGGAGGAAGATCCTCCACTCTCTTCCCAAAACAGCGAGAGCAGTAGCCAAACCACTCTTCTCTAGGACATGGGGATCTTCTTACCACTTCTTCTTCCGGATTGTTGAAGTGGATTGGTAGCACTTGCATGTGTCGTGCAAATTGGTAGGCGACCTTTCGCCGCTTAGCTTCGGATGACTTCCTCTTTGGCAAACTGGGTACAACCCGGCTTTCTGAGCTTGAAGCACTTGCTTGGCCAGATGCTTCTCCCTTTGGGATCATGTGTTTCCAGACTGGCTTATCTTCTCCTTGCCTTTGGCTCGAGCAGCCCCTTTAGGCCACTTTGGAGTTATAACTTTGACTATAGTTTCTTTAGGGAAAAGAGGTCTCACCGTTTGCTTCCCTTCCTTGATGTGAATGACTTCTTTGCGATGAATGTTGATGTAGATGACTTCAGCCCTTTCACTGCCTTCCTTGCTGGCACTCATTGACAGTGTGCCTTGGTTGACAACAGTGATGGCACTTCACCGACCTCCCACCTGATGCTCTCAATTTATAGTTAGAATGAACCACACGAGATGGAGAATTTACCTCTTGAATTCTGACGACACTGCAGCCTGGCAGTAGCACCTCAATGAAGGCGGCTAGTGCCTCCTTCGTCTCTTCTTCTTCCGTCCTCCAGTTAAAAAATTCCTTCAGCCATTCGTCCATGATTGATAGTGGGCGTCACTTTCAGCATTGTAAACTGAAGGGTCTTAGAAAGCCCTCCTCAGTGGGGGCAGCAAATGACGGGAGCAAAGCGAACCCCGAACCCCGACGGCCTCTAAAACACCGGGGACCGAATGGCGCGCCTCGAGCCTGTCATGGTAAAGCAAACAGGGGGCACCACCTAGCTTCAACGGCTAGGACGCAAACAACACACCACCATAACAAAGTTTTCATCCAAGAGAGATGGATGCTTGGGAGTAATGATGAAAAGGAAAAGGAATGAGATCAAGTGAGAGAGAGAGAGAGAGAGAGAGAGAGAGAGAGTGAGGGAGGGGGTATAGCGGCTTAGTAATTAGGCATCACAAAAGGATGGCGAATCCGCACACCCTTCACACATACACAAGCTCACTCCAAAACACAAGACTAGGTGGCGATTCCGCACACCTCACATGGGCAAAACATTGCAAGAAAACATACTCACAAAACCTCAAGCTTTATTTAGAGAATTAGGCGATGAAATGGAGAGCATAGGGTAGGGGAATGAGAAGGGAGAGAGTGGTAGAGCACATGGCGGATAGGTGGGAGTTGATGGCGAAGACTCGCACGAGGATTATGGCCATCATCCTTCATTTAGTTGCCCTTCATCTTCCATAGCCAAGGGAGTAGAGGTCATGCTCAAGACAAGCATGGTGATTGCGGTGATGGTGATGGTGTGTGTGTGTGTGTGTGTGTGCACTAGGCACACACAGTGCATAGTGTGTTCTTTGGTGATGTTGTGTGTGTGTTTAGTGTGATGGTGACCCCTCTTTATATAGGGGAGGAGGGGGGAGAACTCCTAGAATTTATAAATGAAGAAATCAGTATCTACATAGGCCATGTGACAGTGGGCCCCACTTGTCTGGCTGTGTGTATATGTGCCAAAACACCAGTCTCATGAGAGAGAGACTAATAGAGAGAGATGGGTTGATGAAAAAAAGTGAGAGGTGACATGGAGAATAAAGTAATTACAAGAGGGGAGAGAGGGGAGTGTGTTCAAAGGTGAATCTGTGTGCAGATGTGTGTGAACACAAGAAAAATCAGGTAACCACTGGGTGGGGATGGGTCTGTGGGCACCTTTTTCAGCGAAACTGAGTGTGTGTGAGTGTGGGGAAGGTTATTTAGCTACAAGACAAGAGACATGGCGCCCTTTAGAGAGAGAGGGGGGTATTTGGGTCATAGGATATGATAGGAGAGAGAAAGAGGGGGTGGGGTATACTATTTTGGAAGATATGATAAGTTGCATGTGAGTTAGGGTGCATTATTGGTGAGTTAGAATGCATTATTGGTGAGAGGTGGGGTAGCTTGAGGGGAGAGAGAAAGGAGAAATGACAAGGGGAAGAGAGAGGGGGTTGACCTTTTGAGTGGAGGAGAGGAAAAGGGACACAGGACGGGGCAACAGTGAAGAAAAAGGAGGCAAGGTGGGGATGGGCTGCCCCGCAGGCATGAGGTGGCCTATTTTACCTTTCTCATATATTTACATAATCATACTTTATTTTTTTCTTACTTTTTTCCAATGTCTTTTATCACTCCCTCCCTAAGAGGAGGTTTCCATGGGGTGGGGACGAGAGAAGAGGGGTATGTGAGCTTGGCTTGTGAAAAGCCCCCATCAGCGGCTTTATTCCATTGCTTTGGGCACCACATTTGATACATAGGCCGGCCAAAGCAATGCCAAGCACGACAATCTCTTCCACCAGTCCTTGACTAACAATATCATCAATTTTCCACAACCTTATCAACATCCCGAAGCCCCTAAATAACAATATTGTCTTGAATTTCATCGCCCATATCAGTGTTTTAAGTAATGCCAAAAATTCATCCAGCTCAGCAGTCCGACAATTGACACGGGACCCTGCCTGCCAAGCCGTAAATCCCATTAGACTTCTCAAACTACATAAAATGCATATAAACCCTGTTGAGGAGGCTAAAATTCCTAGATGGCACACAGACCGAGCAGACCGGACCGGTGCGAAACCGGGCCCCGGAGAATCTTTAACGGCCAATCACTTGGAAACCGTAAATCCGAACGCCGATCTGAAAAGACCGACGTGCTCCAAAAAGTGATCACTTCAAGCTCGTGCATTCATTTCATTTTTGTCACCTCAACTGCAGTTGCCCAATCCGGTACGGATCTGTAATCGACTTAAACTTCAAACTACCATAACTTCTTCACTGTAGCTCCAATTGACGAGCCGTAAAGACAGGTCCGTAGAGCACTTCAAGCACTACAGTTCTAGATCATAATATCCTACATGTACTCACTTCAAGCATAGTCCATTTTTGGCATCATTAAGGCATCAATTAGACCTTTTAAGCCGCATCTAGCATACATTAATCATTAAACTTGACCTCTTATCAAGCCCTGATCACTGCTCACTAAATGTGTAAACTTCAAAGAAGCTTAGCTTTCATTTTTCTGCTCTTTTTCTCTTCATGGCAGCGGAGCTGCACAACACCAGCTACTCAGAGATTATCCAAGAAAGCATGGAAATTATCATTGGGATTGGAAAAAGCAAGATCTTAGATGAGTGGAATAGGATAACTCTGACCATCACGTCTATGACGATTTCATGTATGCGAGGTTGGGGCTCCTTGTGATTGGTTTTAATTGGAATGTATGTGACCCTCGGGGAGGGAGGGGGGGGGGGGGGGGGGGGGGGGGGGGGGGAGGGGGAATCGCTAAAAAGAATATGTGACTATCACATGAGTGTAACGCGGAGATTTAATATTCATGTGATCACATGAAATTTCTTGTGATCACAAAGTTTATAATCACATTCACATAATCATAATTAATGTGATCGCAAAAAAGCCAATAAGTGGTGATGTGGAAACCCACCAAAAACCCACTAAAGTATGTGTTTTTCCTTATGAGCTTACTAGAAAACTATGTGAACCCTCAACCAAGCCCATTAAAAAATGAAAAAATCCCACCAGGCTTACCAATTTGGATGATTTCTATAGGTTAAGGGAAAGTCACGTGAATATTTAACGTGATCACATATTTTGAAACGTGATCACTCAACGTTATTAAAGGGTTCACATGTTTGTGATCACATTAATGAAATCCCTAGCACTGCAACAAAAACGGGCTATTAAATATAATTTTTTCTCACATTTACACATACAGAAGGGTATCCTTAAATGGAACTGGAGAAAAGATTTATAGATTGAATAGGAAAAGGATCTGTTTTATATGTCAAAAATTTATAGATAAGGAGTAATTTTGTATATATATATATAGAAATGGTCCTTGAACGCCCGTGATATACACAATTTATACATAGTGACTCAACTTAAAGCAAAAAGGGATTGGGGAGTTTCCTCCTTCCCTTACTTCTCTAAAGAAAAACAATTCCTCCCATGAAGGCAACTTATGAAGAGCTATTGCACATGACAACTCCGTAGCCTACAACACCACACGGTGCCACGGGGAGGGGGTGATGGCACTCCATGGCTACTAACTCGTATGCATATTGAAAAAAATCATTGTCAAGCATATCCCATAACCAATGTAATCCAAGAGATAACATTTTAAACAATAGGCTTGTTAGGTTCTTTTTTTGCACTATGAAGTGAACCACATTTGATGTGCTTGTCAACCAAGACACTGTTTGCAAGTAGTGCATCTTTCTTTTGCAATCCACAACAAAAACTCTTATTGTGAATTCATGCAACTATATCAATGCCTTGTAGAAGACTACCCATCTTCAAGGTGCATGCATAGATGAAAGCATTCAAAGAAAGGACTTTCTTTAGCATCATGTAAAAATGACTCGATTTACTTGCCCCTATCATGTTGGACATATACCGCAATCAATGCATTCAATGTGATCACATTCCAGATGGAAATCCCATGAAGAACTATTTGTGCTTTTGTAAAAGCATCACATTTTTCATACATATGAGCCCAATCACCACCAAGCATAACATTTTGGCTTACATATCAACCTAGAAACCACCAAGTATAACATTTCGACTTACGTATTAACCTAGACAATACTAAGCACAACACCTAGCACACCTACCAGTCAAAGCATGGCTAAGCACATCATTTAGCTCTAGTAGCCCTTGTTTGGCAAAACGGAGAAAATCAAAATCTTCATCAAATTTATCAAAGTGTGGAATGGCTCTCTAATACTTGATGTTCCCCCTAAGCTTGCAAAGCGGGATGACAACGGACTATAAGAGGTACTCTATGATGGATAATTTCTTGGGATACTTGAAAATCACAATTACTAAAGGAGATAGGCTAAAGACTACTTTTATCACACCCTAGGGATATTTTTCTTATGTTAAAATACCTTTCTACTAAGTAATGCCTATGCTACTTTTCAAAGGGGGTAAATGGGTTTTGGGCCATGTAGTGGCAAATTTGTAAGGGCTTTTATGGATAAATAGGCTATTTAATCTCAAGGTCTACTCATAAAGATAATTTTGAAGCATGTCTACAACTCTTTACATAGTAATCTAATGCTCCTTCCCTATTCATCTGCAAAAATTCAAGATTGAAAATCGTGTCTTGCAAAACTTCATGCTATATGGTATTGACTTTTCACATCCTCTTTAAATCACATATATGTGTATGCATTGGCAACACTGCCTCCTTACGATATACCAACTCAATGTTGTATACGCCCATAAACACTTCTTGAGATTTTCCTCCCACTCTGCTTCCTACTTGTACACATACTTTGGCAGCATATTTATGATTTTTCCATTGGCACTCTCTACTAGACTATTTCATTGAGGATGATAGGGTGAAGATAACCAATGTTGGATGTCTAGTTTCTCTATCAATGCCCACATAAGCTTGCTTCTAAATCCATGTCCTCTATCTAGAACTGGCACCCATTGGAACTGCAAAACGACAACAGATGTTATAAAAACAAACTGAGCCACAACATGAGCATCTACCCCCATAGCTGCCTTCGCCTCAATCCACCTGGTAAGGTAGTCAATGGCTACCACAATGTATTTATTCCCACTTGTCGACTTTTGAAGTGGACCAGGGCATCCAAACCCCATTTTAAAAATAATTTTGGGCAAAGATAGCCCCTTGTGATTCCAATTTCAGTCTTCTTTCACCCATAGTTTGGCATTCATGGCAGGTTTTGCACCAATAGTGCACATCACGTACTAATGGAGAACAACAAAAAATTTCTCTTAAAATTCAAAACAGAACTTGATCTTTACCCTGATACCCACTTTTGTCATGAAATTGTTGCAACACCATGTCACTATCCTCCTTATAGAGAACTCTTTGCTCGGGGGATTCACTATGTGTAAAACTACCATATCACGTGCGGTCAAGAAATGTTTGTAAAACCCCTTATCCGTGAATTTTGTTAAGAAAATCTTTTCTTTTAAAATCTGTCATTTTTTTTCAAATTTGAAAAAATAATGCCCTTCTTGTAAGTTTCAAGAACTTTAAATACCCTTATGTTGAACTCACGTGATAGGTTACATTTTTATTAGGCGACCTCCTGAGGACTCTTTGCAACACTTCATCCTTTCCATAGGGCATTAGATCCTCCCCTATCAATGTGAACTTGCGAGATTTTTGGACTATCCTCCCTTTATGTAGCTTAGAAAACCTTTATGGACACTGGCCTAAGCCCAAAAAGTCTTCAATTCCCTTCAAAGTCTCATGACCTGCATAAGTGACTAGGGCCACATACAAACCTACAACTTGTATCTACACTTTACTCCTTGCAAGATGGTCTTCCTCTTGGTTTTTCTCTCTTTTAACATGCTTGAACTAAATCTCTTCAAAAAACTTTAGAAACTTTTTAATGGCATAAAACCAATGCTTCAAAGAATCCCGTTTTACATGCCATTGGCCCAACAATTTCTTGATGACCAACATTGCAGAATTGCATCACCTTTTACCACCAACATGGAAATGCCAAACTCCACACACTGCTTCAAACCTAAATGGAGGTCAAGGTACTCTAGCTCATTGTTGGTATGAACGTCCTCTAAGTCATAAGCCTTTGAAAAAAATCAGTTTGTTGTGTGGATCTCATACTCGGGGGGGGGGGGGGGGGGGGGGCAGGGGGGGTTCACTCTATGTAGAACTTACATATCACGTGCGTTCATGAACTATTTATAAAAACCCTAAACTATGAGAAATTTTTAATAAAAGTAACCCTTTTTTATTCAATCTGTAAAAAAATTCAAGCTCATTGTTTTGACACCCTTCTATATATAAATATGAGAGAAAATGTAGAATAAAATAATCCCTACTGTTGAACCCACGTGATAGGTTTTTTTTTTGTTATGTGACCCTCTTGAGATCCCATATCACCATACCTCCTCGTGCTTTCTACACCACCCTTATATCACCCATTTCATGATCTACTTCCCTGGCTTTAAGTGTAACACCACCTTAGGCAACAAATTGTTAGCCGTCAACACATTAAATATTTTGTACAATGAGATGCACTTTGAACTTCTTGCAAGGAAAGACCAAGGCTATGACCCACTACTCCCCTTTGGTATAGGTCGCCTCTCCAAAACTTATGCCCTTATTTCAAAGTTAGATAGGCTTATAGCTCCTTCCCGAGTTTTACAGTAACACCACTCCAATAGCCATGGTACCTGCCGTCTTGACAACATAGAAATCGTTCTCTCGATTGGGAGGATAAACCCTAGGTATCTTACACAAAATTTCTTTCACTTTATCAAAGGCTTCTTGAGCTTCTTCATCCCATTCAAATCCATGCACCTAATGCACCCTCTTTGAAGAGGATACACATACTAAGATAACATCCAAAAAAACCTTGACAGATACTTTAATTTATGCACAAATGAGACCAAAACTTGAGTACAAGAGGGAGGATCCATCAAAACTAGAGACTGAATCTTCTCCAAATCGGTTTCAATTCCATTTTGCGACACCACATGGCCCAGTAGCTACACTCTAGGTTGTGCTAGCTTGCATTTCTTTGGGTTCAATTGACCTCGTTCTCTGTCAAGCCTCTGAAAACATAGTTGTAGCTTTGAAAGGTTCTCTAATCTTAATCTATAACATGCTATATCATCAATAAACACCCTCATAAACCTGTCCAAATAGGGCACCAAACACCCTATTCATCCAATCGTGAAAAGTGGCATAGGAATTTACCAAACCAGATGGCATCCTATGGTAGGTAAAACATCCCCATGGAGAGATAAATGTCGTTTTCAGATGGTCTTCAAATGCAATCCCTATCTGAAAGTACCCTGAAAACCCATTCATGATGGAATACCTCTCATGGCAAGCTACCTGATTCAAGATCTCATCCTAAAATGGAAAGGGATAATGATTTCTCTTGGTCACCGCATTGAATGACTTGTAGTCGACACACACCCACCATCTCTCGTTGTTTGAGGAGTGATAACCACCAAGGAACCCCACTAAGACGCCTTCAGGGGTATATAATACTCGCATCTAATATTTGCTTGATCCCCTGCCAAAGGGTTGTTGGTATACTTGCAATGCTCACCTCTCTCAGTTTTGCCACCACAATATATGTTGCACACTTTGTAAGGCCCCCATATGAGGAGAAGCCAATGATGCACATATATTTGGTGGATTCCAGCTTTGCACTCTAATGAGATCTCTATTTCTGATCGTGGATGGTATGAAGCAAAATTAGGGCTAAATTTTTATTCCTTGGAATATTCCTTTCATCAAAATATCTTGGTTGGACGACAGCTGGAAGACAATCGGAAAATGGTCGTCCGGTGTCCGATGGTCCATGGTCTTTGGTCGGTGGTCGGATTTGCTTGGCTGGTGGCCGAGTTCTAGGAAGACTTGTCAACCCAAAAGCGGCTACACATGGGTCCATGGGAAATTTTTACTTAGACTTGGCTATCTAAGAGCGACTACACATGGACGTTTAGAGGTTCCCTTACATCTATATAAGGAGGCCTTCTCATGAGTAATTGGATAGAATGGTGTGCACACTTGATGCGCACAACATATCCTTGTTGAAGGATTGTTAGTCCCTTGTATCCCTACTTGCTCTAGTTGTTTAAACTGCCATCTAAGCTCTACCTTGATAGAGCATTTGTGGATGATGCCATTACTTTGTAATAGTGTGATAATCTAAAGTTTTTGATTTCCCATTAATCTACTTTACATAGTATCTTTCTCTACTCTCCTTGCTACTATATTCTAATTATATTCTGCATTTCTTACAAGGGCTTTCTTTTGAATTTCCCCCAATCTCCTTAGCTTCTGTGCTTTTGTCTTGTACCCTTGCTTGAGAACTATCTTGTGCTCAACATCCTTTGCTTTTTGCAAATCCTTGTACTCCGTTGTAAATAGATTCAGAAAGGAGGCACACAATTGGACATAGACTTCTCTCTCCTTATTGGTCAAATCTTCGCTCAACATATTGGCTACCTCTTGTGCAACTATGTCATGAACTTGCGATGCACTTCCTCTTTTGCATAAGAGCCTTCCACAGTGACTCCAAACAAATTAGCATCAATATTTAACATAGCATTCTTGCTTTTCTCCTCCTATATATTTGTATAGCCCTTATCATAGGCCGTCTCGATCTCGTATATTGGAAGCCTTTTTTTGGCTCTCCGTAATTTCAATAATGAGCTACCTCACCCTACCAAAATCACCTAAACATTGTGGCTATCCCTACCTTTTCATTGTACATAGGTGTGTGTAAGTTAGGGGACTTACCCCATATCTTCTTAAAAACCCTCCCTTAGCTAGTCACTGGGCTAGTTGAGCCAAAAAATTAAACAAATAAAACATCCAAAGTATATTGTGGCCCTTTTGTGTATAAGTATTTCATTGTATATAGGGCCTAGATATAGGGACATTTTATTATAGTTATTTTGGTATTTATTCAAATATTTTTGTTTAGGTGTGTGTTATTCACATAAGTATGGTATGTATATTTACTCACCATTAATATGATCTTTTTTACCTATGTATTCTATAAAAAATCATTTCATGCAAGCTTCTCTTATTTTTGGTGTGAATCCACTCCAAGGAAAAACCTCAAGAAAATACCTTCCACCATCAATCATTGCCTTTCACTAAATTCCTATTTTCTATAGGTATTCTTTTTTACATCTTGTAAACAAATATACATCAATAAAAATAAATGAGGGACCTCCTCACTTGATTCCCTATATTTTCATATATATATATATATATTTGATATAGTTCACACTATTCTATTAGGTCATGCTCTAATGCAAGGAGGGGATCACCTTTGGAGTCTTATGCAAATTCAACAACAAGTGGGCCACTGAAGACTTCTTTTATGAAGAAAAATAGGTTTTTTGATGGGATTGTTTATATCCATCTCCACTCCAAATTTGAAGCGGTGGTTAGAAGAAAAAATGTGTACTAAAATTTGAATTATACCCTAAAAATTTTGATAATTTTTGGAGTTACCACCGGTGAGATAGGAATTTTTGAGTGGACCCCAATCTGCCCACTTTTCTCAAAGTAACCCATAGTATTCTCTCACCTTCTTTCCTACTTCCACACACACACACACACACACTCACTCATTACTCTCCATCCCTCACTCAAACCTGCAACTTTCATGGCTTCTTTTATCTTCTTCACCATTCCCATTTCTTCCTTACTCAATAGCTCAAAATTATCATCTCTACATACATATAGCTCAATTTATCTCTCTAGATTGAAACTCATATTACCATAACCTCTTCATTCTTTCACAAAAGGAGGAAAAATCAGCAAATAACCAAGCTAAATCTCTACAAAAGAAGGAGTATGATGATGGAAAATTCAACTTTTCCATGGTCACAAGAACTATACCAATGGAGTTCTACAACCGCTTCATTCACTGGAGGAGATAGGTGAAAATTTCCCTTTCCATGTTGTGGTTTCCATCAAATTATGTATATTCTAATCCTCCTCTTACTTTTTCTCATTGTATAAAATCATATAATGCACCTTGAGTGTATATGCCATGTAATTTTATCACATCCTACTAACTACAAACTACCAACACTAACCGCGAACATATTCACACAAAATAGCCATTGACCTAACCATAAAAGACACCTCACCTCAAGCCTACATGTGCATAGTAACTCTCTCTCTCTCTCTCTCTCTCTCTCTCTCTCTCTCTCTCTCTCTCTATATATATATATCCTTCCTTAAAGCTCTACTTTCACCTTATCTACCATCAATAATGCTTTTTTTTTTAGTCCACATCCATGACTCAAGCAGACAAAGAAGGCCCGTAGTGTTTTGATACTCAGAAAAAATCATAATATTGATTTTCTAGCTTGTAAATTTGGGTTTCCAACAACCTTAATGAGAGGTCTCCAACCTATAAAAATGCCCCTCTCCTTCTTGTAAACCGACCTCCAATATCTCACATAGCACCCCAACACACTATGCATGAGGGAGAGGCTTAGGCGTAGCAACGTCCACTTTGTGAGCTTCACTTTTGGTGTGAGAGAAGCTGGATGTTGAGGTTGACTCTCTTCTTCTGATGCAACGGTCTCCGTGGCCTTGGTTCCCATTGTTCCATGGGTTTTTGTAGAGTCTCTTCTCAAAAATATTCATTCATATCCTGCATTGCTTGTCCTTGCTAGTCAATTTTGGAGTTGGTCATTTCCCTTTCTTCTGTGGGATCTAAAACTTCAGCCACATCTTCTTTTAGCTTCTTTTGCTCTTCAATTTCTTCAATCATCCTTGTAGAGTCTATAGTAGAGGAATTCTCTTGTAGAATTTCAGCTTCATCCATTGATTCAACTTGCTTGTGTTTGTCTCGTGAGGTGACACTAAGTTTTGTTGTTACCTCTACCACCTCTTCTTGGGTTTGCCTACCATCTTCAGAATCTTGGCTTCTTTTTCTCTTGAACCTTGAACTACGAGCTTCATCTTCATCACCTTGTGGATGCTTTGACTTGTCCTCACTCAGGTTCTTTAAGCGATCTTGAATCGGCTGATTCAATTGATCTTTCTTAAAAGCCTAATTCTCTATGACAATGTCGTTGACACCCTTGACTTCAAGCAACTGTGTCTTGAGCCTATCTTTTGTGCTCTGCGACAAGATCTGCTTCGTTTTCAGAGATCTCATTGGGGATTCTTGATTCTATTCCCTTGTTGTCACTGTCTGAACTTTGCTTTTGTCTTGTTGCCTCTTCTTTTCCATGTAGAGCTTTGCTGGGCAGTCCTTCACTAAATGACCAATGGCACATCGGTTGCAATATGTCACTTTCTCAACATGTGCACCCTTTGGACGAGGTAGCTCTCCATAATACTGCTGATAATGGTTTCCTGTGGTATCTAGATACAGATATGACCTCTTCTTTGCATGCATGAACTTGTAGATTACAACTGACTTAGGTGTATCCACTGGCTTCGTCTCTTTATACTCCATTGTCTTGTCCTTGAGAAGCTCAAGATAGCTTCCATTATTGCTTGCATACATGATCAAATCACTATCCATGCTTTCTAGCAGTCGTAATGCTAATTCTTCCATTAGCATATGGTCTTTGACGTGGGGGTTCTGCATAGCCTTAGGGCTATGTTTTCGAGTTGATTTTGGCGAGGTTTGCACGGAGGGTGAAGGTCAAACCAAATCTTTGTTTTTCGTTCCCCTGGATGGTGCTTTTGAATAGGGTCTAAGTATGTGACTTACCCGATGCCCACAGATGGTAAACTCATCCATATTTTTCACATTGGCTATTTCATAGTTCCTACCGTATTTGTCGACCACAATGACATCTTGACTTGTTGGGTTCACATATTTAAACCAATATAACTTTTTCATTTTACTTAATTCTCCAGGTTTGGGATCTAAGCATATGTAGTATGTGGTAGACTTAGTCTCAGAATTCCAAAATTTGTATAATCCCACATCCTCTTGATCCAAGTCAACCATATATAGCTAACCTGACCTCTACATTTGACATTGTGAATTTCCGGTGGTCTCTCCTCTGGCTTGGCATCTTCCAATGCTTCTTGAAATTCCACTTGGGCTCCTGAAAATGACACTGCTTCTTGTAAAACTGGACTTCTTAATCCCGCTCTTCAAGAGATAGGGTCTCTTTGTTGTGTTTGAACTTCCCCCATCGAAGAGGGTTCCATATCTGATGTTGGCATCTGTTTAATGCCTGATGATATGACTTCTTGTGCTTTAATAAGTAGCTCTTGAGATGGATCTAGTTCTTTTTGAAGTTGTGCTATCTTCATAGCTGATACTTTTGGCGTATTCCCTATTTGTGCCATTTGATGTGTTTGTGCTTTGTCTGGTGCTGGTGCATTGCACAAGACTTGTGCCGTGTCTTTCCATGTGGTGTCTTGTGTTGTCCCTTATTGTGTGTCATGTGGTGTGTCACTCATTTGTGTAGTGACAGCTGTAGTTGTTAACTCTTCTAGCTACATATCAAGAGGTAAAGCCATGACTAGATGATAAACATCACCACCTTCAGATTTTTAGTCTTCCCCTCTTGATCCAAATATTTTAGCTACAAAATATTGGTTACTCTCTGCAGGAACTTCATGATTTGTGGCAGCTCTGTAGTAGCGATCATCCTCATCTACATAGAGGGTACCAATTTGCCATTTCCCATCTTGAGATTTGTACAGAAAAATACTTGGAGGATATGCGTAGAGTTCTGTAAGTTGATCCTTGTACAACATTTCTATCTCATTGTCGATGTATTTTCCGTGCCTCATGTAAATTGATCCCAAACAGTCTTCCATTAAATCTGGATGTGGGTGTAGTACATTCTTTGTTGTTTCAACTTCCACATATTAAGATGTCCGAGTTTCCTTTGTATGTTTCCTTGTCTTGATGTACAAATTCCGATTGACATCCTCATAGCAAGGCAGTCCTTTGTAGTGTCCAATGAGATAGATCCAAATTTTCTCTCTTGTAATTTCTATGGATGTACTTGAAGCTTTGTCTCGGCTGGTCTGATTCCTTTTAGATGCCATTGCTTTCGTCTTGACTCCCTTATTGTACATGTTCAGTGATAAATCTAATTGCTTGCCTCAATGCTAATAAAAATTATTAGCACCCTTGTGTCGGTCTTTTTCGCTTGAGGTCCTTCAGCTTTTGTGGATGCCTTAATCTCTGATTTTTCTAAACTAGGCTTTGCTTGCACTGCTTAAACTTCTTATCTCCCTTGCTTGCCAAGGCTGATACTGACTTGTCTGGCTATTTGCTTTGCATATAGCTTTTTAGCAGGCCTCGATCTATTGGAAGAACTGTGATAAGTTATGCAACTTACCACTATACTGCAACGACTGCTCCCTTCGTAGCGATTCTTGAGTCGAGATAACATGTGTTCACTTTAGCACACAATCTGCAAAATTCTATTTAGCTGGCAAACTTTTTCACAATGAATGCAAAAATTCTTGATGTGCCTTTGACGGCCACACTTTTTCCATGGGCTCCGAAGTGACTTTCAAGTTCTCTTTTAGCTGAACTAAACTTAAGCTAGCACTAGAGAATTATGCACAAGTTGCAGTGATTTGCTAGCAAAAATCTTGTGTTAAAGTTATCCAAAACTTTCGACTGTTGTTGCAAAATCAAGAGTCCTTGTGTATGGTCTTACTGCTACCAGATTTGTGTATGGACGCTCAAATTTTACACTAGGCCGTAGTTAAATTTTACACCTTCTCGCGGGTGACCAATGGTTTTTCCAAAACATAATTTTGATATGCTAACTTAGCAGTCTTTGATGGTCAATTAGAAGTCCTAGAGACCAAATCTGGTTTCAAATTTCAGCTTTTCCATGATGAAAATCTCACATGCACTCGTGTCCGCTCTAGGTCAATTTGAGCGGTCTCTTCCAGAGCCTCGGTTGACTCTAGCCAATGACCTCGCTTATGGATCACTAGCCCCTCTCCTAGGAAAAAGTCAAAACTATGTTCAAAACCATGACCGTTTTCTCACAATTCCTTCGAATTGTCGGTTTTAGACACTCCTGACTTTCGGATGCATTTTGAGGCCTTAAACGAAGTTTGTTTCTTCAAAGTTGACCTAAATGGTTGCCAAAGTCATACATTTAGTTCAAGTTTTGCTCTAAGATCTTTAGTGTTGCTCTCAGGCTACGTTTTGATATAAAAACTTTTCCAATCCAATACCGTTTGTGAAAGTTATGGACAAAATAGTGAAATGCAGTTTAGAAAGGTCAAAATGAGTCCAAATTCAATTTTAAAAGAAGATTCGGGATCTCTGTGACACTTTGACCACCCCTGTATAGTCAAAATTACAGTTGGACCCTAAAACTGGCTTGGAGACATCCTACGGGTAGGATGTCTTTTTGCTCATAATTGAATCAAATTTGGTCTAGAGACTCCCCTTGGTGCGTTGAACTCATAGGTGTCCTCACTTTTTGTTTCTGACACCTCTGACTAGTAAAATGATCAAGAATCTGTTTCAGAAGCTGGATACTCTATCAGCTGATTTTTCAAGTCAAATGAGCTCCAAGTTGGACAAAAATTGACTGGCAGGCTTATAAGATGCTATGAAACACTTTGGTATTGTCAAATGTTGGTATAGGGTCCAAAATCATGCAGGAGGCATCCTACAGGTAGGATGTCTTTTTTCTCAGAATTGGCCCAAATTTGAACCCTAGATTCCCCTTTAGTCAAGCAACCCAGTGCTATGCTTAAAGTTGAATTTGGATGCCAAAAGGTCAAGATTTAGGCCGCATAAGCTTCTGGTGCACTCAGAGGGCAGGATGTCTTATATCAGGATCAACTGATGTCCAAATGACTTGAAACTTGATGGCTAAGCTTAATAGGACATGATAAACAACTGTATGAGGTCAAAATCTCCCCAGAAGTTCATTTAGCACTTGGAGACATCCTACGGGTAGGATGTCTTTTTTCTTAGATTTGGCCAAAATTTGAACCACAGGTTCCCCTGGAGTCTAACAACACACTTGTATGCTCAAAATTTCAATTGGACCTAAAAATGACCTTGAGACATCCGACGGGTAGGATATCTTTTTGCTCAGATTTAGCCCAAAATTGAATCGAAGGCTCCCCTCGATGTGCTAAACACACAACTATTCTCACTTTTGGATTCTGACACTTGTAGACTGGTCAAATGATCAAGTATCAGTTGCAGAAGCCAGATGTCCGATCTGGTGAATTTCCAAGTCAAATCAGCTCCAAACTGGACCAAACTTGACTAGCAGGCTTATATAAGGCTATACAACACTATGGTATGGTCATAGAAGGGTTTTGGCCTCAAAATCATGCAAGAGACATCCTACGGGTAGGATGTCTATTTGCTCAGAATTGGCCGAAATTTGAACCCAAGACTCTCCCTGTGTCCAACAACCCAATGGTATGCTCAGATATAGGTTTGGGTGCCAAAAGCTCCCAAAGCTGGCTATTCTTGCCTTTGTCTGGTACAAAACGCTAAAATTCGCTTAATCTTCAATTTTACTCATCCAACTGAGATGAAACTTGTCACATACACTCAATACAACATTTAGAACATGCATATGATGTCAACTTATGGTTTGGTCTCAAAATCACCCCTTGTACACAATTTGGGTAAGATGTCTGGCAATTCTCGTCTTTTGCCTTTAATCTGTCAAAATAAGGTCAAATTCCTGGTTTGAGAGTGTAAATAGGGTAAAAACTACCTTCTAAACACTCTGGTGACCTCAAAATTGCAAAATTATGCCCAGATCACCCTGTAGACATCCTATGGGTAGGATGTCTACTGCCTATTCTTTTAGATTGAAGTGCTCCTGATGCTTCCTTATGGTCACAGAAAGTGCTAGTAAGCTCCACAAATGAAAAAAATGTGCAAAAATCACTCACTTCAAGCACTTTATGAAATTTTTACGTTTTTTTGACTCTGTCTTTTAACTTTTGGTCAACCAAAATATGGAAAAACACTCAAGTCAACATGTTCCTAGGGTAAAACCTACCCTTTGAACACACTAGTGGTCTCAGAATTCCCAAATTCCTACCCAAAAACCCCCTGGATACATACTACGCCCATTTTTCTTTTTGCTCAGAATGAAGCAAGATCTGGTTCAAAGATTCTCCTGAAGTCTAGCAACACACTGATATGCTCAGAAATTCAATTGGATGTCAAAATCATCCAAAATGGCTCTTCCGGACACAATCTTTCCAAAAACGCTAAAGTCCACTTCACCCCAGTTTAAGTGTCCAAATGAGATGAAACTTGGTAGACACTCTTAGAAACACTTTTAGAACATGTGTATAGGTCAACTTGTAATTTGGGTCTCCTTTCATTCATCAAACACCAGATGGGTAGGATGTTTGATCTTCCCCGTCTTTTACCTTTTTGAGGCCAAAATAAGGTCAAGATTGTTGTTTCAAGGTGTACATAGGGTAAAACCTACCCTTTGAACAATCTGGCAACCTCAGAATTGTCAAATTCCTGCCCAAAATGGCCCTGGAGACATACTACGCCCAAATTTTATTTTTCTCAAAATGAAGTAAGATCTGGTCCAGAGGTTCTCCTTGGTGTGTTGATTCCCAATATGTCCAAATTTGGTGATTTTGACAACTTTGAGCTAGTCAAACCTCAAGAGTTTGCTTCAGATTCTAGGGTTTCCTCAAGCTGTTTACCATTTCAAATGATTTCCAATTTTGTCCAAACTTGGTGTGAAGGCTTCTTTTATGCTAAGAAACACTTTGGTTTGGTCAAAAATTGGTATGACCCCCCAAATCTAGCCTTGAGACATACTACGCATAGGATGTCTCTATGGCCATTTTGGGGTAACATTTTGCAAAACTGGTATCACCAGAGTGTTTCCAAGATCTAGGGGATTAAGTGGGACAAAATATGGATCATTTGGAGCAGATAGACATCCTACGCCAATGTTGACGGATACGCCGCGACGAACGTGAACATAGCGAGAACTCACCTAACATATAATGTCAATTGAGGACGAAGCTCGACCCGCAGGCACGTGGAATCAAGAAAAGGGTGTCAACCTCTACTCGACCGACTAATGACTACTTCTTACAGAGATATCAAATCTACATGCCATCGGTTCTGTGAATGTGAGAGTCTCCTATGATGCTACCTCAAGCCAAAAGCCCATCAAACAATCTCGAAACTTCACAAAACTCAAGGGAAGTCCTATACAGACTGGAAAGTCGCTATCCCTTAGGTCTTTGACCACAAATCCTAACCCAATACCCTCCGTGTAGAAAACGCGTAGTATGTCTGGTCCGATTTTACACGTCATTGTTCTAAAATCTAACATGCCTAATGCGTATCTCTACTCGCTGTGATCGCGTGGATATGCTGAAATGCAAAAACGGACAACGTTTACTCATCGAAACTCCAAAAGTAGCTTGCTGGTGAATCTGCCAAAACACATATGAATGCACGTGATGTAAGCATCGATGTGTAGCTCTCCTCGTGGGCAACACACTGTTGCTCTCCGTTTGCGATTCCGACCACCGTAGCTCTTGTAGCACACACACACACACTCTCTCACTCTCTCGCAGTCTCCCAGTCGACACAGAAGATAAGATTATTAGAAGTCCCCTTTACAAAGCTTTAGGTTTTGGTTTATATACTAAACCTTAGAAAACCTAATGTAAGGCCAAAATGACCTGATTTGTCCCTAGGCTCCTATAGAGCTTAATTACAACACCGTGAGCTGGCTTTGCTCATTGAACAAGCTCTGCGGCCAAAATACAATTGCCGACTTAAAATATGAAGTTCCTGTAAACATTACAAAAGTGGCCATAATGGCTCAAAATGATAATAACGGGATATTCGATGATGTCCATGAGCTTGTATCTTCACATTACAGCATCCATCTTTATCTTCATCACTTCATCAACATCTTCATATAGAATCTTTAGAGAATCTTTAAGGAATCTTTGTGGAAACATTGTTGAAAGGTTGGCCTGTCAACAACAATGCTCTTCTTCTCCTCCTCCAAAAGACTCCTTGGCAAAAAAGCCTTCACAATTCTTAAAAAATCCCTGTTATAAGGAGTCTTACTTCCAAGAAGAAAGCAAAAAAAAAAAAGTGGATTTTTTACACGTGCACCTCTAGAGAGCGTCTTTTTTGAATTGGGACCCCATTTGACACCCATTTTAGTACATTGGATAGTGTGCCAACACCTCAGTCCTCTCTCTCTCTCTCTCTCTCTCTCTCTCTCTCTCTCTTTGAGAATCATTTACTTGAGCCCTGGGGGATGTCACGATGCCGTGACCACCTCTAAGCGCCTCCTCTTCAATTAAAAAGGAGGGCCATTTTATGAGGCCTCCTGGGAACCCTACCAAGCGAGCAGTTCCACATCATCACTATCTTAGCAAAACGTCACCGCCCAAAATTGCAGGCTGCAACACGCAACAGCGCTCATGCGTGATCGCCATGGCCATGCTAAGGGAGAGATCCTCCCTCTCCAAGTGATACACCATAAAGGGACCATGCCTTAGGCTATATGCTCGAGGGGTGCACTAGGTAATCATGTTAATGTATAATGTGAGTTCAAAATGAAAGTTTTAAAATGTGCAAATTTTATGCAATTTAATAGAGACACATTGAAATAAGGTGTTCTTATACTCAAGTTCAAAAAAAAATCCTAAAATAAGGGGTCATTTTATTCATTTAGACATATTAAAAGATGGGTTTTTTAATACCGCGTGAAATCACGTTATATAGGGGGGTATTGAATGGTGAAACCCTCGAGGATGTATACCATGGCATTTTGTTGCTGGCCTTTGCATGTGGGACAAATGTGGTGCCACGTGGATCCTCCATGGTGCTCCAACCTCCCAACTCTTTGAAAACCCCCAAGGGGTGCATATAAAACACACCTTTAAGCACTCCCTTTGGATGGAAACAACTCACTGCTTAATGCTCCTATGGCCAAGTTGGATAAAGCCATCGAAAACCATGAACTAAGACTTCTACCCATGCAAGCTCCATCGCTTTTGGGCTCCTCCTAGCCCGCCATCCAACGCCGCAAAAAATTGAAAAGTCACTTGTGGCAACTTCTCACAGTCCACTGCATCAAATTTTAGTCCAACATATCTTGCTACCCTGGAATTTGATTAATGATCCGTCAAAATCTGTCAAAACCACATAGTGCCCACTACCTTCTAGAATCTGGTCAAAGCCAAAAACTTTCCAACTAGCACGCCTTCTAGTGCACCCAAATTTGGCACATAACCGACCCTTGAAAAATATTCCATCGACCATAACTTGCATAGTAGAGCTCCGATGGATGATTGGAGAAAATCTCCATGCTCCAAAACTAGCACTCTTGAACCATATCCATTAGCATTAGCTTTGGGCATCTATCCTTATCTTCCCTATCTGTCGCCCGGATCTGCAACAAAACTTTCTAACTTTGAGCTTCAATATCTTTTACACTGTGGTTCCGTTTGAGGAGCCACCTAGATCGGCTCTAGAGCATCTCAAACACTATATTTAAAGTCACTACCACAACACTTTGGAAATTTGTACCTACCTGCCATCCCAATTGGTCCATTTTAGGAGTCTTTTTGGCCTAAGAAACCACATTACACATACACCTCAGCTTCACCTTACCTGCTCAGGGTTTACATACCAACTTCAACATTTGGCCCCACACTTAGAGGCACCCAAAGCCTTGTATATCACACTTTCTAGCTCATGCCAGCTTTGGTTGCACCAACGTGTGCTTCAAAAAGTACGTGGAGGTATTCTTATCCAATCTCCAAAAGGTCAAATCATTTTCTCTTAATCTTATGATCTTGAAGATGTGCATACTGATAATGAATCACAGTATCTCACTTTATGTTTGGGTTTAAGTTAAAGCAATGTTTAGAACTTGGCATTCACAAACTTGTTGTAAAAGGTGATGCTCTTCTTATTATCAAGAAACTCCTAGTATTGTGGAAACTTGAAAGAGATTCTCTCAATAGGTGGTTTTGTGGCATAAAGAAGCTCCAACACCAATTGGAAGACATTCAATTGAAGCATATCCCAAGGAGTCAAAATTGTATGGCTAACACTCTAGTAAGTGGAAAACTTCAAGCCTCTCTTCATGCCCTTGGTCTAGAACATGCTTTATATTAAGGAACGGAAGTGCTTCAAGATGCTATTTAATTTTTTGATACTGGGCACTGTGGAGAAAATATGTCCAAGGTTCAAAGAAGAAGGCTTGTCATGAAGACCAAAACTACACTATGGTGAGGGAGGATCTTATGATGCAAGACAAGGACAACATCTTGAGGAGGGTGCTCTACAATGAGGAGATATCTCTCATATTTCAACAATTTCATGAGGAGAGTGGTCATCAAGGTAAAGAACAAGTTATCTTTTGCATATTGAGGGCGGGTTTTGTATGGTCATCTCTTAGGAGAGAGATGCATTTTTGGTGCAAAATTTGCCACCTATGCCTTTGAGCAAGGTGATTGTTGTCTTATGTCCAAGCCACAAAAGTCTATTATTGCTTATGATGCCTTTGAGATATAAGGAACTGACAACATCGGTCCTCTACCAAAGTCAAACAATGGTAAGAATACATCATTTTGGTCATCGACTATCTCAACATGTGGCTGATGGAAGCTAAAACAGTTGAGGAAATCAATGCTAAGAAGGTGGCAACTTTTATTTATGATCATTTGCGTTTTTGCTTTGGAGTGCCTTTAGTTCTTATTTCTGTCAATGGACCGAGATTTCGTGGTAGGTTGGTTGCTCTTTACCATATTAGCCACAATTCAATGGTCTAGAAGAGAAAGCTAATGGACAAATTATAACGATCTGGACTAAATATGTCTCAAACAATCATGAGTAGTGGGAAGAAAGGCTATCTAATTTTCTATGGGCTTACCGCAAGGTCTCTACTCACTCCACTCCTTTTGAGTTAGTGTATTGAAAGGAAGCCATCATGCCAATACAATTTCAAACCAATACTCTACACTTTCCATCTAATCAATGTGGAGATGATCAGGGAATTCTTCAATAAAGGATGTCCAAGCTACATCTAGCACTCATAGATAGAGAGCATGCTATTGACTACTATGTAGAGAAAGCAACAAAGAGGGTATCAAAAGTCAACGTTATTCTATCACCCAAGCAAATAAAGGAGGGGGAACTTGTTACGAGGTATGAATAAAGGAGGGGGACTTGTTATGAGGTATAATAGCTCTTTGGACTTTACTTTTCAAAAGAAGTTTAGGAAAAATTGGAAGGGACCTTATAAAGTTACCAAAGCATACCTTAGCGGAACTTACAAGCTATCTAACATGGAGGGAATCAAGTGAAGGTTTCGTATCAATGGGCTCTAGCTAAAGAGACTACTTCCCTAGCATATTCACTATAGATGTCAAATCACTATTAATGCTCCACATGAGGGCAGGGAAATGATGATGGGCACCATAAAACCTATCACTTTTTATCTCTTTACCCTCTCCTAAAACTTTTACCAGCAACTATGTACAATGTATAATCGGAGTGAGAGAACGTCATTTGGGTTATTGTAGATATGTCAAGGGAGAGTTTATTTCCAAAAAATCCCTACAATTAGGTTTCTTGAGTGAATCTATCATGTTCATGTGGGTTAAACAAGGGCGCCATGTGCAACCACCTATGGCAATCCGATCCTTGGTATGAGGCTTCTTCTTCGACATGGTTTCTTGAGGCATTTTGATGACCTTAGGAGGTGATCAAGAATATAGCCTTAACACTAGATTCTCACCAAGACACTTTTATGTCCTTGGACACTTTTATCCTCTTTAACTATCAATTTTCTATAATTATTACAAGGGATGACAATGAGGTCTTAAAGTGTTTGATATTCACAAAGATAGCTTATGAGCTCAAAAAAAAGTTTGAATTTTTTGGGGCTATAGATTCCAACACTGGAAGTTTCTTTCATAAGAATTTTTCAACCTAAACTATGCCAAAGAATGTGTGCTAATTTTGCACATTTTTCATAAAATTGGCCATAGTACACTCTAAAATGCCTCTTAGTGAGTTCTAGGATGCTACAAAAAAAGTATTCATCATTACATAGGTTTTCAAACTCTTTTAAAGCATAAATACTTTATGAATTTAAAGTTATGGCCTTTTTGTGAAAATCATGCCATGGAGATCTATGGATAAATTTTATAATTTGATCATCTTTTTGCAATGTATATGAAATAGAAAGGCAAGTTTGATTGTGCATATAAACTCATCAGTATGTATTGAATCTTTCTTGAGTTTTGGGGCACATAATACCCCCAAATAGCTAACATCAAATAGTCGAGAAAAAAATTCCAATGTACAAAAATCAGGCTCATTTTGAGTTAGAAAAGTATTATGTCTAATATTACTCAATTTCTTCAATAAACACGGTCAATTCATAGCTTAGGTCCAAACCTAAGAATACATTACCAATTTAGCTACAAGTACATACTTATCAAAGAGATTGAGATGGCCTTAATGTGGAAGCTAGGTTTTTCATTCGTGCAGTTTTTGGGCATTATAGTTATGTTTAGAGGTGTCATAAAAAAACACCTCTAGATGTTTTGATGCTTTCTACATGGTATTATGAAGGTGAACTACCAAGGTGTGTTGATATAAAGTATATATACGAGTAAATATGGTTGTAGTCATAAAAGCACCAATGCTAGATATGCAAAATACAAAAATGTAACTTTTTGTACTGGATTGTATGCACAATCAAAAAGATATGGGGCTATAGAAACCTTATACTTACATTAGAAACCCGTCAAATTTAACGAGAAAAATTAATCAGTTGCATGAAAAATTCTCGATGTGGTGTAGCATGGGGTTAAATCGTGAAAACATGCTATTTTTACTCAAATGTAGCACTATATTGGCATTGGAATCTTCTCATGACCTAAGAAAAAAAAAACATGATATTTATTTTTCTCAATAATTTTTTAGCATCAAGATCATGTAAATGCACTTGAAACTTCACACATATACAAGGAGTATTGATTTTTTTCCAAAACCCTAAAAGAAAACTTTTATGTCCCGTTGCGTTACAAAACTAGTGTTAACCTTTGGAGCGGGATTGAAGCTGCGTCTGAGTTTTGTCTTCCATATATGCTATTGTGGTTCCTATTTGTGCAAGATTTGGCATGGTAATCCATGATAAAGTATGATAAAGTTTATATGGGAAAAAAAGAGAAATGGAAGGTTAATTTTCCTATGTATTATAAGAAGTAAACATGTTTTGCCTGCGCCTGAGAATAGCCAAATGTAATTGGAAAGAGTTCTTGAACCTTATTAAAAGGTTTTTATGGAAAAATAACACTAAATACTTGGCACCTTGGCAATGGGAAAAATGGGACACTAATGCTAGATCAGTGGAACTAGGTGGGTTAGGATTCCTCAACCCTTTGTAACTAGTGTTAACCTTTGGAGTGGGATTGAAGCTACGTCTGAGTTTTGTCTTCCATATATGCTATTGTGGTTCCTATTTGTGCAAGATTTGGCATGGTAATCGATGATAAAGTATGATAAAGTTTATATGGGAAAAAAAGAGAAATGGAAGGTTAATTTTCCTATGTATTATAAAAAGTAAACATGTTTTGCCTGCGCCTGAGAATAGCCAAATGTAATTGGAAAGAGTTCTTGAACCTTATTAAAAGGTTTTTATGGAAAAATAACACTAAATACTTGGCACCTTGGCAATGGGAAAATGGGACACTAATGCTAGACGAGTGGAACTAGGTGGGTTAGGATTCCTCAACCCTGTTGTTCATGTCAAGGACCATTGTACAAAGTTTGTGGTCTTGATTGCGCAACAAGACCAGGGATGTGCTATTATGACCAACGATATGATGGACTAGGCAAAGCTCTACTGTAAAGGTGGGCAGTGGAAAGGGATTGAGGTTCATGAAACCTTTAGTCCCTCAGTCGACCAGTCTGAGACTAGGCAACACGATGGGTGAGCTAGTGTGCAAGTGCAATAGAGAAACAAACACTATGGAGTGGGGAGAGTCAACCATATACTTCCAAATCTCTATAACACATTGGTCCTCATGGCTCTCTAAAGTGGAGAGATATTGATACAAAGGTAAATAACAAAGGAATCCATCGACTGGCCCATGTGTGGGACATCAACAGCCTGGACTGGAAAGAGGCACACCAATTGGTTGCTCAGTTTCACCGTAATGGTGGTGAGATCTTGTTGAGAGACTATTGACTAACAGAGCTATGGAAAGGCTTGAGAATCTCTTTATTCCCCTATGGGAACCCCTATTTGAGTGGAACGCCTGTCGATTTCCACAGAGTAGCCATTTTCTCAAACCTAACACCAAGGGAATATACCTTGCTTATGCGCGGCCGATTGGTTCGCCCCCTTAACAAACTTTGAGGTATGCAGGGGTCAGAGTCTCGGTGGATGGCGGCTACAAATAACATATAGAACCCACTTTTTCCCTTAACATTGGAGATGTTTCTATGGAAGGTGTTATGGGTGGGGGGCCATGCCGATGTTCAACAAGATCCTTGCTCACGATACCAGCTCCGATAGGTGCTCGGGTTGTATAACAATTAGTGAGGACTTGCCTCTCCTATTCAAGGAGTGCACAAGGATTAGAGGCATGGAAGATAAGATATGAAAATGGATCCAAAGGACTTGAAGCATAAGTTTTTATAAGAATGATTTACTCTTAGGAGGAAAAGGGATAAAAAGTCAAGCACTTCTGACATTTACTCAATTTGTTAGATCCATCTTCTTCCACCATATTTGGAAGGCAAGACATTGCCCAAGTGTTCGATAAGGATCTCTCAGTAGCCATTGGCCAACTTCTCAGAGATTATCCAAGAAAATAAGGAAACTATTGGTGGGATTGAAAAACGCAAGATTTTAGATGAGTCGAATAGGGTAGTTCTTGATGTGAAGACAGTGATGGTATGATGTATGCAAGGTTGCGGCTCCTTGTGAAAAGCCGGATTATCAATCTCTTGTCAAATTTTTTTGGCCATGGCCCCATTTGAGCATGGTTCTATTGTAATGTTTACTTCTTCTTTTTTCCATACTCACAACTATAAGTAGAGAGAAATTACATTAGCGAAAAAAGAATACAATTGCCCTCAAGCACAACAAGTGCCTTGAGGTGTCAACAATTCCATACAAACCAAGACCCCATCCAATCCTATAATCAAAACCTGGGTGCTACAAAAGGTCTACGCAACTCACAGCATGGTACCACTCTATGTCTCTACCTTCTATTCCTCCCTTAGCTCCTACTACATGGATGAGCTCGGTACTGAGACACACACCATCTATACTATATATAATGCAGCTTAAAAATTTCAAGCCCAAAGAAGCCCTCCACGCCTCTCATTTCTGTGAAGTTTGGAACTTATAAATATTTTCAACCTTTGAAGTTAAAAAAATAGGTTGGCTGTACTTTTTCTTTTGAAGGTAGACTTCACTTTTCCTTTTGAAAGCCAATTGAAGGGTGCCTCTACTTTGCTTTTCGAGCAATGCACATATTACGTTCAACTTCAACACTACTTCATATGGAACTTAAGAAATTCTATAACAACGAGCACTAACATATGCCGCCAACAATGCTCGAGAATCATCAATTTTGCAAACATAGAAAATTCCCTTTAGGATAGTGACGGGATCAAAGCAAACCTCGACGGCCTCTAAAACGCTGGGGGCCGAATGGCGCGCCTCAAACCTGTCACGGTAAAGCGAACAAGGGGCACCACCTAGGTTTGAGCGGCTAGGACGCAAACCACGATGATATGAACACTTCAAACTTATACACGGAAAGAGAGAGAGAGAGAGAGAGAGAGAGAGAGAGAGAGAGAGAGAGATTTGCAAATGATGAAAACCCTCGGGGGTGTGAGGGAGAATTATTTTTGGAGTATTTACAAATGGCACGTCGTGGTGATAGAGAGGTAGGGAGAAAAGATGGTGCAAACTACTTGGTGCTCTCTCTAAGACAACTCGATGGTTTTGAAGCTTTCTACCAAGAGCATGTATATGTGTGTGCATCGACCATTGGAGTCAAGAGATGGACGTGGTTCCCTTCGCATGGTGCAATTCCCAAGGCAAACCCAACGCACAAGCCTCCTCCCCGTGATGGAGATAGTGTCAACTCTTCTTACTACACTCTACCAAGTGCTGAATTCTCATGGACTCCCCCCCGATAGTGACCTCTCAGTGCCAATTTATAGGTATTGGCTACTTAGATTATGGTAATCCCAGTGTGATTAGGGTAAGCTTAATCGGGGAGACAAAACAAGTGGTGGGCCCGATGTGGTTGACCCTTGCTTTGTTTTGGGAGGTTATTAAAAGATGAGAATCTCTAGGTGGGTCTTTGTGACCATCACCTAGAGAGAGGAAATTTACAAAGTGGGATTTTTTACAACGGCTTGGTGAAAACTGAAGAAATGATGAAAATAGCCTATAAATTACTAAAATTGGTGTCGTGGTTGCATGTTGCTGGCAAATGGTGTGTTGCCGGTGCATCGGTGTAGAGCGCACTTCTTTTCGGGGTCGGCCGGGGCATGCCTTCGGCGCATTTCCTCTTTTTGTTGTTGGCGGCGCGCAAATTGGGTCCTCCATCTTTTTTGTAGTCGTTGTAGATGTGGACTCCTTCGTTCTTCCTTGTATTTATGTGTGTATATGCGTGTGTGTGTGTGTGTATGTATGTGCATGTGGATGTGAGTGTGTGTGTGTATTTGTATGTGTGCGCAAGCGTGTGGTGGGAACGGGGTTTATAATGTGTATATATATAGATGCTTTTATATATTTTTCTTATTTTTTGTTGGCGGCCAGTGGCAGCTACGTGAAGATGGGGGTAGGGGGGGATGGTGTGTGTGTGTGTGTGTGTGGCATGTGGTGTGTGTATTGTGAGAGAGAGAGAGAGAGAGAGAGAGAGAGAAGTCGTGCGTTGTGCCTGTACAGGCCGAGAGGGAGCGAGAGAGAGATGGCGGGCAGGCTGCTGCCGAAACAGAGCGCGAGAGAGAGAAGGGGGGCAATTGGAGGTGGTGAGTGAGGGAGAGGGTGAGGGTTAGTGAGTGTGTGGTGTGGAGGGAGAGTGGGCTCCGGCTTCTACGCTGCACCTTCTGGATGAAATGAAAGAGAGAGAGAGAGAGAGAGAGAGAGAGAGAGAGAGAGAGAGAAAGAGAGAGAATGAGGTGGCTTGGATAGGAGAGAGAGAGGGAATTTATAGGGCGGGTGCCCACCGTGGGGGGGGGGGGGGGGGATCCTATTCTTTGTCTTGCATGGTGTCTCAAGGATGAGAGGAGGGGGGAGAAGTCAATGGTGTGGGGGGGATAGAAAGAGGGTGGGTATAGATGGCCAAAAGGGGGGGGGGGGGGGGGAATATTAGCGGGCCATGTGGGGGGTAATGGAGGGGGGGGGGGGGGGGGGGGGGGGGAGAAAACTGTGAGAGAGGGAGAGGGTGAGGGTAAGAATACGAGAGAGCGGGAGTTCACATGCGGCTCGACACAGAGGGAGCGTAAGAGGGAAAACGGGAGAGGGGTTGGGGTGAGTGCTCGAGGCTTGCGCCTGGCGGAGGGTGGCCAGTAAGGGGGGGGTTTGGGTGAGAGAGAGAGAGAGGATATTAGAGAGAGGTATGTAGGGAAAATGATAGAGAGAGAGAGAGGGGGGGAAGATTTCATCCGATGCCTGCCGGGGGAAGAGAGAAGGGGTATCTGAAAACGAGGGTGGCCGGCTAAGCTGGGGTATAGACAAGCAGGGGCCTGAGGGTGATAAAACCGGCCAATCGAAGGGGAGGGGGTGTGCCATGCCCGTAGAGGTGTCGTGGGGTTTACCAGGCGGTGTCGAGCCTTCCAACAATGTCGCCAAGGCTCCAGCAGAGGAAAAATAAATTTTTTTCTTTTTTTCCTTTGATTTTCAAAATTCGGCCATCATTAGCCCTCTCCCTTTGGCTAGAGGCATTTATGCTTCTAGCCCTTCCTCTGCATCTTCAGCTGTGGAGTTAGAGGGTTCTCCCTCCTCTGGAATTTCTAGCATGAATTCTGGATCAAACCTAAGAAAATACCTTCTCAGTCTCCATCCATTGACCCTAGTCTTGTGAATTCTCCCATCTGCTTCCATCAGCTTATAGTTGCCGTTGTCATAGCGTTTCTTGATGATGAATGGCCCTTCCCATCTGGGTTGAAATTTCTTGTCCTTCATGGTGTCAAATCTATTGTCGTATCTCAGCACTAACATACCTTTTTCCAGTCCCTTTTCTTTAAGCCCTTGCTTGAAAGTGAGCCGACGTCGTTCTGTCTGCGCTGCATAGTGATTGATTGCTTCTTCCTTATCTAGTTGGAGTCTCTCCGGATCCAAGATGTGGTTTCGAAGATTTACAATTGGACGTTGTATCTGGCTAGCCAAACATGTAAGCTGGCTATCTATACCTCAATGGGTAGATTTGCCTCCTTCCCATAAACTAGATGGAAAGGGGTGAAACCTAGTGATGTTCGGAACGTTGTTCTATAGGCCCAAAAAGCTGCCATGAGATGCTTATCCCAGTCCCCTGTGTGATTGTTCACCTGCTTTGTGATGATTTTGCAAATCATTCCGTTTACCTTCTCCACCAGACCATTGCATTGTGGATAGTATGGTGTGGAATGTCGGTGTGTGATGCCTAACTTCTTCATCAATTCTCCCACCAAATCACCTGTGAATCCTGGTCCTTTATCTGATATTATCTCAAGAGGAGTGCCAAAATGGCAACTGATATGCTAAAATATGAACTTTGCTACCTCTTGGGCTGTAATGCGGGTGGTGGTTGTTGCTTCTGCCCATTGAGTCATGTAGTCTACACCCACTATGATGTACAGTTTACCTAATTGGGACCTTGGTAAAGGACCGATTGCATCTATTCCCCATTTCTCAAATGAACCATATGAGATGATAGGAGTTTGTGGCTCGTAGGTTAATGTTCGATCACTGGCCACTTGACAGGCCTTACATGTTTTACACCAATGGTGTACATCCCTATTCAAACTAGGCCAAGAGTATCCCGCTTGTAGAATCTTCCTACTGGTGATATCTAGAGCAAAATGACCGCCGCAGATGCCATCATGGAAACTTGAAATTACCTATGTGATCTCACTGGAGGTTGGCACCCTCCTGAGAATTTGATCCTTGCCCTTACAATACAAGTGGTCGTTTACAAGGCGGTACCTAGTAGCCTTCCTGACTAGCCACTGCTTTTGGCCTTTGGTGTATCTTGCTAGACATTCTCCTGTATCTAAAAAACTGATGACATCCACCATAGCATCACTACCTTGGAAGAGGTGTAACTTTAGTTTGATTGCTCCTATGGGAACGTCTTGCATTCTCTCTTTGGCTAGAGCATCTGCCTCCTGATTTTCTGCTCTGGGAACATGAAATAGTTTCATTGCTGGTCCTTAACTTGGCGGAGTTGACCAAGTAAAACCTGATTCTTACAATCCCAGGTGCCATTTATCTGCCTAAATCGAAAGCAAAGCATCTCCAAAAACATTTAGGCGTTGAATTCCTTGTGAAATACATTGTTCCAACCCAAGAATTAGGGCTCCATATTATGCTTCATTGTTGGAGTGGGAGTGTAATAACTGCCCAATGGAGAACATTCTTTCTTACTATTCATTGAATGACTATGCCTGCTGCAGACTGGTCCATTGTTCTCTTGTATGCTCCGTCAAAGAAAAGAGAGTGAGCTCTTTCTAGCCTAGGATTCGCTACCATTGGTGTTTCTTCCTTTGCTTCCATGTTGACCTTCAGCTTCTTCTCATAATGGCGATGAGTGAGAATTCCTGCTAAACTAGCCCTGGTAGAGTTTTCTACTTGCATGGTGTAGTCGAACTCTTGTAACGTAATCAGCCACTTTGAGATCCTAAATGAGACATCCATGTGTCGCATTACATATGGGAAAACCTCTTCCATTGTCAGGATTACAAAGGGTCTAGGCAGGAGGTAGGAGCGGAACTTCGTGGTAGCAAACATTAGTGCCAGAACCATGTGTTCTACTTCGGTAAATCCCTTTTCAGACGGGGTCATGACACGACTAGAGAAGTAAATAGGACACATGAAAGAAGTTTTGGGGTCCTTTTGCATTAGCACGGCTCCGAGTGTATCACTTCCCACACTAGGGTTCACATAAAATGGCTCGTCCCACTTAGGAGGTGAAATAGTGGGAAGCTTAGCTAGGATTTGCTTATCTCAGTAAATTGTTGCTCGTTCTCTTCACTCCATGAGAAGACATCCCTCTCGGTGAGTTGTTGTAGGGGAAGGACCACTTGAGATAGCAGGTGAATGAGTCTGCCTAAGTATCTTACCTTCTGAAGGAAGGAAACCAGCTGCTTAGTGGTGGTGGGTGATGACAACGATAGCAGGGCTTCAATCTGGCTAGGGTCAGCCTCAATCCCTTTTGCTGAAATTACATGACCAAGGAGAGAGACTTTTCTTTCACCAATGTGGCACTTATCCACATTGAGCTGGCCACCGAAGGTTTGCAACCTAGTTAAGCCATCATAGACTTTGCTTAAATGAAGAGCTCGTGATCTATAGATGCAAAAATCATCTATGAAAACCCGTATTGATGTTCCAAAGTAGGGTTGGAAAACAAAAGTCACATAGCATTGAAATGTGGCCGGGGCATTAGTGAGGCCAAACGGCATCACTATGTAGGCAAAACATCCCCAAGGTGTGATGAAGGTTGTCTTCTTCTGATCTTCTTCCGCAATGCTAATTTGGAAGTATCCTGAGTAGCCATCGCACACTGTGTATCGCTCGTGACCTGCCACTTCATTGAGTATTTCATCCAGCCTAGGTGGTGGTGGTCTTGCTCTTGGAGGACAGATCTGATTCTGTCTCCCCTCTCTATTGAAATTTTGCCTCCTCGAGTGTGGCCAGTAGTACATTCCATGGCCATCTTCCCCACAGTTGTAACAGTGGTACTCTTGGTTCTGCCTTCGTTGTCCTCTTCCTTGTTCTGGATTGCTGGCAGGTGCATGCCCTTGCTGCACCAGATGCACGGATAAACTCTCTAGTTGGGTGGTGATGCAAGTCTTGCTGCTCTTCTGATGCCTCTTGCGGTTGGGCTCTATGATTGATTGTTACAGTCACTCGGTTTGGCCGGGCCGAGCTTGTTTCCTCTGACTCGTTTACTCTTGCTTGCATGCGCAGCTTCTTGTCTTTAAGGCGGGCTAATTTGACTGCCAACTCATACGTTGCAGGAAACCTTCCCATCACCTTCTCTCTAAGCGGCGACCATAGACCACTAATGAAACGGTCCTTCTTTAGGAAATTAGGCGCTCCTTCACCTTCCTCCAATGAGGCAACCCATCTCTCCCATAAGTCCACAAATTTGAACTCGTAGGTGGCATACTCCAGCAGACCTCCCTGCTTTAATTCTGTAAGTAGCTGGCATAGCTTCTCCGAGGTTGTGCCTCCACCAAACCTCTTTACAAAAGCAGCCCTTAACACATCCCATGCATTCTTTGTAGCCTGGGGCATGCATTATACCAGGACTTGGCCTCTACTTTCATCAGTAGAGGAAAAATCCAAAGTGGTGAAGCGTCATCATCTTTGTTGGAGATGACACAAGCAATGTCAAAATTATCCAAAACGTCGGTGGTGAGATCCTGTCCCTTCTTTCACTGAATGTGGGGAAAGAAACACTTGCCATGGTAGTGACTCAGGAAATTACAAACCTCTTTTTTTTTTTTTTTAAAGATTAACAACAGTAGCGGCTCATAGCGGCTTTTTACAGGGGTGGGTGGATAGGTTAAAACAGGATAAAGATAGAAACATTAAAGGAATGATGGTAATCCAGTATGGGGAGAATGATAGGGTTCGGGGAATTGAGGATTTCTCCTAGTACCGCCGCACCGAATAGGTGTACGATCTTTTGTTGGTGAAAGACTTTCTTATCTTCATAGATGTTCACATGCATATGCTCCAGGAATCTGAACGTGAATGCCGTCGGCCCGTTTTCCATCATGCACAGAGGGTGGAATACTTACTTATACTCTTACCGTGCCAGTGTTGATGAGTCGGTATATCAACAAGAGGTCGTCGCCTTTCATGGGCTCTACCTTTCCTTCGTTGCTCAGCACGTATGGGGTGATGGCGACGCGTCTGACCACTCCCAGCCTCTTGACTAATAGCATTTGTAGGTAATTTCCGTAGTAGGCGCGTTGCATGAATTCTACACCATTCAGTTGCAACTCGTCCCCAGCCCACTGTGTTTCACGCGTGGTGGAAAGCTTCTTCTGGATAAGTTGTACAGGGAGAGGAGGAAGATCCTCCACTCGCTTTTCAAAACAGCGAGAGCAGTAACCGAACCACTCTTCCCTAGGACATGGGAATCTTCTTACCACTTCTTCTTCAGGATTGTCGAAGTGGATTGGTAGCACTCGCATGCGTCGTGCAAATCGGTAGGCGACCTTCCGCTACTTAGCTTCAGATGACTTCCTCTTTGGCAAGCTGGGCACAACCCGGCTTTCTGAGCTTGAAGCACTGGCTTGGCCAGATGCTTGTCCCTTTGGGGTCATGTGTTTCTAGACTGGCTTATCTTCTCCTTACCTTTGGCTCGAGCAGCCCCTTTAGGCCACTTTGGAGTTATAACTTTGACTGCAGTTTCTTTAGGGAAAAGAGGCCTCACCGTTTTCTTCCCTTCCTTGATGTGAATGATTTCTTCGCGATGAATGTCGATGAAGACGATTTCAGCCCTTTCGCTGCCTTCGTTGCTGGCACTCATTGACAGTGTGTCTTTGTTGACAATAGTGATGGCACTTCACTGACCTCCCACCTGATGCTCTCAATTTATGGTTAGAACGAGCAACACGAGATGGAGAATTTACCTCTTGAATAATAACAACACTGCAGCCTGGTAGTAGCACTTCAATGAAGGCGGCTAGTGCCTCCTTCGTTTCCTCTTCTTCCATCCTCCAGTTATAAAATTCCTTCAGCCATTGGTCCATGATTGATAGTGGGAATCACTTTCAGCATTGTAAACCGAAGGGTCTTAGAAATCCCTCCTCAGTGGGGGCACCAAATGATGGGAGCAAAGCGCGCACCCCGAACCCTGACAGCCTCTAAAACGCCGAGGAGCGAATGACATGCCTCGAACCTGTCATGGTAAAGTGAACAGGGGGCACCACCTAGCTTTGAGCGGCTAGGACGCAAACCACGATGATATGAACACCGTAAACTTACACACGGAGAGAGAGAGAGAGAGAGAGAGAGAGAGAGAGAGAGAGAGAGAGAGAGAGAGAGAGAGAGAGAGAGAGAGAGAGAGAGAGAGAGAGAGAGAGAGAGAGAGAGATTTGCAAATGATGAAAACCCTCGGGGGTGTGAGGGAGAATTATTTCTGCAGTATTTACAAATGGCACGCCGTGGTGATAGAGAGGTAGGGAGAAAATATGGTGCAAACTACTTGGTGTGCTCTCTAAGACGACTCAATGGTTGTGAAGCTTTCTACTAAGAGCGTGTATACATGTGTGCATCGACCATTGGAGTCAAGAGATGGACGTGGTTCCCTTTGCATGGTGCAATTCCCAAGGCAAACCCAACGCACAAGCCCCCTCCCTATGATGGAGATAGTGTCAACTCTTCCCACTACACTGTACCAAGTGCTGGACTTCTCATGGACTGCCCCCCCCCCCCCCCCCCCCCCCCCCCCCGATAGTGACCTCTCAGTGCCAATTTATAGGTGTTGGCTGCTTGGATTATGGTAATCCCAGTGTGATTAGGGTAAGCTTAATCGGGGAGACAAAACAAGTGGTGGGCCCGGTGTGGTGACCCTTGCTTTGTTTTGGGAGGTTATTAAAAGATGAGAATCTCTAGGTGGGCCTTTGTGACCATCACCTAGAGAGAGGAAATTTACAAAGTGGGATTTTTTACAACGGCTTCGTGAAAATTGAAGAAATGATAAAAATAACCTATAAATTACTGAAATTGGCATCGTGGTTGTGTGTTGCCGGAAAATGGTGTGTTGTTGGTGCGTCCGTGTAGAGCGTACTTCTTTTCGGGGTCGGTCGGGGCATGCCTTCGGCGGATTTCCTCTTTTTTTTGTTGGCGGCACGCAAGTTGGGTCCTCCTTCATTTTCGTGGTCATCGTAGTTGTGGACTCCTTCGTTCTTCCTTGTATTTATGTGCGTATATGCGTGCGTGTGTGTGTATGTATGTGCATGTGGACGGATGTGTGTGTATATATATGTGTGGGTGCGCATGCATGAGTGAGTGTGTGTGTATTCATATGTGTGCGCAAGCGTGCAGTGGGAACCGGGTTTATAATGTGTATATATATATATATATATATATACATGTTTTTCTACTTTTTTTTATTTTCTGTTGGCGGCCAGTGGCAGCTACGTGAAGATGGGGTGAGGGGGGATGGGGTGTGTGTGTGTGTGTGTGTATTAAGAAAGAGAGAGAGAGAAGTCGTGCACTGTGCCTGTACAGGCCAAGTGGGAGCGAGAGAGAGATGGCGGGCAGGCTGGTGCCGAAACAGGAGCGAGAGAAGAGGGGGGGGGAATTGGAGGTGGTGAGTGAGGGAGAGGATGAGGGTGTGAGAGGGTGAGGGTGAGTGAGTGTGTGGTGTGGAGGGAGAGTGGGCTCCGGCTTCTACGCTGCACCTTCAGGCTGAAATGGAAGAGAGAGAGAGAGAGAGAGAGAGAGAGAGAGAGAGAGAGAGAGAGGATGAGGTGCATGGATAGGAGAGAGAGAGGGAATCCACAGGGTGGGTGCCCACCATAGGGGGGGAGGGGGGGGGGGGGGGGGGGGGGGTTATCCTATTCTTTGTCTTCCATGGTGTCTCAAGGATGAGGAGGGGGGGGAGAAGTCAATGGTGTGGGGCGGATAGAAAGAGGGTGGGTATAGCCGGCCAAAGAGGGGGGTAATGAGGCTCAGGGCAGGGGGTGAGGCGAGCGGGTGGGGAAGGGGGGGGGGGGGGGGGGGGGGGGGGGGGGGAGAAAGTGTGAGAGAGGAAGAGGGTGAGGGTAAGAATACGGGAGAGTGAGAGTTCACATGCAGCTTGACGCAGAGGGAGCGCGAGAGGGAAAATGGGAGAAGGGTTGGGGTGAGTGCTCGAGGCTTGCGCCTGGCCGAGGGTGGCCAGTAAGGGGGGGTGGGGTTGGGTGAGAGAGAGAGAGGATTATGAGAGAGGTATGTAGGGAGAATGAGAGAGAGAGGGGGGGGGAAGATTTCATCCGATGCCTGCCGAGGGATAAACTACGAGGGAAGAGAGAAGGGTATCTGAAACCGAGGATGGCCGGCTAGGCTGGGGTATAGACAAGCGGGGGCCTCAGGGTGACAAGGCCGGCCAATCGAAGGGGGGGGGGGGGGGTGTGCCATGCCCGTAGAGGTGTCGTGGGGTTTACCAGGCGGTGTCAAGCCTTCCAACAGTGTCGCCAAGGCTCCAGCAGAGGAAAAATAAATTTTTTCCTTTGATTTTAAAAAATCAGCCATCACTAGATTCAAAAGAAATTTTCAAAAATAACAAAATGTTTTTTTTACTCTTTTTGTTGAAAATTTTCAAGCGGACTTTCCCCTTCCTCCCCTCCCTTCAACTGGTCGTTTTGAGTTTTCAACCATCTCAAGGCTAAGTTGAGGCACACTTTTCTCGAACACTGGTCACCAAATTGGGAGCTAACTGTCCAATATGAGTGCAACCTGGAGTCCTTTCTTTGTGCATGCATTTGCTCGATATTTTTCCAAAGAGTCCCAAGCGTCCATACTCGCACCCATGTGTGTGTGTGGATGTGTGTGTAGGCTATGGCGCGAGAGAGAGAGAGAGAGAGAGAGAGAGAGAGAGAGAGAGAGAGAGAGAGAGAGAGACAGGCCTCTCGCCACTATCGTTATATGTGTGTGTGTGTGTGTGTGTGTGTGTGAGAGAGAGAGAGAGAGAGTAGAGAGAGAGGAGAGAGAGAGAGAGAGAGAGAGAGAGAGAGAGAGAGAGAGAGAGAGAGAGAGAGATGAGAGAGAGAGAGTAGGAGGAGAGAGAGAGAGAGAACATATTGTTGCCTATGACCACAAAGTAGAGTGTGTGGGTGCTATATATAGAGAGAGATGAGGAGGCTCTTAAGCCCTAAAAAGGTACTAGCACGTGTTGAGAGAGAGAGAGAGAAGAGACGTATCAAGCCAAGAGATCCCTCCATGCATCATCTATTAGAGGAGAGCTGCAAAAAAATGGATGTTGCTATGACACAAAGCTACTAGGTAGAAAAATTTGGTGCAGTTTGTGCTATATAACTGATGTGCATGTAGCACAATGCA